>NC_072820.1:12022045-12339772 GCF_027744805.1 Dunckerocampus dactyliophorus | reverse complement strand
CTATGGTAAAACTCTCGACGAGCTTGCCAACCCTTTGGAAATCGCAAGAGGTCCTTACTCATTATAACAGTCTGACTCTCGTTGTTATCTTACAAACAACATTAAACTCATTACTCAGCAACTTAACACTAAAAAAGTGCCTAAAAAATATACATTGCAAATACTACTTCAATTTAAAATAAACAGCAGCTATTATAACATCAACCCATAATGCATTACTGCCAGCAATTCACTGGAGGACAAGCAATACATAAAATAGTGGATGGCGTTGCAATGCTGCCTCCGTCCACCAGAGGGATCCAGAGGAGCCTGGAGCCGAGAGAGAGGCTGACGTTATTGCAGTGCTCCAATGAATGCGTTGCTCAGATGCAATGGATTATGGTAAACTTTAAAAGAGTTGTTTTTTTCATTTCAAAATTATATTGGTGCATGTTTTTATATTTTTCAGGTACACCTTTTCAGTGTTAAGGGATGAATTTAGTGTTGTCAGTAAAGTATTCTTAGTAAGATGACACTGTGAGTCAGACTGTTATGTTGTTATACTGTTATATATAATGACCTCCTGCGAATTCCAATGGGTTGACAAGCTTGTTGTGAGTGCACTGATAGCTCATTATTGGCTCCTGGCAAAGAATAAGCTACCGTACCATAAATTATCCGCAGGGCTGTATAAGCCGCAGGGTTCAATGTTTAAGAAAAAAGTAGCAACTTATATACCGGAATTGACGGTATGTGTTTCACCCCGTGATGGAGTGAAGCTGCAAAATTTGAACCGCAATGTGGCGAGGGATGCATATGTAACTCTGCACTTGTCCAGTGTAATAGATGTCGTATATCACATACAACAATGTAACATTAAGGAGCCACTCCTTTATGTTAATGTATCCTCCTGCGCCACGCGGGAGGATACAAACCCTATGTGAGGTACAGTGCTAACATTACACTCACATTTTAAGAACAATATCATGTTAGGTTAGCATATTCACTGTGGAAAAACTAAATAATAAAACTTACAGCTCCCACGCTACTAGATAGTTGGCAGAGCTCCAGGCTTTATTTTAAGATGTGTAGCAAAGCCTACTGTTTGGTTTTTTACAAAGCTGTATTCCATAAATTGTTGGGCATACGGAGGAACCGGGCTCCTCTGAATTGGGTAGGATCAGAAGGAGTAGGAGTAGGTGGTATGACAATATATCGCAATGTTTTACCGTACAATTATTTTTTACAAATTTAAAAATGATTATTTATAGCCACTATACAGTAAACGTATTTCACGGTTTCTTCCCAGTGAGTTGAGCTACCATTTCATATGCCATTCAGAGGTGCTCCACACTAAAGTGCTAGAAAGTTGGGTGGAACTTCAACTGCGGAAGTCACAGGAGAAGAAAACTCAAACAACGGTGCGACGGACGGTGCGAGCAGAGAAATTAAAAGGAAAGATGCGCCAGCATGGTTAAATCAAAAGTGTGGTCTCACTTTGGCTTTTATAGTATAAATGAATGAGGCAAAGCTGGATGCGGACTTTGCAGTATGTAAGAAGAGTCTCGTGAAAATACGACACTCGGCCGGCACGACAAACATGCACACGAGTCATATGAAAATAAGAACGCACCTCCAAATAACAGCTGAGGAGAAACGTTGCCTTTAAACCGGTACAAAACACGACTGCAGTATTTGCAGTTCAAGACATCTCTGGTAAGTTAAACGCTATCCTCACATGGTATATCACTGGATGTGCCTTGTTATACTGTCTACACACGTAATAAGGAACCACGACAACATTAGCATTAGGATGAGACACCTAAGTTATTGATTAGCAACAGGCTAAGCGAGGGGTCTCCAACCAGTAGACAGGGAGCTACCCATAGCTCGCCAAAGGATATTTGCTTCCACTCTTAGTCGTTATGCCTCTATTGAATGACAAATTGACCACAAATTTCTGTTTTCTGTCAAAAGTGGCGCAAACAAGTGAGAGAGACGATGGATTTGATCACATTTGATGTTCATAAACGACGCAAAAAGGCTTGATATTTTGAAGATCAAAAGGTCTTCAAAAGTTGAAAAGGTGCAGTGTTTTTGTTTACAGTTAAAACACATATACTTGTGTCTTGCTGCAAAGCCAACCCATCTGCTTGCTACAATTTATTTACCAATTCTTGAACAACATTAGCGAACATACATTTATTGTCTGCCTGGGACAGCTAGTGTGGAAATATTGGAAATAAATGTATCCGTCTTCGATATGCTCCCCGCAGGGGTAAGCATACCCCTCGGGTATGAATCACTGCATTATTGTATTATCACCTTGATAAGGTGTAAACAAGGCACCATCTCTTCCATTTATTTATGTAGTTTTTGCCACCATCACCTCCCTCTGCTTCTCCGGCAAGCACACATCTCCAGCAAGCCTACTCCCGAGTCTCTTCCAGGCCCTGTTTCCATAGCAACAGGTTACTATGGAAACTAGGTGACAGTGCAGTGTATCCTGTCTTCTTAATGCAGACGAGAGGTGTTTAAAGAGAGGTTAAAAGTTTATTTTTTTCAGTCACTCTGTTGAGTGCGTTATTTGTCATTTCATAAAATAGTGTTTCATGCTTAAAAGTGAAACATTAAAGATCACAAATAGATGTGTGCATAAATCGAAAGTAACAGTGAAAAAATAAACATTTTCGTCTTATGATATTGTTTGATTCGTTTAATGAGTCGATTCATCCAAATTTGGAATATGCATAATAAAAAATGCAACCTCATTTTGTAACTTTACACATGATAACCTCACTTGTAGATCATATTTATTTTCCCATGAAACAAACATTCTGCATCCCTTTAGGCCGCTTCATTGTCGTCATAGAGAGCTCAAAATAACAGTGTTACATTTCGCTGTTACACAGAATTGGTATTTTTTCTGTCACCTTAAAATCTTCCTAGAATAGAGACGAGATAACAAAGCTCCTCACGTGTACATGGAGTGGGCAAGTCCGATGTGTTCTGAATGAGTACACTAAGTACTCCTGCGTGGATCAGAATCTGGGGCATATATTGAGGAAAGCCTGACACTCTGGGTGCTCCCATTTGCCCTGGAACAGTCTGTTGCTCCAGAGCATGATAATGACAAATAACATGTTGGATTGCCACAAAGCCATCGCTGCTTATTGAATCCAAGTGTTCCTCAAGACCTCATTGAGCTGGAGCGACTGAACGCAAACAAGCAGAAGGTGCGACACATCTGCTGAGGTGCGACTAAAATGATGCCACTGTTAATGTTATTTTTTTTATTAATGTTAATGCATCAAAACATCAGAAGCAGCCAAATATTCTCTGTATAGCCTTTGTAGCATTACCATTCAGAACTGGATTTAATTTGAGAAGGACACCTGAGGTGAGCCGACCTGCTTTGTGACTCGTCGCAGGACACACAACTGATGCTGCAAAAATAGCTCTCAAATAATAACAGCAGTTCACTCATATTTAGCGAGGAGGCTATTGAGCGTTTGCTGAATTGCTTGTGACATTTCAGGGTAGGGCTAAGCACACCTCACATCATCGGGTGTTTGATTGCTGACGCATGTTGATTTTACTGGGTAGGCCACAGACACGAACAAAGAATGAGTTAGATTTTGTTTTCCAAGGCTTTTTTTTAGATCCTGCCCGTGATTTTTCTTAGAGTTTGATGTGCAGGGCTCTACTTTAGATCGGTGATGTGTGATGGGAAGAACACTCTCGATGGTGCTTATCTTTTCTGTCCCTAGGAGCTTGTCTTGCATGTGAGTTTGTTTTGTGAAAAAAAGTGATCGATGGACAGTTAGGCTTGCTATGTACTTAAAATAAACCATATTTCCCCTAGCTCTACGATGCAATTGTCTACAATATATCCCAAGCTCTCTCTGAATCTTCCTCAATGTCAAAACATTTTGAACAGTTTTATACTGTATGTCCAACTTTGTGTATAGTTTGGGGAAGGTCCTTTTCTGTCCCCAGTTCACAGCAGGGTTGAAGAAGGATTGAAGGATTTAAATTAATATACAGTAGCAATAAAATTAAATTAGACACTTGTGGAACGTTGCATCAATCTATGTACATGTTTAAAAAATATCAAAAAGTTGTATTAAATGATAAGTGTAGGAAAAGATATGAAATAGAGATTTTACCGGTCCTGGGTGACTCTCATGGATAGAATAGGATCCAGCTCACAAGTGACCCTAACAAGGGCACGTGGTATAGAAAATGGATGGTCGATAAATGATGGCTGAAATGTGAGGGATTTTGTAAGATACTGCATATCTCCTTGAACAGTCCAGGGTGTACACCACCTCGCCCGAAGTCAGCTGGGATAGGCCCATGCGTACCCCTCGATCCTAGTGAGGACGAGAGGTATGGAAAATGCATGAATGGATGTATATCTCCTTGAAGATCAATGTACCATAATTTCCGGTGTATAAGCCGCTACTTTTTTTGAAACTTTAAACCCTTCTGGTTAAACTCTAATCTGGTGACATCTTCTTTACTTCAGAACTATTACTAATCGTTTAAATACTGTGCGGCTCACGAGTTAGTGGAAAAACGGTAGCTCTTTCTTTGGCAGGAGCCAATCACGAGCTATCAGTGCACTCACGACGAGCTTGTCTCCCCACTGGAAATCGCAGGAGGTCATTAGTCAATATAACAGTCCGACTCACAGTGTCATCTTACAAAGAGCACCAAACTCATCACACAGCAACTTAACACTCAAAATGTATACCTAAGAAATATACAAACATGTACCAATACACATTTTAAAAAAAAAACTATTGTAAAGTTTTCCCATAATGCATTGTGTCTGAGGAAAGCATTCATTGGTGCCTGCCGCGGCGCTGCAATGATGTCAGCCTCCCTCTGGGCTTTGGGCTCCTCTGACTCCCTGTGGTGGGCAGAGGCAGCATTGCAGCACCGTCCATCCATCCATTTTCTATGCCTCTTGTCCTCCAATGAAATACTTTTTTTTTTCATTTTAAACTTAAACTAATTATTGGTACATGTTTGTATATTTCTTAGGTATACCGTTTGAGTGTTAAGTTGCTGTGTGATGAGTTTAGTGTTGTTTGTAAGATGACACTGTGAGTCAGACTGTTATACTGAGTAATGACCTTCTGCAATATCCAATGGGTTGACAAGCTTGTTGTGAGTTTTTTCATAGCTCATAATTGGCTCCTGTCAAAAGAGCTGCCTGATCCCCAAGGAGTCGTGTGCCCCACAATATGCTATTTTATGACATGGACATGTGCGGC
Source organism: Dunckerocampus dactyliophorus (assembly GCF_027744805.1). Taxonomy (NCBI): domain Eukaryota; kingdom Metazoa; phylum Chordata; class Actinopteri; order Syngnathiformes; family Syngnathidae; genus Dunckerocampus; species Dunckerocampus dactyliophorus. The sequence continues at coordinate 12,334,508 of NC_072820.1, read as the reverse complement.
TTATAGTCCTGTGCGACTTATATATGTAAAAAAAAAAATTTTCCTCTAAATTTTGTGGGTGTAGTTTATACACTGGTGCAGTTTATACACCAGAATGTATGGTAATCCCTTTATTGTCTTGTAATCTATAAAATGCCTTGCAAGATTAATGCAGGCCATCAAGTGCAAACAGCAAAACCTGACCCGATGACACCATTAAATAAGAACTCATAGCAACTCACAAAAACATCTTAACAAATCACGACAACAATAATAACAATGATACATCTGAAGCAAACAGCTGTCAACTTCATTATCGAGGACCCCACCAATAAAGATGATCTATACTGTGTGTCGGCTGTAGAAGTTCTACCATCCAGTCACGATGATGGTGCAGTTTTACATTTCCATAATGGAGTCTTCCCTCACCCCCTCTGTCACCATCTGCTACACTGCAGCCAAGGACAAGGGCAGACTGCACTCTGCAGTGAGGCTGATTGGCTACAATCTGCCTTCTCTCAATATTAGGTTTTGGGGACTGTAGGGCAACAGCATTATACTATTATCTTTCAGTTCTCTCTGGAAACCCCTCAGACCCCAGCTACACCCCTTAAATGATGATTTGGATTGGTCCTACAGTTCAATGGTACTTGGTTTTCTGCAAGTCTTCATGTTATATCAGCGGAAAATGTGTGTTCAATGAACATGCAACTGTGCAGACTGGATCTCATGTCAGGGACACAATGGGAGCTGTGACAGTGAACCCGAACATTAAATTGCTGGAACAATGAGCTGTTACAAAGCTTGCAAAGCTGTTACAAAGGGGACTTGATCAGTCTTCGCTGCCACATCAAACGTTGTTACTGATCACTTTCATGTCACCATTTCAAATCTCTCAAAGTCAAGGGTCACTGCTGCAACCACCATTTTCTGCTTCCCTCATCAACTCCTTCCCTTACATTGTATCTCTTGTTCTTGTGCTTGACGCTCGGTGTTGCTGCATAATGAGACAATAGCAGCGTAGGTTTATCCAATTTCCCATAATGAGTATTGATCTCTCTTTGTGTGAGGAGCTGCAAGTTCTGGAAGACTCTTAACGGGAAAGAAACACCATCACAGATGCACAATTCCTCAATTGTGCATCTGTAATGGTGTCCGATTATTGCAGTATTCACAGTTTATACACTCATTGGCCACGACATTAGGTACAACCACATAAGTAAAACATGTCAAATGTTTATTACTGGGGTTTGCATACAGTATCTCACAAACGTGAATACACCCCTCACATTTCTGCAAATATTTTATTATATATTTTCACGGGACAACACTAAAGAAACAACAAAGTAGTCAGTGTGAAGTAGTCAGTGTACAGTTTGGATAACAGTGAAAATTGCTGTCCCGAAATAACTCGGAAATGTGAGGGGTGTACTCACTTTTGTGAGATACTGTAGGTGTAAAATAGCACTGCCTCTTCTTGAGAGGTGTTTCTATTAGTTTAGCCACCTTCGTACCCGTTTGCATAATGAGGTGGGCAGGGTTACCTGAAAAAAGTCTGCAAATTACCTCCATTTTTATTCCATTGCATTGCAACTCTAACAATGGGAAATGTTATGAAAACATGGAAACCAGAGGAAACCCGCTGTCTCTTGTCCATTTGGACATTCGAAGGGATGCCGAAGAAATTTAAAACGGCAACAAGAACCCTGCCACAACTGGAATACATCAAGAGGCTGCAGCAGGGTTTTTTCAGTCTTTCGAACAAATAAATAATAAACTTCAGCAATTAAAGAAGGACTATAGAGACCAAAGAAAGACCTAGGCAAGAGTGGCAGTGGTCGGGGGACAGAATTGCCTTATTTTGAGGAGCTTGACAAAGTTTTGGGCCGTTGCTGGTGTGTTTAATACCACAATGTTGTACTTCTCTGAACTCCACCGAAATCTCACAAAATAAGACTCAGGCACAAATGAGACCTGCCTGGACTCCTGTAAGTTGTATTTGTTTAATTTAATGTTCACAGCACAGTTTTGGGTGTAAATACTAGCCTGCTGTTAACGTTAGCATGCTACTCTGCCCTTCACATTTGTTTGTGCGGCAGCAAAATAGTTTCATTGTAAACCGATAGTCATGTAAGAAGTAACATTTACTGTGCAACTGTGTCCTGGTTTAATATGTTTTTATCTTTCTGTCAGAAAACAATGGTGATGAGATGGATCATCTTCCCTGAGCACCCCAAAAACCCAAAGCCTGCAATGTTTAGTCTTTATGTTAAAATGTTTTGCATTTTGCACCTTAATTTTTAAAATTTTTGCACCTTTACATGCAGTATATATATTTACCTGTAAATAATGTGCAGTGTCAAGGACTATAGTGAGTGGTGTGTTTTGATTAAAAAATGGTCACCGCTTGACATGTCCTGTTATTTCTGTAAAAGACGTAAAGACGTAATGACACGGCTCCCCAGGACAATGGAAAATGAAATTGGTATCTGAGTCAGTTCACAGGCAACACGGTTCCACCCCAGCCGCGAACTGACTCCAGCACCAACACCAAAGTTCGCTACAGTGGAAAAGGGGTATTAGAAAGGGAATTGCCCAGTCCATACGGTTTACAGTGGGGACACTGTATGTCCCCACTGTAAACCGTTTTTTTTAATCCCATTGACATAGCTTCCATAGAAGTAGCAGAGTCTGAGGACTGAGTGCGGACATGTCCATGAGGACATGCTGAGGTATCTGAGTTAGTGGCAAAGCTCCGGGGTGGACGACTTTTGCCTTGAATTCCTTAAGGCTCTGGATGTTGTGGGACTGTCTTGGTTGACACGTTGCTTAAACATTACGTGGAAGTCAGGAACAGTACCTCTGGATTGTTCCCCTCTTCGAGAAGGGTGACCGGAGGGTGTGTTCCAACTACAGGGAGGTCACACTCCTCAGCCCCCCTGGGAAAGTCTATTCCAGAGTGATGGAGAAAAGGGACGGTCAGTCGAACCTCAGCGACAGGAGGTGTAATATGGTTTTGTCTTGGTCGGGAAACAATGGACCAGCTGTACACCCTTGCCAAGGGTACTTGAGGGTGCATGGGAGTTTGCTCAACCGGTCCACATGTTCTTCACGATGTCCTGTGGGGGCATCCTCCAGGGTTCATGGCCCGCTCCTACGTACAACTTGTACAACCTTGCACAACCGGAGACTGTATACAGTCTTGTCTGACTGTACTGTATACAGAACATTATACAGTTGTTCTATTGACTGTATGTGCTGTCCAGTGAAAAGTACTGACATACAGTAGGTTCTCCCTGTCCTTCATCTCACACGCATACGCACACACACGATGCCAGGAGATTTAGACCGTAGACATCAAGTATTTAGAACAGCCTGCAGATGTTCAGTATGTAAATGTTTATCAATTGAGCACAGATAGGCACAGACTCTTAAGCCTCGGTGAGGGTTTTTCTTTTTAAAAAAAAACATCTTTTTGCATGTTGTTATGGAAACTGGTCTGCAACGTGTGCAGCATTCCTTTGCTGTATGCACAAGTGTTTCTACTACGGCTTCTCTGTAAGTGTAAATAGCCATATGTTGGTGCTGCACAATTGATGTACAGCATATAAACCAACAACATTTAATGCTGCTTATTGTAAATGTGGGGAGCACCAACGTTAAAGTAGTACCTTGCACTTCTGTCCTTGTCACTGTTGAACTCGTATTATATTGCATATAGAGGATGTTCTTTTGTGCACTACCAATCACATTTTCTAGGTGATTGTTTAACTTTTAGGGATTTTGCAACCTGGACACAGTGGAACCACCTAAGGTTGAGCACATTCTGTTCCGAGACGCTGTTTGATTGATTTATTCAAAGAAGGAATCAATTTTTCCTTTAAGAATTAATGTGAAAAGCAATAACCGTGTACCAGGTTCACACTGCTGTCCTAAAACAACATAAAACCTATGTTATTACTACTACTACAACAACAACTTCACACGTAGTGCTCCCTTACGTGACTAGTTTGTCCAAGATAGGATTTTCTCCAACCATAACATTCCGATGCATTTTAGAGCCCACAACAGCTTCAGCCTTGTTCACCCCAAAGACAAAATCCATAGCATTCTTAACTGCCAAAACAAGTGTAAAAGTAAGGTAACCACTGTTAATATTCGGACGATAAACACTCCTAACGTCCAGGCAAATGACAATGATTTTTTTTCACAAGTGTAAAAATAAGTTAACCACTGTTAAAAAACTAACAAAAGTCTACTTTAACTTTGTTAACAAGTGACAACATGTATGGTGATGATTTCAATGTGAGAAGTTAAGAAAGTTGAAATGTTCCACCAAGCATGCGCGTCCTGTGTAGTTAATAAAGATTTAATGATGGTGACAGTTTGACCCTGGAACAGATTATTTTCCATTTCTATTATTTCTTATGTAAAAATGTATTAAAAATCTGAAAAAAAACAGGTTGACCAGCACCCCGGAATGGATGATGTTCAACTCTAGTGCTTCCACTGCAGAGTGGAACCTTGGTTAGTGTCATTCATTTGATCCAGAAGGTCCAACTCTAACCAAAATCTATTTTTCCTATAACAAATAATCCAATTAAACCCCAGAAAGCCAAAAATATTTTTATAGTTTTATAATTATACTTTGACATGCAGAAAACAATTGAAAGTACATATAAATACAGTGACGTGCGGTCAGGGGAGGCATGTAAATAGATTAGGGCAGAAACCTAAGATGAGGCCAATTATCGGCTTACTGCTTGAGCGTTGGATCATGGCGCCTGCAAGTTTGTGTTTCTCAGTACGTACAATTATATAATATTGCAGAAACATTGATTATACACCCTGACTTTCTACAGCCTGTATAATGTCTTTCATGTAAGTTTGACGTCATAATTCTTGCTAGTCAGACAATAAACTACACAGAAATGTCAGTGCCGTTGCTGAAGTGGTCAGGCGTGCGTGAGCTGGAAGGTGGTTGTCACTGCTATCCTTCTGGTGAGGAAAAGCCTTTTAAAAAAAAAAAAAAAAAGAACTTTATTGAAATATACAAACAGCAGTGCCGGCTAGAGCTAGATTTACATACAAGTCAAATACAAGCTACAAAGACACCATGTGGCAACCCCTGACTACATCATAGACAGGCAACGTAACGTGGCTGACTTCCGGTTGCTGTTGCCACTTTGTTAGCTAGCTAATAGGATGCTAACAAGGATGGGCGTTTTCGGACAAAAAGTAGATTAAGAATACAGATGGACTCACTGTTACGATTTGGCTGGAGCTGTTGGAAGCTTGACCACCAGTGTGCAGAGACGAGACGATGGAGTGCAAAAATAAATCTTCTTTAATAGTGTAAAACAGGAGCAAACAAAAGGCGACAGAGAAAAATCTCTGTGATAAAAGTGCAGGTAGTCCAGGTAAGTGGATAGTTCAAGTGACAGCACTGATTAGGAGACGAGGTACATAGGAAGCACAGACGATGGCAATGAACCAGTGCCACACGTGCGACGACGCTGGTCTTTTAACAGCCACTAATTGTCCGCAGCTGGGTGGCCACCATTCGTGACGCGGCTGCCTCTTCCTCCCCGGAGAGAGTGCAGGCCGCCAAAATAAGGGCTGGACAGGAGCGAGTTCTTCCTGTCCTGGGAAACCTAACACTCACACCATATTTTATGCTAACCGGAGAATGCACGCAAACCAAGGCAAAAATTGTGGCCTAAATATTCGGCATTAACTATAAAACACGCTAACGGCGACGTATGCTAACGAAGTTCCACTGTACTTGAATTGGTCGTGGTCTATTTGAAGTGGAGGTGACATTTCCATTTGGTCTTTCAGGGGTTTGTATTAAAGGAAAACTGCACTTTTATGGGAATCATCCACAGTCCTTATGTAAGACATGAACACACGTCTTTCTCTTTTCTGGGCATTCTAAAAATATAAAAACAGATCAAAAGAGGCAGCTCATTACCACACGTAATGGGACACACCTATGCCACCTACAAAGACACCTAAAAAACCTCCAACGTGGTTTTATGGTTTTATATACATACTGTAACCATGCAGTAACATGCACAGTCATGATAACATCAAATACTTATAGTATAAATGCTGCAAAATGTCTAACATGTATTTGTCAGAATCCTACTAGCTGTTGTCACACTTTCATGGCTCTCCTGTGCCAGTGGCCCACTGAACAGATTGAATGGTGGCAGTGTGCTGCTGCTGGAGCCTCCACCAGGCTGTCCTGTCACCCTTCTCCAAGTCCTGTGGGAGAACCTCTAAGCTGGCAGACACACTGGCCCATTTCTCCCCTCTCAACTGCTTCTCGTCCGACTGCTGTCAAGCATTCAGTGGCTTGCCGTTAGAAATGTGGCCGAATGTAGAGCACACTATGGTCGTTGTTTCCTACCCGTTGTTGTCTAATCATATAGTAGACAAGATAATAGCCACAATAGACTAATCCCTTAGATGTTGTAACCTAACTGATAAATACAAATTCGTGCAAGTGAGGGGGTTGTATGTCTAATAAGTGCCCCTGGCTATAAAAATGTCATTTAGTCTCTCACACACACACACACACAGAATGGATACTGAATGTGCTGACGGGACAAACGACCTGCCTCCTCCGCCAAACATGTCACTGTACCAGCCGCTCACGTTTTGCTCTACTTTCTCCATTGCAGCTATTCCTCTGAGTATTTAGGATTCTTCAACTGTTCTGAATGCAGGATGAGATTATTAATTACACATTCGCTGACTCTGTGCCTTCCCGCAGCCAAACGCACTCCACTTTGCAAGTTGCGCATCATTTTTTCATCATCCAAGAATAGCAAACAGTACTTAACTTTAATTAATTCAGCACATTTTGACCAAAACTGAACGCTGCTTTGACCGTGAAGTCAAGAATCATGAATACGGAGCCCCGTACTTATAGACGCCTGGGAGCGCAGGCATGACAGGCCGTTGCAGGGAGGGAGGTTTGGAGCTTGACAGTGGGAGGGTGTGGGTGTTTTGAAGTGTGTCTGTGTGAAAAGCAGTTCAGCAATTAAAGCAAAAACTCTCTTTCCCGGTCCCCACTGGAAAGAGAAGACAGGATGGGTGAGGAGGCAGCTTGTGGGAGGGGAGTCGGGGAGATAACGAAAAAAAGACAGGGAGATAAAAGACAGTTATTTTTGACAAAAGAGGAAGAAAGCGTTTTAATTTTAGCTCAGCGTGTCCAAATCGCCATAAGGGGAGTGCTTCAGTGTGTTTTGTTTTTTTTTTTGCCTGAAGACGACGGTCCCGCGGTGTCATTTTGAGCGGCTGAACCAACCTATGCTGGTTTCTTTACCACTGTGACCCACATCCTCAGCTACCTTTAATGTCCTAAAATAGCAATCTCTTTACACCCTGATATCTCCTGCTCTCACCTGAAGTCAACGCACCAATTAGGCTGCAAAGGATGCCTTCTTCTGACACTTTTTGAAATGTTCCTACACTCCACTTCCGCTGTAAACATTTCACTGCAGCTTGTTAATAATAAAACTTCCTGGCCTAACAAAGGCACGACTTTTCCACTATTGTGTTCTGTTGTTTTTGTTTGGAACGCTGTCCTGTTTTGACCTACATACATTACCGTCACCAGAACCTAACTTTTTTGTGTCTCCATGGAAACGTGTGGTGTGCAGGGTGGGAAGAGATGCACCAACTTGAAAGGCAGGATGTTGTTAGTTGCCTCCACAGCATTTGGCTGACAAGCCCACACAACTTGTTCTCGGAGCAAACATGGGCGAGGCGAGTCAGCTTTTTAGCGTAGCAGAACATGGTCACGAGCCACAACATTAGTTACTGTGAAGTGTAAGGCATCAAAATAATTCAGCATCAAAGTGCAGGCAATATTATTTTATGCACAATGTTTATGCATGTTTTCAACACGGTCCAAAAATGATATATACAGTAGATCCCTGCTATTCACCAGAGTTACGTTCCAGGACCACCAGCGAATAGTGAAACATCATAGAATAATTCAGGCGCCCATACAAACGTCTAAACCCTTCTGCTATCTTGATGTTGATATTCTACTCCAGCTCCTCCTCCACGACTATGGTGCATTCAAGGACCACCTAACAAAGTGCGAAGCCTCAGCGCTTGATGAAAAAACATGATCAGTGACGCATAAAGACATAAACATGTAAAAATGGTAGGCTTTCTAACAGTGGTACATGTATGCTGTACATTTCACCTGTATTGTCACGTACTTATGAATTATTACTGACTTATGGTGACTTATGTCTCTCTCTCTTCTATCTGCACCGCCCATTGTCTTCTGCGTCCTGATTAGTTGTAGACCATCGTCAATCAATATACTTATAGCCATCTCCTGTTGTGGTCATCGCTATCAAACTAGCTAACCGTGTGAGCTGCTTGCTAACTGCCAACAGAAGAAAATAAAGAAGCTAACCGTGTGACTCTGAACGCTGTATGTTTGCAAGTTTTCTCCCCGACAAAACCCACAATGTCGATGAAACGTTCTGCACCCAAAAGGCAGAGGAAGTCAGCCATCGCACAAAAAGTTGGACTTGTGGACATGCTGAAGGAAGGTAGAAGTTGCGGCTGTAGGGCACCATTACGGAATAAATGAATCTTCGGTTCATGGAGGACGAGGAGGAAAATACGATGATAGGAGCAATATGTTTAACAAGAATATAAAAACGCTACAGCGGAACGGCCCCAGGAGTTCCAAAGAGGCATGGTCGGAGGAGTCTCTTAATAATGTCTTGTGTCCAACCTAGTTGGTTCATCATTAAAATTCACATGAAATTTGAACTTTGAGAGTGTTTAAACAAGAGAAAAATGTGAGAAAATGTTAATGCCTGTCTGAGAAACGTGTATAAAGTGTATGGTGAGGGGTTTTACAGCCTTAAAACATAACAATAATTGTAAAACATAATAATTGTATTTAAAAAATGAAGTTGGCTACTTTGCGGATTTCATTTATTGCGGGCTATTTTGCGAACCTACCCCGATAATCACGATAAACGAGGGAACACTGTACATGCATCTTCATTTTTGACAATTAATTTAATACTAATGATTAAGTATTAATTACTGTATCGCACAAAAATGACCTGACCTCTAATATTTCAGAAATGTAAGGGTGCCCAGTTTCCTAATGGAGGGTATGAGGCTGTGATTCAGAATGTCATACATGTTGGAATGTATGTTTCCATCAACTAACCGCAGCTCCCCATTCAGTGTCGACAGCACTCATGTCCCTAGAGCATGACGCAACCACCACCATGCTTGACTGTCGGCAAGACAATATCTTGGTCCTCACTTGTGTTGGCAGCTGTACTGCAGTTGTATCATTTTCAGGAGTAGTAAATGTATACAGCTGTACAAGTTGTACACCGACTACTCTAAAGTATATCCAAGTTTCATTGCTATTGTATTGTCCTTTGTGAAGATATACAGTAGTTTCAGTGTTCGGGGTGTGCTCACTTTGGTGAAATACTGTTGATAAAAATCAGCGCAATTAATACCTCTATCACATATTAACTGGGGATTTTTCATTCAGTTCCTGTCGACAGATTTACATGATGAAAGATTCAAGATTCAAGAGAGTTTTATTGTCATGTGCATGGTAAAACAGCAGTTATACCATGCAATGAAAATCTTATTCTGTTCATACTCCCAAGAAAAGAAAGGAAACACAAGAAAGAATAAGAACATAAGAAACATAAACACATAAACATAAATACCAATAAATTAAGCAACAACAACAGAAGAGACATTAATACAAGCAAATAATACAAATAAATAAATAAATAAATAAATAAATAAATAAAGTGCTATGAGTGTGTGCGTGTGTTGCGTGCGGCGTGTGCGAGTGCTTCGTTGATAAGCCTGATGGCCTGTGGGTAAAAGCTGTTTGCCAGCCTTGTGGTCCTGGACTTCAAACTCCTGGGTAGGGCTGGGAATGTCAGGGAACCTCACGATACGATACAATCCACAATACATCCATGTGATAACACCACTGTTAGTTCAGTGTTGGTGTTTACTTGCCCCTGTAAGTGTGGAAGTAACACGAGCTTGAGCTTGGTGTTGCGGGCTACAGTTACACTACTCTTTGATGTCCAGTCGCGGGCCGCAAAATACGATTTGGTGGGCCGCAAATGGCCCGCGGGCCGCAAGTTTGAGACCCCTGCTTTAGCAGGATCCTTTAGAATGGTGCAATGGCGTTTCATCAAAACCATCCCATAAGATGAGGGATGTGAATACTTATTAAAGTGCAAAAAACAATGAGAATGGTGACTTTTCCATTAATATATCTCACACGACTTCTAACACTAAACTACACCTGTTCAAAAAAAATTCAAATTCACATGAACTCAAAATGTGGACAACTTTACTGTACAGCATACGTATTTGTACCTAATATTGTGCACGTCTGCTCCTTCCCGACAAAGCAAGGTAGGTTTGATGTGATCTTGAGGGGAAGAGAAAAGGAGGGAAAGTCTCAGATGTATAATTTATCGGTGCAGTGAGCGGGTGGCGTAGATGAAGTGTGAGCAGGGTGAGGAGAAGAGGGGAGGGCACGTGTGGAGGTGAGAATGGAGGAGGCAGTGAGCGGGAATCCGAGGCTTTTTTTTCCCCCTGTTATCCATCACTTTATCAAGCGATGTAAATCTCCCAGTGCATCAGTGTGATCAGGATTATGTATGCCTGCTGCACTTGTGCGCATGGCCTTCATTTTCCCCTTATGACATGTCTGAGACACTTTGGAGCTCTCTTGGGCCAAATCACACATACACCAAAATATAAGCATCTCCAGGGCAAAGAGAGGGCTGAGGAGGCCTCATGGCCTTGTTCAGTGTCTTCAAGGCTGGAACGGAGAGGAGAAGAAGCCCTGAAGGGAAGAGCTTTGTTAGAAGAGACCTCACTCCCCTTGTTCCCTTGTTTAGTCTTCCCTCCTTGAGCCCTGTTCTCTGAGACGTTTGCACGTTTTTGCCATCCACATGCTTGGCTGCAGGCTACATGGGTGAGGTGAAACAGAAAGAGAGTCGGACGAGTCCAAGCGTGCGTTCCTTCCAGGGAGGTGGGCGTCCGCTGTGGTACATTTTACCAGTAAACAACCGTGAATCTATGAAATATGACATGAGAGTTTGACCTAAATAGACTGTGTGTGTGTGTGTGTGTGGGTGTGCGTGCGTGTGTGTGCTCCAGTATATGAACACAAATAGCCTCTTTGTGTGTGTGCTTTATGTGGTGGCGTGGTATCTCTAAAGGACAGGTCTGCTGTCCAGAGATAGTCCACTATTGTTGTCTTCACCCGCTGATGGCCTTACTGCATCACACATCGAGCAAAGTGACACAAATAAAACCACGCAGACAATGACTAGCACCGTGCTTTCAGGATATTTTACTGCAATGTTCGGACTGCACTGACGGCTTTTACGAATTTAGTCAGAGGTTTCAAAGGTTTCTTTAAATCTGCATTTACATTTACATTTACAACAGTTATCATTTATGTCACTGTTGCACAGCAATCCACAGGCTCAAGGCAGGTAATGTTTCCCTGAATGAACCACAGCTCCCCAAAGCCAGCAGCACTCATTCAGCCCTGGACCATGACAGTACAATTCTCGACTGTAGGCAAGGCACAATTATCTTGGTACTCACTTGCGCTGCCATATGTAGAAAATAATGGCTGTGTGTTGAGTCCATTTCAATGAATAGTAGTAAATCTATACAAGCTGTACAATGACTACTTTAAAGTTTGTCTGAATTTCCTTGAGAAGATGTACTACAATAAGAATATGTTTGCTTATAAAGACAACTGAGAAAGACGGAACACAAATGCCCCCCAAAAGAAAATCATGTTCTTACAAGCTGCAAGTAAACTAGTTATGTTATGTTGTTCAGGCTATAGCTATCTGAATAACTGTTCATATGTTAGGTTAACACACCACCTATTCACGTTACGCTAACAGACGCCTATTTAGCCTGTTGTTTTGCATTTTATTGTTATTGCTATAACTTGCCTTTCAAGATGAAATGTCTGCTCTTGGTCTCTGATTTTATCAAATAAATATCCCCCCATAATGTGACTTATATTCCCATGCGACTTATATATGTTTTTTTTTATCTTTATTGTGCATTTTTGGCTGGTGCAACTTATACTCCGGAGCGACTTATAGTCCGGAAAATACAGTAATCTGTTGCCATTATAAAGCCTTTTTTTACCGTACGTGCCGTCTTTTAAGTCACATTTTAATATTTTTAATTGTCACACAAGTGTAAAAAGAAGTTAACCACTGCTTTTTTACCGATACTGATTACTGATTACTTCCTGCTTCTCAAGATCGATACAGATAACTGAGAGCTTTTTATAGCTATTATTTTTTAAATTTAGATTTAACTGTAGCTAGTGCACACCTGAAGGTAAGAACGACTCAAACAACGTTGGATTTGACAAACTGTACCTGTAGATTTGTCTTTACCAGATAAAATAACATCACTGCTATTACCAAAACATTTTTAAAAAAAATAGCGACAGCTTGGAAGTACAAACTATGACTCGGAGACGTTTGCTGGCCTACGGGGTCCGGTGTCTTTGGCGATGGTGGAAGACGCCATAGTGATGGGAGCGGCTTTAGCGTAGCTTCTTTGGCAGCACGGGCGTCTATGTGGGCTTTCAGGATTGTCAATTTGCTTTGGCCATATTATGCTGAGCAGCCAGGACAGAGGCGTGTGTGTACCGCTTTCTTACATCGCAATAAGTCCCATTTCTGGTTTTATGGTTAGCACACATTTCCTCTGTGCAATCACTGGTACCCTTCTGTGGCATCACAAAAAAACAAAGAAAAAGCAAAAGTGTTTGACTTTAGGAATCGACCCATTGTTCTTTTGGCCTAAGTAATCAAAAAGAGAGAATGAGACTTAATCAAATGAAATGACGGTAAAGAGGAAATGATGAGAAAAGGACACCAAGTGTGCACATTCATGGTCACAAGAGGCCTGTACATACCTTTTCAGTTTCACAGATTATGTAACAGCAAAGATCTGACGGAGTTGAACCACAGTACGAGATGGGACCACGCGCCAGTCTGTCCCCAGCTGTCCACTGCAGACAAACTGTCTCTATCATGTACATTATCTCCAGGCAAACCTGATCCCAGTGAAGAAAGATTAAATGGAGGAGGAGATAGAATATCGAGGTCCTGCAAGGACATAAAAAACACAGCAATAATAATAAAGGGGAGAAAATGAGGACCTGGAGAAAGTCAGGCTGGCAAGGAGATGAAATGTGAATTCTCCTTGGAGGGGGCTTATCCTCTGGAAGGAGCTGACATATACACTGTTAATATATTTGAGGTTTAGCTCGTTTCAATCCAGTGTATCTCCTCACAGAGGGACATCTTGGGCCATGACCACCATAGAAAGCCATATTGTCATCACAAGTATGCTCCACTAATGCACCTTAAAGAAGTGTATTACTGCTACTATACTGTATGCTACTGTGTATCTTCAATCTGCATCTTGATAGAGTGCTTTTGATACGATACATTTAAACGTGTATAAAGCTGATCCATGCCAAACTTTTACGAAACCACATCCCTGAAATGCAGACCAGACCGGCCAATAACAGCACCACAGAACAGTCTCTGCTCATGAGCCCAATTCTTTCAATGCTGTTACAATTTATGAAGTTCCAGTTGTTGAAGTTGGAAGGAGGATCACAAATGTAACCCATATAAACGCTGTCTCTCGATATGCGCTCACCAGGAAAGTCAGTTAATCAAGTCCCAGTTAAGATTGTGGTCGTGCTGCATGATAATGACCGGTAATATTCCTGACTCTTGACATTTTCATATGCATCTCATAAAATTCTGGCCCTCCCATTCATCATAATCATGACTGACTCACGCTGCCCTTGACTCTCTCCTTGTCTTTGTCCTTAGAATCAAACTTGCAACCGCTTCAATCACAGGCTGCATTTTTAGCCACGCACCACAGTATCCAGAGCGTTGCTCATGTTGTTGGACAACCTTCACATGGCGGTGGAACTACCTGGAAATCCTCCTGTCGCATTTTGAATGAGGATCTCATATTACCTACAGTATGTTGTCGTGCACTAAGACTGGTTAGCTCACCTGCACACAAGCTTCCGCCACCTTGCTGAATAATTAAGCAGAGGGCCATGATGTGCCCGTTGCAGCAAACCCCACCTGTGTATGCCATGTCAGACCAGGAGTGTTTGCTAGTCTAAATCTAATCTAATCTAATGTAATATAATCTAAGTGTTTGGGTGCTTTGATTCCACCATGGAAAAAGAATGGTTCTAAAAAATCATTAAAAGCACAAAATCAATATGATATTCATGCCACAGTGGTGCAAAGTGGAATATTTGGGATAACAACAATAATAAACAAATTTTGGTTAGGTCTCACACAAGTAGCCTTACTGTTTGGTAGACTGAGAATAAAAATAAATAGGCAGAATGTACATGTTTGGGTCACTCAAGAAGACTTGGGCCTCAAGAAGACAATACCAAAACATCAGCATATTATTAAAACAAAAAAAACAACGTTTCTACTTTTCATAAAACCAAACATTAGCTATTTCTTTAAAGCCACAATTTCACATATGCAGTGCCAGTCAAAAGTTTGAAGACACTTTTTCATGCAACAGGATGAGGAAGTGTCTCCAAACTGACTTGTGCTGTATATGGTGGGCAAAACCCCCCCCTCAAAACTACAAATACATACTAAAAATGTAATATTATACGAAACAAAACCTAAAATAATATTAACTAAAATAAATAATTATTGACTTGAACCATGCATGGACCATGCAGGAATTCTATCTATCGCTATCTGTCTAGCCGCACGGTGGTCTAGTGGTTCGCACGTTGGCCACACAGTCACAGTCTGGAGATCGGGAAGACCTGGGTCGAATTCTCCCCTGGGGCATTTCTGTGTGGAGTTTGCATGTTCTCCACGTGTGCGTGTGGGTTTTCTCCGGGTACTCCGGTTTCCTCCCACATTCCAAAAACATGCATGTTAGGTTAATTGGCGACTCTAAATTGTCCATAGGTATGAATGTGAGTGTGAATGGTTGTTTGTCTATATGTGCCCTGCGATTGGCTGGCGACCAGTCCAGGGTGCATACCGCCTCTCGTCCGAAGTCAGCTGAGATAGGCTCCAGCATACCCCAGCGACCCTAATGAGGAGAAGCGGTATAGAAGATGGATGGATGGATATCTGTCTATGTGCTGGATAGCAACGTAGCTTATTTCAAGTCAAACTGGTTTCTTGAGCGTGACAATGAGGTCACTGTGCTTAAATGGTCGCCACTGCCACCAGATGTGAAACTAACAGAGCGTGTACAGTGTTGTGGAAGATGTTCGAATGAAGCACTCCCAAATACTACAGCAAATATAACAAGCAAACTACGTGGAACCACCTCGATGTACCTAATAAATAAGTGCAGTCCAGGTCTGGCCTACATAACAGCCCCCGCCATCAACCCATCCTGTCCCTGTTCTTAGCATGACATCACTTATTTTACCCCTTCTGCCCTTCCTCTCACTTTTTCTCCCTGTCACAGTGACGTATAAATAATTCATGTTCAGGCTGCTTCTCGTGGGAGATAAATCATGTGAGCAGGGAAGGATACACGTGCACGGCCACAGGACGCCGTAGGGGGCGGAGCCAGTGAACTCCTACAGGCCATGCTCATCATTCACTGAACAAGATTTGATTGTGTTTTTTTTTTAAGTTGTGCATAACATACAGTATATGTTTATTCTTAGATAAGTCGCTGCCTGAAGCCCGGAGGACTGTTCATCTCTGTCACCTTCGCCCAGCCCTTCTTCAGGAAACGCCTCTATGCTCGCAGCGAGTACGACTGGTCCATCCAACATTCCAGCTATGGTGATGGCTTTGAGTATTTTGTGTATGTAATGACCAAAGGAGAGCCGCTTAGCTCAGAAGATGCAGCTCTGGAAAAGAATCTATTAGAAAGTACTCACGCTTCACCTACGAAAATCATCACAGCACAGAACGATGATCAGGAAGACTTTCTGTCTAATATTGACTTATAGGACGACCTGATGACATCCATCCTGTGCTGTTTCTTAGGTTAGAATTACAAATGCAAAATGCAATGGAGAAAATAGACTGAACCATTAGCGATAATCATTTCCGACATGACCTCTCATTTTCAAGGAAGTTTTATTCATCCTAAGTTACCATGCATACAGTGTATTTCTATCTTCAATCCATTCTTTAAGTTAACATTTTATAGACTGCATGCTTTTATATGATGATGACTGATTTTATGAAACTTAATCATGTATATTTTTTGAAGCCACGACTCAAGAGCACTGTAGTATTTCTGCATTAAAATGGCCAAACTTTTTCTTACTTTGTCCGAAAATGCTCAGAACAATACTGTATACGTTTTTCTATTTTTCCTTATTTTTTTAACATGTTTTTAACTCTTTCACTGCCAAAGACGTCTATTGGCGTCTTTTCAAAAAGTAACGTTGACTGCCAAAGACGTCTATTGACGTCTTTTGCTTTTTTTCGCGGGATCTACAGATCAAAGTCTTATTCAACTTGTGTGTGAATTTCTGACTTGTAGGCAATGTATTTCTGTCCCGGTAGGGGGCAACAGTTCTCTTTTCCTCCAACCAGCAGCGACAGATTGTCTATGAACAAGATGGATTGTGGGTTGGGAGAGGAAAATGGTGAAACACATGCAGAAATTGAGCGGAGACAAAAAATACAGGCAGCTAACAATGTCACAGAGCTTGTCTGGCGGTGGATCTGCCTTTAGTAGTGACGCGATCACGAAAGATAGAGGTGACAAGGGGGATGTAGGTGACGTAGACACAAATGCAGTTGACAATGGCAGCCGAAGCAACAAGCTAGTGGTTAGTGTTGCTGAACCATGTGGCGCAACACCGGAGCCTGACACCGGAAGCAGTTCAGAGTTGGGTGACTCAGAACCCGACCCTGATTCTTCTGACGAGTGGCTGCCGTCTGGATCGGTCAGCAGCAGGGAGCAGACCCCACCGTCACTCTGCTTGAATGTGCTTCTCTGCAGAAAAAGCTTGTTTTCTCTGCTTTTTGGTCAAAATCAGGTGTTTTTGCTGAAAGTACCCAATGTTCTACCACCAATATCTAAAGACCCAAAAAGGCTAGAAACAAACTTTTTTTACTGATGAAAGAAGAGTCTAAAGTTTCTTTAGATAGTTTCAATGTTTATGTAGTCCTAAAACTCAATATTCTGTGGGTCCTGAAAGTTCAGCAAAAATGCCCAAAAACTCTGGCAGCATGGAGCTCTCTGCTCTGACCACGGCTGGCAGTCAATAAAAAAAAGATCAACTCGTGACAATCAAAAACAGCTTTTTCACAGTTGCATTATTTTGGTAAACTAGCATGTTACCCGCCATTTTTGTAAACGGACGTTATTTGTGGAGTATTTCCTGGGACAAATTAAAATGCTCTAAATAAAAGTTGAATACACTTTATTTTCGTTAACATGTCTGATTTTTGCCATATTTGTGGTCCTACACAGTGTTGTTATGATATTTTCCTTACAGTGGAAACTTGGTTAGCGTCATTAATTTGTTCCAGACACGAACTGAAATTATCTGTTCAAGAAAGCCAAAAACGTTAACACTAAACACGTTTTTATAGTTTTACAATTCTAGTTTGACATGTAGAAGACAATTGAAAGTGGATGTGAATACATATAAATGATGAATGAAGGGGAGAAATCAACATTTAAGGCTGTTTTTACCTTCATTGAAGATGTGATTCATGACCTGACTGTCCCAAAGACTTGATGTGGCAACGAGACAACATATGGACGCCACCTTCTTGTTTTGACATGAATTATTTCTGGAATTGAATTCTCACCGCAGTTGTGCAACCCAAAATGGAGCCAAAGAAAGTTGCAAGTGTCAGCATTTTGGTAAAGAAGGTGAGAAACACCTTGAATTCATGAACTAACTCATGACTAAACAGGAAGATGGTGTCCATGTGGTGTCTCGCTGCCACATTGTGTCTTTGGGAACAGTCACGTCTTCAATGAAGGCAAAAGTAACCTTAAATGTTCATTTATCCCTTTCATTCATCATTTATATGCATGTAGAATTGTTTTATGTAAAACTGTAACTGTAAAACTATAAAACGTGTTTTGTGTTAACATTTTGAGAGTCAACAGGTGATGTCATCATAGACGGACGTTGTGGCTGACTTCTGGTTCCGGTTGCCATTTTGTTAGCAAACTATGCCAACAAAGACGTTTGTGATAAAAATGGATTCAAATATGTTAAGAACACAATTGGATTAATAATATTACAGTATGTAAGCCATACTGCATGCTGACTGTAAAATGTATGCAAACCATGGCAACATTTTGGTGTAAATTTGGGGGCGAATGCTAACAGAGGTGCCACAGGTTGTGTCCAATTTAAGGGTCTGCAGCCTACTTCTCCACATTTGTGGGCTGCACGATGTCACTGCGCCGCGTGACAAATGTGTCCTCCTTCTCCATTGAATGCAAGTCTTTATTCAGACCATCCACCCCGAAACTCTTTGTGCGCTTCCGTCCAGCCCTTAAAAAATGTCAAAATTATAGTGGAAAGGGGTAAAAAGTATTGATTTGTTTGTCAGTTTTAAGTATTGATTTATTTGTGCAAGCAAAAAACTTGATGTTCAGATAGTTTGGACATAAAGACTTAAATCTTACTTAGACGTGGAGAGATTTGACTTTTATTTTTCATAACACTTCATGTTACATACATAAAGGGAAGAAGGTGAAGTTATTATTTGTGTTTGTGTACATCGTGTACATGTTTTATAGGGGAAATCTGTGAGTTAACTTGAATGAATGTGTACATTCTTGTTGTTAATGGGATTTGGTTTGCATGTTCTCCCCGTGCATGTGTGGGTTTTCTCCGGGTACTCCAGTTTCCTCCCACATTCCAAAAACATGAATGTTAGGTTAATTGGAGACTCTAAATTGTCCATAGGTATGAATGAATGAGTGTGAAGGGTTGTTTGTCTATACAGCATGTGCCCTGCCATTGACTGACGACCACAGTGTACCCCGCCTCTCGCCCGAAATCAGCTGGGATAGACTCCAGCATACCCACACAACCCTAGCGACGATAAGCGGACAGCATGATGGTGTTGCTGTATGAATTCCAGCAACAAAGATGTATCGTGTCTGTCAATGGGACATCATCTGGACTGGCACATGTATCCACTGTACACCAACCATTGTCAAAGAAAATCATCTTTCTGAATCATGGAAGCACATAAGAAGCCAACCATTAGCTTTCTTAATAACACAAATAGGACAGTATAGCTTTAAACTACTAAAGATAATCGTGATCAGGATGGTCCTCCAGGTGGTGCATCACTGATGGCCTCCAAACTTTCTACTGCTTTGGCTTCCAACACCTCATCTTTACCATCATGATTTAACCTGGCCCCCAGGTAGATACTGTGCGGGATGCTACATGGTTTTATGACATAAAGTCATTTATGCGATAGATATATTAAACGTACAAACACTATGCAAATATAGTGTAGTTATTCAAATGATACATAAATGTTCATATCTATATGGAAACACACTTAAAAAAAATAATGTGCTGCTGATCAGAGTGTAGTGACTACAAATGAACAAAGTAGCAAAAAAATAATAAATAAACTAGCTGTTAATATTACTGTTCCTCTCTTGTAAAACCTAAATAAAAAAAACTAATGACTTGGCTTCTATAATGTCACGTTTAGTTTGTTCCCGTTCATTTTATTTGCGTTGTCGCTGTCCTTTAGCGATCCTTGATGACAGATATCATTCGATCATGACGTGAGGGTAAACATAAGGGGAAAAGTGAGAACACGTGACACAACCAAGACATGTGAGGAAGGCCAGACCGTCTAAATTCACAAGGCTGGTCGCGGCTGGGGTGGAGCCTCCGAACGTCTGGCCTTCGTCGACCGGGTAGGCTACTGGCCTTGTCGGTTGCAGACCCTTAAATTGGACACAGCCACTGTATTTGATTAACCTGTGCCATGTTGCCTTAAAGTCAATTACACATTACAACTGTAGGGGGAGCCAGGGAGCACAAGCTACTTTTAACTGGTTATGTGTCTCTTTATGTATAATTAGCAGTCTGGTTGTGTAGTACAAGCATTACAATTAGTGTTACACGATTTGCAAGGCAGACCAGCGTGTCTAGACACTACATGAAGGCAGCGCCGGCCTGCATGTAAAGTCTCTGTTTAAAGTCTATTAATATGTCAGAGCTTCTGTGCCTCTCAGACAAGCGCAGCTTATGGAGCGATGCTGTGGTTGACACACCTGTCATGCATGCTGCCCATACATACGCACACATAAGGAGTAGTTAAGAGTGCACGCTACCTGTTGAGGGAATGTGAGATAAGTCTTGAGTGCTGCTTCGGCGTGTAGACGGAGAGTAGAGACAGACAGACAGACAGACAGGAAGTGTGGTGACTGCAGGGCAAGGAGGAGGTGGGGTGCACATTAATAAAAGAGAAATCATTTATTTTTAATTCCCCCACCAAGATGTAATTACATGCTATTTTTAAAACGCGGCTGTGATATTTCACGCGGTGCTACTTTCTTTTCGAAATGATCTCAGCAGTTGTTTAAGTTACTAATAGTTCACCGCAGTATGTATTTACTGTACATAGCAGTTGTTGAACTATATCACATGACAGCAAGTATTGGTTTATTTTGTAATGCTGGTGAATGGGCCAAACCCAGTTAAGTCCAAAATGAGGTGACTTTTAGCAGGAAATGACACCAAAAGTGTGTGTAAACATGTAAGATGATGTGTAAAGAGCCAATAATACAAAAACCTTGACCTTTTGTGTCCAAAGTTCTTCTTGGGGCCTGCCCTACACCCTGAAAAACTGA
Source organism: Dunckerocampus dactyliophorus (assembly GCF_027744805.1). Classification (NCBI taxonomy): domain Eukaryota; kingdom Metazoa; phylum Chordata; class Actinopteri; order Syngnathiformes; family Syngnathidae; genus Dunckerocampus; species Dunckerocampus dactyliophorus. Next base: position 12,313,574 of record NC_072820.1, on the reverse strand, counting down.
TTTTGTGCAGCATATTTTGTGGACTTTTCTGCTCATCCCAGACTCCAATTTACTCTCCCACTGTAGGAACAACATATCAATTCATTTTGTATTTGAACATAACTGAAGTTAGCTTAGCAGGTTTTGAAAAATCAGTTTTTCTTTATTTTCTCAAACTGCTACACCTACCCTGAAGTCTTTTGGTGCCCCCACCTCACATTGACTCTAGAGCAAGGGTGGGAAAACTACGGCCCGGGGGCCACATCCGGCCCGCCAAGTGTTTGAATCCAGCCCGCCAGTTGCTTCCAAAGTATTTCATTCAAACTTTGAACATACAAGCTGGCAACATGACTTGCAAGTAGTCAGTATAAATCTGAGACAACCTGTTGATGGTTTAAGTAGCTTTCCAGACAACTACCTCACCCATGGTGCCAAACAAACACAAGTCAACAAGTATATGACGCACAACTTAACCTACCCACTGCACTGTCTGGGAAGTAAAAGAGGAAGAACGTTCACATACTCTTTAATAGTCAATGTTTTATCGTTCATTGTTCATGTTGTATGTTGTCACACATCCTTTATTCATGTATTTTATACAAAACATTCCAAAAAATAACTAAAACTCAGTTTTGTCGATGTTTGAAGAAAAAAGGGACACAAGCACATGTAGCAGATTTTTTAACTTTTACAGTTAAAATAAGACAAATAATTCCATAAGCGTAATGTAACAAATATATAGTCTGGTCCCCCCAGCCAGTTTTGTTAGCTCAATGCGGCCCGTGAGTCAAAAAGTTTGCCCACCCCTGCTCTAGAAGATGCCAGAAGTTACCAGGATTTCAATTGCCATTAAATAAACAATACAATATGTGAATATTTTTTTATAAAAAATATTGTTTCCTGCAGTCTTCCATCTAAAAGAGACACATTCACCATATCCAAGTTTACTTAAACTACAATTTTGGCCAGGGTATTTGGGATGCATATTTCTTGTTTACTTGTTATACCTACATTGTGCAAAAATGCAGAGTATAGCTGGTGACACGCAAGGAAAGCTCACACAAAAAACATGAATTGATATTGCATGTATGGCGTTATTATAAGCATGTGCAGTTGTGTACTTTTTTGGTCATTTTGATTGTTTAATACATATAATGCAGAATTTGGTACTGCACACATCCGCACAACTAAATGACATTTCCGGAGACACTTTGCTATGAGCAATGATCTTTATTGGCAAAGTTAGATGTCTTTGACTGTTTCTCCAGGTGTCCCCTTCTTCAGTTACATCTAACCCTCATTAGCAGGCCGAGAACCCCCAATGAGCCTATTTCTATTAAGCTATTTGAAGCTATAAAGGTCAAGTGTCACACATAAAAGCAAGGTGCCCCCCCAGTGGCACGCTATTGCACTCAGAAAAGTACAATGACTGACTTTTTACAAGTTTGTCTACTGTCTGGTTGCCATGGCTACAAAATGGGTGCAAAGCCCTGGAAGGTTAAAAATCTATTAAGCCTGGCGGGGTGTCCAGCAGCAGGGCTTATGTAAGTCCTGTGGTGAAAGTGGTGAAGTTTGTGTGTGTGGGGGTGTGTGTAAGGGGGGATTTGATGGATCCAGACCAATAATTCATTTTGTTCTGTATTTTCCATTGTTTTTATCTCTCATCTTAATTTAGTGTGTTGTTGTGTGCACGGGAATGTGTGTTGAATGATGTAAACCAGCAGAGATCCTGCGAGAGACATTTAACGTGACCGGACTCCTCTTATGCAAGGACAATGGTACTGGAGCTTCATTCCTTTGCACTAACTCCATCCTTTGTGGATCATCTACTACTGTGCATGTGCTCTTAGATTTGGGAGATCACACTGCCAAACTCCCCCCAACCCATCTCTCTCTCTTGGCAATTGTCCTTCATGCTCTTTTGGACAAGGGCAACAAGGCCACTAATCTACCGCAAGCTGGATGCCTTCCTCACTCTCTGTTGCTCTTCTTCTCACCACCCCACCCTCTCTGTCTGCATTGATTGGCCTGAGTGTGTGTGTGTGTGTGTGTGTTGTTAGCACAGCAAGTCATATGAAACCATTGCATGCTATACCCTATTGTTTTTTCTCCCCGGTTTAAAATGAGCCTTGAGTGTGTACAGACGCTCAGAGTGACTGTTTACTTTTACTGCCTCTTCTCTGTGATGTGTCGCCAAACGGTTTCATTTTCCTCTCAGCTAGGCAGTTATTTTTGATTAATTGAACCTCACCAGGCATGTTGGCCACACAGTCAGGAGATCCAGAAGACCTGGGTTCGAATCTCCGTTGGGCATCTCTGTGTGGAGTTTGCATGTTCTCCCCATGTGTGCGTGGGTTTTCTTCGGGTACTCCGGTTTCCTCCCACATTCCAAAAACATGCATGTTAGGTTAATTGGCGACTCTAAATTGTCCATAGGTATGAATGTGAGTGTGAATGGTTGTTTGTCTATATGTGCCCTGCGATTGGCTGGCGACCAGTCCAGGGTGTACCCTGCCTGTCGCCCAAAGTCAGCTGGGATAGGCTCCAGCTTACCTGCGACCCTAATGAGGATAAGCTGCATAGAAGATGGATGGATGGATGAACCTCACCACTGCGATTGGCTGGCGACCGGTCCAGGATGTACCCTGCCTCTTTCCCACAGTCAGCCGGGATAGGCTCCAGCATACCCCCACAACACCTAGTGAGGACAAGCAGCATAGAAAATGGATGGATGGATGGATGGATGGATGAACCTCACCAATAACACCAATTCCAACCCTAACCTCTTCAAACTCCAAACCTGCAACGTATACCCTGATTTATAAACCTTTACCTACAGTGATGGGTCATTTTGAGACTCTACCCTAACCTGATCCAACCCAACCCCATCTCTAATCAAAACCCCAAATCTAATCCCAACCCTACACTAGAACTGAACCTGACCCGAACACTAACCAAAACCCGAACCTCAAACTGTAACACCAGCCCTACAACTCAACACAGTCTCTCTAGTTTTATATTATATTATATTTATTCTAATCTAACGAAATAATAGTTGTTTAGTGTGCCATTTTTAACTACTTATTCAAACTTAAAAAAGGGTGGTCAAGTCTTGCTGTATAATCCTTGGCACTTTAGTCTCTCAAATCAGTTTTTTTCAGTCATAAACAATAAATCCAATGGTGACCTAAGACTTTGCTAGAGGAGGGTAGATAACGTGGAAAGGACCACACCACCATCACAGGAGGCCATTAGATGCAGTGAAGACTGGAGCAAACATCGCTGCTGCTTTTGCTTTTAACAGTACCGCATATCTGCCCGTCTCCCCCGGGGCAGCATAATGGCAGAATACACTGTATGGCAGGCTTATGTAACTGGGGGAGGAATATTCATGGAAGCCCGCTCGGCCGATGGGGGCAAAAGTGGAATCAGATCAAAGCTCGCTCCCTGGTGCACACGTTCACTTCCAGCCAAGAGCTGAGAGATGCTTTGTGTGGTTTTGAGGCATGACAACAGAGGACACGGTGACAACTAACTCTTACACTGGTCTTCTGTTGCTATATAGCACAAACCCATTCCTGTATCTTCAGTCTGCATGCACTGGCCTGTCCATCTGTCAGGTCAGAGTACATTTATTCCATGCCCTGATGCTCAAAGCTGCACAATTATAATGCAGTGTAAGCCTGTGTATGATTGCCTAAGATGTCTCTCATCCAGCCTTCTTTCTTTGCCTGCAAAAGCTTGATGAAGTGATGGGAAAATCCAATGTTTTCTATTGTAATGGAAAATCTTTAATACATGAGGGGATGCATAACAGCTACAAGATGCTTTCCCACAGCAATGAGAAGCATATGTCCAGTCGTGGTAGCTCAGCTTTTCAACAGCAAAACAACAAACGGGCCATTTTGGCATCCACTGTATGTAAAAGTATATGAAAGGACACTTGAACATGTTCGAACATCTGATCTTAAATTTCAGTGAATCACTACAGCTGCGTCTCATTCTTGTACTGTTACAACTTTATTCTTAGGACTTTTTCTGTGAAATATTCTGGCTTTATTCTCGTTTTTTCATCATAGGAAAATGTTTTACTACTAAGACTTAATTCAGGTAAGATTGAAGCTTTTCCTTCATTGTTTCATGACTTTATTCTTGTGATTTTATTTCATTCTTGTCAAATGTTTTTTTCTCATAATATTGTGACCGAAGTAATAAGGTTACGACTTTTGTTGAACAATTACAACAATATTCCTTCTTTAAATTGCGGCTTTATTCTCATAAAATTACAGCTCTTCCCTCGTAAGATGTGCTTTTTAATGTAATATGATGACTTTATTGTCCTTAAACGAAAAACTGTGCTTTTTGGGGAATTTTGCCCATCAATCCACAATCCTTACGTGAGACATGAACACATGTGTCTTTCTCTTTTCTGTGCGTTCTATAAATATGAAAACAGTTCAAAAGACTCAGCTAAGAACGCACGTAATGCGAAACACTTATTCTACCTATAAAGCCTTCTGAAAAAAACTCCAAAAAGCGCCACCAACGCTCCGTGTACATATCATGTGACGTGCATGATAAGCAAGCTACAGTGACATTGTTACTGTTATTGTTATTATTCTTATTATTATTAACATTAACGGCGATTGAACTGTGGATAATCAGCAACATTTTTAAAACGTGCAGTTTTCCGAGAAGGGTTTTAATAAAATTACAACTTTTTTGCGTTATTGAAGCTATGTCTTCATTCTTGTAAAAATTTCAACTTTTTCTTAATCATATTGGGACTTAATTATCGTAAAATTACAACTTTGTTTTCATAAAATGACAGCATTTTATGTTGTAACATGACAACTTAACTTTCATAAAATAATGACTTTTTCTTGTAATATTACAACTTTATTTTCATAAAATAATATGAATAATAAATAATAAAATGTATACCGTCTTGTAAGTTTAGGAAATAAAATGTCTTTATAATATTGAGACTATTCTCATAAAGTTGCAACTCATTCTCATAAAATTACAACGTTACTGTATTCTCATGATATGAGAAAATGCAATAGTTGATAGTTGATACATACGGACGTTAGTTATAGTTATAGAAGAATATCGCTATTTTTCACAAACTGTTAGGACTTTATTGTCTTATATGGACAACATTATCATCATAACGTTTTGGTAATATCGCAACTTTCTTCTTTTTAAAATAAAGCCTAATTTTTCTCATCATTTTTTGACTAATTCTGATAAAATTTGGGCTTTTTTAAATGGAATTGTATTGCTTTATTCTTGTGTAATTCTGACTTAACACTAATATGATTTACCATTAAAAATGTAATTTAATATTACACCCGTATTCTTATAATATTGCAACTCAGTTCTCAAAAATGCTGACTTTGACTTAATTCATGAGGTATTCTCATAATGCTATGAATATATTCTCGTAGTGGTTCTGATCCATTACCGGTTGAAAATGCTATCAAGTTGTCATCACAAATTGTTTGACGTCAGTTTAATTGTTTCCATTTAAGTCACATGTCCACTGAGACAAACACAGAAGAGGAGCAGCTGTGACGCAATATGTCAGTCCGCTTCCGGCCCTGTGTGTTACTGCGAAAAGTGTAATTGTGCGTGGCCTCAGACACACACACACATCGACAATAAGATCGATAGTGTGTGTGTATCAGGATCAATAATGTCCCTGATGGAATGCGGTCAGGTACATTAATGATGTTTATCTAATGCTGCTGTTTCAGTGAACTTTTTACTTGATAATAAAAAAAATGGTGCATTCCATCATCTCGGCTTGTTCTCCGTGAACCAGGAAGTAGGCTATGTTTCAATCTGACCACTTCAATATTAATAAACGCAATATTTTCGGATTTTGAGCATAGAAAACCTATCTATCACTTTCAAAATATGGGTTTTAACATTATTAGAGCCCCGTACACATGAAATAGCACCCCAAAAGTCACGTTTACACTCCTTTTATTATTTGTTTACATCACATTGCGCAGGCTCAGAGATCACTGCAGGGACTTAACAGACGGCCGCGCTAGCATAGCAAGCTAGCAGGCTAACTAGTTAGCTTCTGTGGTGTACTTATTTAAAACTTAAGAAAGTGTTTCTAACGGAGTGGGGAAGAAGGCCAAAGTAGCCAAAAGCTTACCACTTCCACAGAGAATGAGAGGAGGACCTATTTTTCATTCAATCTCAGCCATTTTGTCGGCACAGCTCTGCTAGCTCTGTAGCCAGTCTCCATGCAGTGTGAAAGGTAATGTAATCTAACGTCATGTCTCGTAACATTACTGATGCCAAGTGACCAGAATATTACATATAACATGTCTTTCAATATTTTTTTTAATTTTATATAAAATCTTAATAATAGGTTATAGTCAACCACAAAACAGCGATCATTTATTTATTAATTATTTTTTGAAAAAACGCGATATAGTGATGGAGCAAAGTTGAATTGTATTGCCCTCACCCTGGTATCAAAAATGGTACAGTCCTGTTGTCTTGGCTCATCCTCCATGAACCAGGAAGTAGCCTGCTAGCTAATAAACTAAGTAAATTTGGAGACAAACACAAACATCATTCCTTTTTTTCTTGTTTTTAGTTTTCTTCAAAGAATGTAACGTCTGTTGTTGGAATTTGAGTCACGTTGGAACCGCTGTGCCCCGCTCCCCTCAAAAAATGGTATACGGTAGTCCTGTTGTCATGGGTCATCTTCACTGAACTCTATAACTGGAATGGCCCCGATCGCTTGCTGCACATTGGAGGCTTGAAGCCACCGGAAGTATAGAAGTCGCATGTTGTTTCACCCAAAACAAGAAAGCCTCAGAACTAAGACGAGTTGGAGATGCCGTCTTGTGCTGCTATTAATTGCAGCACAATATTTGACTTTCCTGATCATCTTCTAAAGGTATGCGTTGCATTTAACTTTGATACTACGTAGATCCTTTTCATAACAAATACCTTGTGAACACTGAAATTTAGTTGTTACGCATTGTATTTTCACACAATAGAGGTAGGAAAAAAAACTTAAACTGGAGGGAAATTTTGAGATTTGGGTCTAGTAAATTTATTCTGTTTCAACTGAATTTTTGTTAATTCGTGTTAATTTTTATACCGAAATATAATAAATGTAGTGAATGAAGATACATGTATGTGTATGCGTGTGTGCTTTTTTTGGGTGAAGCAAGATGGCCGACCAATGGCTTCATGCGGTCAGCAGGGACGCCCCTTTCAGTAGTATAGAGTTCAGTGGTCATCTTCCATGAGCCAGGAAGTAGCCTGTTAGTTAACAAATTAAACACAAAGGCATGTAGCTTGTTTTTGGTGCTTGAGTTGCGGTGGAACGGCTGTCCCCCACCCAAAAAATAAAACATGGTATAGTCCTGATGTCTTGGCTCATATTCCATAAAGCAGGAAGTAGCCTGCTAGCTAATAAATTAACAAACACAAAACATTTTTTGGAGATGGGTGGGTGTGAGGAATGTAGATTCTGTTTTTAGTGTTTGAGTCACGTTGGAACCACTGTGCCCCACTCCCAAAAAAAAATGGTATACGGTAGTCCTGCTGTCATTGCTCATCTTCCATGAACCAGGAAGTAGCCTGTTAGCTAACAAATTAAACACAAAACATTTTATGGGTTTGTTTTTTCAAGGCATGTAGCTTGTTTTTGGTGCTCGAGTCGCGATGGAACCGCTGTACCCCGCCCCAAAATAAAAAATGGCATAGTCCTGATGTCTTGGCTCATCTTGAATGGACCAGGAAGTAGCCTGCTAGCCAATAAAAGGACCAACTGTTACTGTGCAAACCGTTCCGGAAACACAGTCGGCTCTACGCATGTGCAGAACGCGTCTACATCCGGTCAGTCTATTTTTTGGCAGGCACGTTAGTCATGTGTAATGTACGCCATCCGTCGATCTATAGCAACATAGCATTTGCTGGGAAGATATGTTATTTGATGTGTTATTTTAAGATATGCTATTTCTCTGTTTAGAAAAAAAACTCCAGCTGAATCCTTTACATTAATCCATCACTGCACTCTGCTTTTGGCTGTTTACAATCAAATATAAGTGCATTTTATGTGTTTTATTCTGTTTATTTACATTTGTTTTACTTTACTTAACCGGATATGCCGTTTACATCTGCGCTACATGCATTGTGTAACTTTTTACGTAGCCCCGTCTTGGTGGAGGTCGTAAGACGACAGAAATATCCGCATGCCAACACACTCTTTTGATAATAATCACTAATAAAACAACCCCCCAATATATTACATATACGAAGCTACCACACCACGTGACGTCGCAGAAGCGCTGCCAAAAATATTTGTGACGTAGGTCTCGCGCATGCGTACAATCAATTGCGTTTCCAGGTTGGATTGCGCAGTGACACAAACCAACAAAACTGTGGCTCAAAACTAAAAATCAAAGGCCTTTTTTTGCAAGCATCCAAATACGTCATGTGGTTTCAAAAAAAGAAAAGCCAACAGAATCACATTTCCATCTTCTTTCACCATTTATTAGTTCACCAAATACAGTGAAAATGGCATCATAATATACAATGACTCATTCTTAGAATGTCATGACATTTTTGTTGCTTTTTTTTTTGTTTTTTGCTTCATAAAACAATGTTCTGTTATTGAAAATATTAAGGTTTCATGCACAACAAACCATATCCAGTTTCTTTAAAATGATGGTACAAAATAAACCAACTTAATAAAAAAAAAACAAAAAAACAAACCGTAATGTTCAAAATCGGTCAAATAACGACGTGTTATTTGAGGATACTCGTAAACAGTGCGATGTACTCTAAAACTGCCATTTTCTAACAAATTCATCAACGAAGCTCAAGTCACAGTATACGATTTCTTACTAATAGTTGAACATTGATGTGTGCAAAAAACCCAGACACATTCAGTTAGTCTTTAAAAAACCTCCAAGCTCTGATAATCGAACGAGAGCAGTCGAGAAAATGCGCCTGGCCTCGTTCCGTCGTGTCCTCTCTGAAGTAGAAACTTTTTTTGTTGATGAATTGTAAGACCATAGACTAGCATATCATTTAAATAACAAATATTTAGATATAAAAATACAAATATGACTCTTTTTTTTTGTTAAAAACAAGCGTGCCTGGGTAAGAGTGGTGGCACCTATATTGGCACCGGAGTGACAATTCATGCATGACGTAAAACACGAATAATCCAATGTATAGAAAGAATCAAATTTGGATTGTTAGTTTAGATGTTTTCTTTAAGCTCCACAAATTGGTCAATAATTTGAAATGCAAATAATAAAAAAAGATATGTGCAGGTTTACATGAGCTACATGAAGGAACCAACCTGCAACTTTAACCACGGATGGCCAAAGCTAGAAAGACAATGCAGCCTAATGCTCTTAATAACGGGCCAAAACAAGTAGGGTTCCACTACAGAAAATATCAACATTGCACTGTCCTCGGATATATATATATATTTATATATATATATATATATATATATATATATATATACACGTATATATATATATATGTATATATGTATATATATATACACGTATATATATATATATGTATATATGTATATATGTATATATATATATATATATATATATATATATATATATATATATATATATATATATATATATATATATATGTTTTTACATACAATCTGGTCTCCTTTAGTTAGTAGACTTGACTTGGTCTGTTTGGAGGGGGGTTGGGATCACAAAGCAGTAGAGCAGCAACAGGAATGCATTGGACCGGTGCTGAAAGGATAGCTCCCCTGAATGCACCATCTAAAAAGGAAGGGGGAGGTGGGGCGGTTTTGCAAGCTGAGCCTACTGTACAACATCGAGCGCCATCCTCCCTCCGCTTGTTTTTGCTTGCGTACAGCGCATTTGGAGCAAGGAGAAAGGAGTTAATGACAAGTTCATCCATCACCATGAATAGAAAGTCAGTACAGGTTGACACCCGAGAGCCGCCGGTCTCGTCATCTCGCAGGGTTTCTTCTTCCTCTTTAAAAGAAAAAAAAAATCACGACTTGCTTGGAGGATTGCCAACAATATCCCGTGACCAGCCTCTCCACTCCTCCTTCTCCATCATCTTTCATGCCATCCTCACTCCCTGTGCGGTCACCTCCTGCAATCCTCCCAACATGCACAGCCGACTAGTGCTTCAAATCGGTGATCAAAATGAAAAGAGTCTGCAAGGCATCGCTTGTGGTCTTAGACGCCGGGTGACGACTTGTCCGTCATGCCCTTCAGAACCTCGTCTATTCGGTCGTCCTCGATCACCACTGTGGGGAGGAAGAGGAGGGGGTTTACTGAGGCCTTCTCGTGCATTTGTGGCGCATTTCAAGCAAAAACAAAGTGTGTGTGTGTGTGTGGGGGGGGGGGGGGGGGGGGGGGGGGTTGAGGATTAAACAAACACAACTGCGTGCTACACACAACACATTCATCGCCGGGGTGTGTCCTCGCGCGAGCGTGACTCGTGCTTGCATGTAAACAGAGTGAAAAACATATTTGCACAGTCTCTGAATGCATCACAAGGTCGCAACATGCACTAATAGGTCTAAATAACACGCATGTAACAAGTGGTTACATTTAGAACCTGATTGGTTCCTGCATGTATCATGGGTCATTAAATAACATGCATGTACTAAAGGATCAAATAACAGCATTAAAGCATATTCAAATGATCCCTCAATCTGTCACATGGCTGCAACATACATGAATAATCTCGCATGTTATTTATGTATGAAGGAGATATATTTGAATCACTTGGCTGGTCCTTGAATGCATCACAGGGTTGCACGGTTACATGTTTGTATCAAACGGTAACATTTAAATTACACTCGGTGGGTCCGAAAATGCATCACAGAGGAGCACGATGCATTTATGATGGTAAATAACATGTATGTATCAAGCACCAACTTTAAAGCCATGTTCAATTAGTACTTGTATGCATCACGAGGTTGTGCCATACATGACTCGTCGTAAATAACGTGTATTTATCAAACAGTAACAGTTGAATCAGGGTGGCCATATACATGCATAGTCGGAAATAACATGGCTGAACAAGTCATGTTGCAATCATATTCGATTGGTCGCTGAATGCATGCAGTAAAATGCATGTCACACTAACAGGCACTTAAAATCCACCACATCGGCCCCCTGAATGCATCAGGAGTGGGGACCGTGCATGTAAAACGCTTCATTGAATTAAACATTGTTTTAAAATATTCGCCTGGCACCTGAACGCACCATAGGGTCTCATCATGCATTGGAAAGCGTGGAAAATGTTTGTAAAACTATTATTACAACTTAACGACTGTTTACCTCGCTTGGCTCTGCCGATCTGACCGAGCTTCGGGGGTCTTTTAGCCTGCGAGCCGGCAAAAAAGGCGCTTGTGTCCTGCAGTCCGCAGCTAAAGGACATCTGGCTGACCTCGCTGTCCGTCCCATAGCCGCTCATTTTCCCCTCGTTGTATGGCAATACTTCGGACATGCTGGCAGCTACCAAATGGTGTCTCTACGAGAATTCGAATCGTCCTTTTTTGGCTTAGATCCCGCTGGGGTCTTGTTCTGGTTTTGGTCTTGGGGTCCGATTTGCGGTATTTGGATGCCAGCTGTGGGTGGTCCCTGTGTGCGGCTGCAGGGACTTGGACTTTGTGTGTGTGCTCGCCTGCGTGGCTGGTTGATGTCTGGTGAGAGAGGAGGAAGATCCCGGGATCATAAAGGAAACCCAGGCGGAACGGTGAAGTCATCCATCCGGGTTTGAGGCGCGCGCGCGCGTGTGTGTGTGTGTTTATTGTGGTGACTCTGTGCGGTGGAGGTACAACAGTGCCATCAATAGGCGAGATATGGAACTGCAGAAGAGGAAAGCCGTTGGAGGAGTTTTTTGTGTATGAAAACGAACCAATTTAACACAGTATTTTAGTATAAATGCTGAGAGTATAATAATGTCCTAGAAATTTAATTAGAAAATGTAAATGGACTTGCTAATGATACCTGTTGCTAATGTTAGAGATGACAAGTATTAAACAATAGAAGAACCATTGCTTAAACTTTGTACAGACAGGTTGCTTGACAACCTTAACTGCTTGTTGCAGCTTGCTTCACTTAGAAGACACACAGACACACACACAGACACACACACACACCCTCGACCAACCATCACCAAATAGCGGACCTCGGTCCGGATACGGTCCAAGTGATGGCCCTTTACAGTCAGGTTTGGTGGAGGAATATCATGGCTTGCGGTTCCATCCAGTATGGGGGTGAGCAAGAGATCTGAAGCGTGGATGGTAACATCAGCAGCCTGAAGTATCAAAAAATACATGCTGTTCATTACCTTCCAAATCACAAGAGAAGACAAACTATTCAGCCTCCACATCAAAGTTCCCGATAGTGAAGAAAGTCAAGACACCAGGATTGGCCAAGCCAGTCACCAGACATGAACATTATTGAGTGTGTTTGGGGTTAGATGAAGGAGGAGACTTGGAAGACGAAGCCAAAGAATCTTCATGAAGTCTGGGAGTCGTGCTAGACTGCGTTGTTTGCCATTTCAGATGATTTTATCACTTATTGTAGTTAGAGTTATTGCTGAGACATACAGTATGGATATGGAGTCCTCCATGCTCATGGGAGTCATACACAATATTAATTCTTCCTACCAAGGCGCCCTGACTTTATGTTCTGATCTTTTTGTAGCATGTTTGTGCTTTGCAAAGGAAAATATAATTTTTACCGTACATTATTTTGGTATGCAACCAGACTTTTTTCCAAGTACAATCTGACCTTTCTGTCCTAATTAAATGATAAAAATATTATATTTTGCTCTAATAAGCATAATCTAGAGGATTTTGCCTTTCATTTCTGAATCCAAACAAGCAACTTGAACGTAAACAGCATGGGAGTACCGCAAGGGTCTGTTCTTGGCCCTTTGGTGTTCACAATATACATTAACGACCTACGAAGCTGCTGTCCGGATGTCAACTGTGAGATGTATGCTGATGACACAGTCATCCATGTGTCCTCTAAAACACCCAGCCTGGCAGGTGAGCATCTGACGCAGGCTTTATTGAACATCTCTGAATGGCTCCAATTATCTCATCTAACTCTTCATGGTAAAAAAACACTGTATCCGTGTGCTTTTCCATACATAATAGGCCCATACATGATGTATTGGAGGTAAGAATTAAGAATGAAATTATTGAGGAAGTGGATGAGGTTAAGTCCCTAGTTATCATCCTAGACAAGAATTTAAAGTTTGATAGTCAGGTTAAGTATATCTGCAAAAAGGTTCAACCAAATCTCAATTTCTTTCGTTTTATTAGAAGGAACCTTTCACATCAAGCTGCAAAACTGTACATGCATGCAATGATCCTTTCTCATCTGTCATTTTGCATTACGTCATGGTCACAAGCTTCCCAACCACATTAAAACCTATCATCTCAATATGTAAGCAGGCAATAGAAATCATGGACGGAAAAAACAATGACATGGCGCCACTGCCGTATTTTAAGAATACGTAACCTTTTTACTTTTGGAAATTTCATGAATTTTAGTACTCTTAAACTGTGTTTTAAATGTCTAAATAATCACGTGTCACCATTGTTTTCTAAACTGGCCACTAGGCGTCAGAGCTCTCTCAGAGCGACTACACGAGCCTCCATCAGTGGTGATTGACTTGTCCCAAGATGCAAGACTTCATTTTGATAGTCTACTCTCTCTGTAAAGGGGGCACAGCTTTGGAACTCTCTACCAACTTATTTGAAATTGGAGACCAACAGTGATGGTTTTAACAAAAGACTTAAACAATGGCTAAAATCCAAACAATAGTGTTCACATGAATAGTTTTGAACTAGTTGATTGCTTGACCATTTTACCTTTGCTTTGCTTTTTCATTTACAAATGTGTTTCATTTGAAAACTTTTATTGTCGGAATTAGGGCTGCAACTAACGATTATTTTAACAATCGACTCATCAACGATAATAGTTGTCGATAAATTGGATAATCGATTAATAATCGATTCATCGATTAATTGTTGCAGCTCGAGTTGGAATGTTATTGTAGGCTGTGTTTTTTTTTTAAATTTTATTTCATTATCATTTTTTCTCTCTCCTTTTAGTTTGGTTACTTTTATTGTTTTATCATTTCAAAAGCCTCCTGTGGACAGGTGTTGTGTTTTAGCACATAAACAATGCATCTGGTCTGTCCGATGTAATGGTGATGTGCACATCAAATAAACATTAAATAAATAAATAAAATAATCTATTATTCTTACAGCTTGGATAAGTGACAAGGCATTTGTCAGGCGCTGCATGTACATACAGTCATAGCTGTTTTCATTTTGGGAGATCCAATCAAAATGTGAATAATAATGGGTGGCTAAATGCTAAACATGCTATGAATGTAACTGATTGTAGTGGATGTATCTTTTATCTACTGTATGTATTTACATAGCATCAATGGTGTTTCTACTGTGTGTATCATGTAAGTATGTGAGTTTGTATATCTCTATGTGTCCATCTATGTATACATGTATGTGTAATGTTCAGGGCAATACTCCAGTAAACTATAGGAGCCTCCGGCTGCCGGCCAGCAGAGCATTCATGCAGGGGGTTCAAACAAGCACAGGTGTGATGTCATCAGCATGAGACAGATGTAAAGATGTAACAGATGGCTTTGTATGGGGGAGATCTTGACCTGATTCCTTGCATGGTGTTCTGGTGCTTACTCCTTTTTGCTCCTCGGCTCTGTCATAGTTCAGTCCGTGCGCTGTGATTTACTCTCCTGCTTGTCTTCTTGCACTTCGGTTTACAGCACGTCTTCATGATCCGCCTAACTCAATCAGCAGCACACATCTCGGACAGGAAACCAGCGTGTGTGCTCTCCAACCCCTGCCTCCAATTACACATGAATCACTGACATGCTGAGTCACTACTCGACCTTTCCCCCTCTACCCAAAAAGCTCCCATTGATCTTATAGAGGTGGACTACACCCTCACACACAGACACGTTGGTTTCTCTTGACCATCTGTGAAAAAACACTGGATAAAAGTGAGAGTCCAATCGATTGAGAGAGTATGAGCCATTATTGGAGGTTTATATTGCAGAGGGAAAGGACGGAGAGGATAGAGACAGAAACACTGGAGTAAAGAAGGCTTACTATTGAACCATTAATCATCTGACTGCCACCTGAGCCATGCCACTATATGAAGCAAAACCTTAGTGGTCTCATGTCATACTATTTTCCACAATTGAAAAAAAGTCTCAGAGGTCCCACAATTGTGTTTTGGAAATGTGTTGGCCAAAATCTCAGTCAAACTTGACTTACATAGCACATTTTAAACAACTTGGGCTGACTAAAGTGCTGCACAAGCCATTTAAGCAGAAAAGCCGTAAAACAATAAATATACTACAACAACACAGACAGCAAATTTAGCTAAAAACTTAAAATATCCATCCATCCACTTTCTATACCGCTTCTCCTCTTTAGGGTCGCAGGGGCATGCTGGAGCCTATCCCAGCTGAGTTCGGGCGACAGGCGGGGTACACCCTGGACTGGTCGCCAGCCAATCGCAGGGCACATATAGACAAACAACCATTCACACTCACATTCATACCTATGGACAACTTAGAGTCACCAATTAACCTCACCTGCATGTTTTTGCAATGTGGGAGGAAACCGGAGTACCCGGAGAAAACCCACGCACGCACGGGGACAACATGCAAACTCCACACAGAAATGCCCAACGGAAAATCGAACCCAGGTCTTCCCGATCTCCAACATGCTAACCGCTAGACCACCGTGCGGCCCAACTTAAAATATACAAAATAAAAATCAGTGTGCTTGGTTAATCTTTCTTGAACGCCAGTGAAAAAAAGATGGGTTTTCAGCAGGGTTTTAAAGTGCTCGAATGTTTGCACAGCTCTGATGTGCGGGGGGAGACTGTTCCAGAAAAAGGCTCTGTCCCCTCTAGTGGTGAGTCGAGAGCGGGGGATTTGCTTGTCCAGTTTAAAATTACAATCCATAATGAAACCAGGGTTTCTTGTAAAAGGGTGACAGAATGAGGCAAGTGGGCCCACTGGGCCGTTAAAACCGTTTCAATGTTTGACTCGCCAAAAACCACGATCTCCGTTTTGCTTTGGTTTAATTTGAAGAAGTTTGCTGCCTTGAAGCTGGAATTTGACAGTGCTTTTAGTAAGCCCTACCGGGAATACAGGTTTGTGTGTCTGTAGCTTTAACGCTAACGAGCTGTGTATGTGGCGCCAAGAAGTGCTACGGTGCACTTTTTACATATATCACATACGACAATGTAAGATTAAGGCGTTTTGGAGGACACAAATGTTAGCAACACTAGAATAGCTACAGTATGTGAGCTACAGTGCAAACATTACACTCACATTTTAACAGCAACATCATGCTAGGTTGGACTATTCGCTGAAGAAAAACAAAATGTTCAAATTTACAGTTTCCACGTCTGTAACTGATTGGCAGATAGTTGGCAGCACATTATTTTTATTTATTTTAAGATGTGTAGCGAAGCCTTTTTTTAAGCTGTGGTGGGTGAATTTGCAGGGCGGACTTGTCCAGCTACAGGGCGGGTCAGAGTCACGACATGTTCAAGAATAATAATAATGGATTCGATTTTGTATAGCGCTTTTCAAGGCACAATGAAGTGAACCCATTATTCATTCACTCCTCAGTCACACACAGGTGGTGGTAATCTACATCTGTATCCACAGCTGCCCTGGGGTAGACCGACGGAAACATGGCTACCAATTTGCGCCGATGGCCTCTCCGACCACCACCAAAGATTCATACACATTCATACACCAGTGGCGGGAAGCACAGGGGGCAGGGTGGGTGAAGCGTCATGCCCAGGGACACAACAGTGAGTGGGTGAAGGGAGCAAGGATCACCAACCTTCCAGTTTCTGGATGACCTGCTCTAACTCTTGAGCCAATGCTGCCCAAAGAAGGAGGTTTTTCCTTCATGTTGAAATGAAAACTGAAAAAGTGTTTGCCCCCTTCCTGATTTTCTTATTTTTTTGCATGTTTGTCACACTTACATGTTTCAGATCATCAAACAAATGTAAATATTAGTCAATGACAACACAACTGAACACAAAATGCAGTTTTTAAATGAAAGTTGTGATTATTAAGGGAGGAAAAAAAATCCCAACCTACATGGCCCTGTGTGAAAGAGTGATTGTTCCCTAAACCTAATAACTGTTTGGGTCACCCTGAGTAGCAACAACTGCAATCAAGCGTTTGTGATAACTTGCAATGAGTCTCTTACAGCGCTGTGGAGGAATTTTGGCCCACTCATCTTTGCAGAATTGTTGTAATTCAGCCACACTGGAGGGTTTTCCAGCATGAACCGCCTTTTTGAGGTTATGTCACAGCATCTCAATAGGATTCAAGTCAGGACTTTGACTAGGCCACTACAAAGTCTTCATTTTGTTTTTCTTCAGCCATTCAGAGGTGGACTTGCTGCTGTGTTTTGGATCATTGTCCGGCTGCAGAACCCAAGTTGGTTTCAGCTTGAGGTCAGGAACAGATGGCTGGACATTCCTCTTCAGGATTCAGCCCCAGACCATCACACTACCACCACCATATTTTACTGTTGTTCTGATGTTCTTTTTCTGAAATGCAGCGTTACTTTTACGTCAAATGTAATGGGACACACACCTTCCAAAAAGTTCAACTTTTCTCTCGTCAGACCACAGCGTATTTTCCAAAAGGTCTTGGGGATCACCAAGATATAGCCTTAATGTTCTTTTTGTTCAGCAGTGGTATCCGTCTTGGAACTCTGCCATGCAGGCCGTTTTGCCCAGTGTACTACTTATGGTGGAGTCATGAACACTGACCTTAACTGAGGCAAGTGAAGGCTGCAGTTCTTTGGATGTTGTTGTGGGCTCCTTTGGGACCTCTTGGATGAGTCGTCTCTGTGCTCTTGGAGTCATTTTTGTTGTCAGTCCTGGGAAGGTTCACCGGTGTTCCATGTTTTCGTCATTTGTGGATAATGGCTCTCACTGTGGTTCGCCGGAGTCCCAAACCTTTAGAAATGGCTTTATAACCTTTCCCATACTGATAGATTTCAATTAATCTCAGTTAAGTTATGTTTTAAGTGTGTGTGTGTGGGGGGGGGAATCACTTTTTCCCACAGGGCCATGTAGGTTTGGATTTTTTTTCTCCCTTACTAATAAAAAACTTTCATTTAAAAACTACATTTTGCATTCAGTTGTGCTGTCATTGACCAATATTTTAGTTTATTTGATGATCTGAATTTAAGTGCGACATTTTGCATGCATCCATCCATCCATATATACATGTATACAATACAAAGTATACAATACAATACAAAAAATACAAAGCAACGTTATTAGTATCAAGGTTTCAGCTTTTTCTCTTTACGTTGTACCCTTTTAGCTCTATTTTTTCCATTTTTGCTGTTGTTTTTTCCTTCACCCTTATTTCTACAATGTGCCGCAGACCAATAAAAAATGAGCCGCGGGCTGCAAATGGCCCCCGGACCACACTTTGGACACCCTGGATTAGAGAGCTTTTACTGATCCCTTGTGTGTGTATCGTCAATGTCTGTTTCAGTGCCATGTCTCTCAAAAGTGGAGCAAGTGAGGGAGACGATAGATTTTTCTCACATTTGGTGCCCATAAACAGGCTCTAGGGACACATAGTACTCAAACTAATGAAACTCTGACCAGCGGAAAAGGTCCAAAAACAAGACCAATCCCCATCTTGGTTTGTTAACAAATTGTCTGCTGTTCATAAGTAGGTCACCTCATCCCACATCTCACTGCACGGCCTAAGCAGACGGCTGACACTGGGAATTGGCATCATCAGAGTGTCAAGCACGCCGCTGTGGCTCTCTCTCTCTCCAGAGATGCAGCACCTCTGTCAAAATGTTGGCTGATGCTGTCAAATGTCCTCCCTCTCTATGTCAGACACACACACACACACACACACACATCACGTGATGGTGAGTTTATGATCGAGCACTAATGACGCATCTTGTATCTTTCTTTCTTGTCATACTATGGATTGGAAATTAGAAATAAAAATAAATCAAATCAAATACAAATGACAAAATATCTAAAAGTAAAGAAAATAACATACATGTCATAATTCATTTAAAAAGTATATAAGTATAAAAAAGCAAATATATATAAAGTGTATAAATACCCAAGCTACTGTATGAAGAAGCACCAATCTGATATGTTAATAAATGACGGTATATGCTCCAATTAACACCTATATTTTTATATTAAACTTGAGTGTATATTCCAGTTTTGGGGGTTCTTCATTCTCCAACTGTCGCTTAAAATCATAACTTTGCATATACGGTTACATTTTTTCTGATGTGTTACCAGATGAATTTGAACGGTCCAGCGTGGAGTTGAGAACTGCACTGAAGTCTCCAGCTCAGACGTGGGTGTTCATATAATAGAAAGGAGCGTCATCAATATTTGGTCCATAAATATTGGCAAACGTAAATTGTATGTTATTAATGGTTAGATTGTTTACGAGAAATCTTCCTTCAGGATCGTGAATTATTTTTTTTTATGGACTAAAATTACAACTCCTCGTTGTTTGCTATTGTATTGTGTTCAGTTAACTGCCAACTCTCCTATAGTGGCCAGATGCGAAGGCGATAACCGACTGGATCTCTAATTAGCACCGGGTCAAAAACATTGGTGCAAACTGCCGTGCCTGTAGTTTTTACCAACTCCACAAGATGGCAGTAGCTGCATTTGAAGTATCAGGAATGGTCATCTATGCTGTCATTTAGGCTACTCAGCTGTTGGTGTGAAGCTCATGCATGTTAGTTTTATAATGAACTCATCAGTGGTACTGACTGAGCGGTTTGGTCCTTAATGCTATTATAACATTGGTTCTGTTGCTTCTGTGTTGTGCAATATACTGTACTTAATTTAGGACTGTCAAAAATAGCGCAGTGACTAATTTATTTCATTAACTCCATTCAAATGTTTAGCGTAATTAACGCATGGGCATCATGTCAAGCCACGCTTCTGTCTTATGACGGCAGACGGGGGCACAATAGCATCCCCACAGAGTCACACAAAGTATGCACAAAGTATGCCGCTCTTTTGTGACTTTATTCCGACCTGAACACATCAACAGCAGTGCAATTCCAACACCATATATGTATCTACAACTCCAAATAAATACATCTCTAGTCGTCATTGGAACAACACTTCCCCTGACTGATGTTGACTGATGACGTTTATAAACTACCGTACCTCCGCGATCGACCGATAGCTCGCGATCAACACAGTGGGCACCCCTGAGTTAAGCATGTGTTCATTATTGTATTGTTAAAGAGCACTGCATCATAGTGAAAGCTGTTACTAATGTTCTGGCTATCTACGTTATACTGTGAACACATCTTTCCCGGATGTCCATGAGTCACCAAATCACACAGTGCTTCTGCGAGCTCCAGTATTATTCTTCTTCCTCAGAGCCACAGCTGAACAATCTGTCAACTCTGATGACCTCTCAGGAAGCTAAGAAAGTCCTTTGTACCTACTTTTGATACTCTGAACCCTTTAATATGCATCTCACAGTTATATAATTACAGGCATACAGTATACAGCAAAACATGCCATTACACAACATCACGCCTTGTCAAAGCATCTTCCTGCTCGAAAATGTTGAGTGAATTGACTTGTGAGCACCCTCTGTTGGATACAAAGCTGTAGCACCCTTACGCCCCCCCCCCCCCCGAAGATAGCACCATCAAACCACTTTTCTTTTTTTCTTACCACAAAAAAACAGAACTATTCACAATTTAAAGTAGACAAAAGATCCACTAATATGTGGGGATATACTGCATATATAAAATAAATATACATACAGGTATAATCCTCCACGTGCTGCTGTTAGAGATGATAGACATAAATAGTCTGGTGACTCACGAGTCTTTTCTGCCACCAGGTGCGATTGACTGTTATGTCTGAGAAAATAAAAAAAAAAAAAGAGTCTGTCTTAGAAAGGGCAGCAGCAGCAGCCATTAGATGCATCAGCTTTTAGATGTCGAAGAGATGAGTCAGTTAAGACGAGGCACCGCAAGACCTCAAAACCATTTAAGGGCCTCATGTGGGGGCGACAATACAACCCAAGCAATAATACAAGTAAAGATATATAGATATACAGTAGATCAGGGTATTAAACTAACTCGTTCTAGGGGCCACATTTTTGAAAAAGCTCAGGACTATGGGGGGGCGGGCTTCACCTTACTATTATTTTTATTTTGTATAAAATGCCAATGCTATTTTTACTTAGCAAATGGCTAATATAGTAAATATATCAATTAAAACACAAGCAATATGTTTCTGCTGGACAGAGATCCTCTACACAAGAGCAACGCTCAGCTCTCTAACATCAAAAAGGCAGGAGCACGTTGCTGGTTTGTGTTGTTGTTTTCAAAGACCTACTGCAAAAGAAATAGTCATAGATCCTCTATATAACAGGAGTTGTGTAAAAATGACAATCTAAGTGTAACCTGTGTCGCACTGCCCGCACCGGGGCTCGAACACAGCACCTTCGCAATGGGAGACGAGAGCACTGACCACACGGCCAAAAGCTCGGACTGTCGACCGTGTGTTCAGCGAAGTTCTCAAGGCAGAAGGAGTGAGGTTTACCAACGTACACTTGCACAGCCTCACAGGCTGGCATCCGTTACATAAGTTTACATACAACGTACACTCTTTATGAGCATGAATGTTGGAATGGAATAATACAATGCACATTAATGATTTTAAAAACAAGATTTGGGTGCACACGATTGATTTTATTTTGGATTTCCTCAGAATTGTACATGCAAACTCAAATACAGTCATCCCTCGCAATATTGATTATCGCTCCCTCACTATATTGCAACTAATTAATTAATACATGCTCGCTGTTTCATAGTAGACTATGATCCGTCATGAGTCATAACATATTGAAATACAAGTGATATGTGGTATTCTGGTCACCAGGTGGGAGTAATGATACAAAACATTGAGACATTACGTTACATCACATTACCTTAACACTGCATGAAGTCAGGAAGTCAGCCACGGCATGTCCGACATCATAGAGTGAAAAGACGTTCTCCTCCCATGCCGTGTGGCAGTGGTAAGTTTTTGGCTTCTTAAGTTTAGAAGAAATAAATTTGTGGCTAACTGGTTAGCTTGCTAGCTCGCAGCCGTCTCGAGTCCCTGCAGCATGACAGTTGCAATGCGGCGTAAATAAAGAATAATAGGAGTGCAAAGGTGACAATAGGGGTGTTATTTCACGTCTACAGGGCTCGAATAATGTTAAAAAAAAACATATTTAGAAAGTCAAACAGATTTTCTATGCTCTGGCTATGAAAATATTTCATTTATTAACACTGAAACCTGTAAATTCATATAACGCGGTTGGGTCTGGAAGTAATTAACCACTATAAACCAGGGACAACAGTATATACAATACATACATTCTATAATCCTAAATGTTATAGTAAGTGGCAATTCATGTTTTTTAACTTCTCCGTTAACTTCTTAGTGGTCCTAATTGACTGCATCGTAGTTTCTCTACCAGTTTGAAAGCACTCATTGGATGCAACAATACTCAGAAAAATAGGAAGTTCCAAGGAAGGCAGTGAAGTTGTGCTTGAGTTAAAAGGACGCCTAAGTTGCAGTGATGTGGCTGAGTCTTCGGTGCAGCAGCTGCAGCAGTGTATCAGAGATCTCGTGGTAGCGCAGGGCGTACAGGTAAGGAGCAAAAGCCCTGGGCAGCAACATGAACACACACATGTTGACCGTGCTCACCCACACTCGAACATCTTGACTGACGTCTTTGCTCTGAAACAGCAGGAGCTCCAGGGTGAAGACAAAGCCAGGGGTGAAGTAAAGCAAGAGCAGAACCCCGTGGGCCAACAGAGTGATGCGTGCTCTGGAGAAGCGGTTCTGCCAGATGCCTTGGGTTCTGGTTACCATGTAGAGGCGGATGTAGCAGTAGAAGATGAGCACAGCGCAGATGACAGCGGCGACAAAGAAGTAGATGTGGATCCCTGCCATGTTTTTGGCCTGAACAATGCCCAGGGAAATGAGGACGAGGCACACGGCCACCTTCTCCTGTGGATTCCCCTTCTCCACTTCCATGAGGATGACCAGGGTGAAGGGGTACGTCGCCGCCAGCAGCCAAGCCCCCAGCAGGATTCTGCGGGTGCGAGCAGGCGGGAGAAGATCGTGGTAATGCAGCGGCCAGCGCACGGCGGCATAGGTGTCCACCACCATGAGGGTGACGGTGAGAATGGCGCAGCAGTAGGCCGTGACGGTGACGGCGGTGACCAACTCACACAGCAGCCAGGGCACCTCGGCCTTTGCAGCATTGAGGATGGCAGTGGCCAGGTTGAGGGTGAGGAAGAGCATGTCCGCCGCTAGGATGTTGGCCACCAGCATGTAGCGTGTCTCCTGCCGTAAGGCACGCGACACCAGGATGCATGCCATGAGGACGGGGTTCACCAGCATGGTGGCGAGTGTGACTACAGTGGTGGGGATGAAGAAGAGCTCCAGGTGCCACCTACGTAGGCTCGCCACCCACTCCTGTGTCAGATTGGTGATCAGGATGGGCTCTGCCATCTTGTTTTGTTGTATGTATCAACTTCTTCCTCCAGCAGCTTCCTGTTGATGGAACACGTGAGTATTACTTTAAAAACAAGACTCATTAGACAAATGGTCACTTATAGGTAATTAGTTACAAAGTCCCACCCGTGCACCTTTCAATAGGTTTCTTGCTTTACTACTAATTTGGAGACGTTGTGTGGAACTAAATTGATTGAAATGTAATATGCGCATTACACATACAGTATGGACAAGACTAGATAACACAATAGGACATCATTATTGCTAATAATGTGAATTAGAACCATTGTAAATGTCCCACACACTATCAGGCTTACATCGATGTGTCGTTTAACACACTTGTAGCTTTATGGCACAGACAAGTCAAGATTTCATCGTTAAAGCACACAGACAAACATATGGATCAATAGTTTCTATTCAGACTTGAAACATACGTATTGACAGAGCAAAGTTCTTACCTCACGTCCCCCATGGCAGAGAACACAGTGTGTGTGGCACATCCATTAAGGCAGAAATCTTGTGTAAATCACCAGGTGTTTTTCTGCCGCCTGTCCTTTATCTGATGTCTTCTTTGTTGACTCGTACAAATGATTCTACGCTGCAGACACTTGGCCGTGTCATAGTAACAGGGTGGAGCTTTTGAACCATTAGTTGCACAGCAGACACATATTCTTTTACACTCATTCGATATACAAGTTATTTCTCTGAAGTAGGTTTTAAATGAGGAAATATTTACGTAAAAATTGAAAATAAGACAAAGAGTGACGGTCACATTGATTTATATGTTAAACTCATGTTTTCTCACTCAATCAAATGCACAGTTAGTCAAGAACAAGACAGATGAGGATCATTATTTTTTCAATAATGTTTAATTTTTGTTACTTTACTTTACAAAACATTGAAGAGGAGTGAGCCATGGCGTAATCTAGATACAGGTTCCTTCACTTTTGTTAATATTGTACAATAGTTTGTACCATTTTTAAATTAAATTCATCAGTGGAATGCGTAGGATATAATAAGATAAGATTTAGGCCTAAGCAGAACAATGACTTTTCAGCATTGGTAGAAATGTGCATCTTATTATTGCAGCCGAGTATTTGAGCCACACTAAAAATACTATGTACTTGTACAATGTACAATAAAAGTATCACTGTGAAATTATTTCTAACTTTTTTTCCCCCACACCATTAGAATTTTATTCTTGTAAAATTAAAAGTAAAGAAGCATTTCTTGTCTTGAAATATTTGACCTTTTCCTCTTTAGTGTAAGTTTGGCAAACAATGAGAAAGTCAATGTTTTGTCACATCAACACCAGCATGTATATGTAACCAAAGAATTATTTTCTTTGCCTCCCCCCAGCTCTCATACTCCTTTATAGCTCCATTATACTTAAATAATTCTCTTTTTAGTGTCATTTCCTTTTTTTTCTTTTCCTATAACTATCCTTGCCTTCAAACTCGTCTTCCTCCTCCTCCTCCTCCTCCTCCTCATCGTCCTCACTTCCTGCTTGGACGTTGCCGTGGTGACGCTCCTCTTCCTGCCACTCCCTGGCCATCAGTCTCTGAAAGACATCATACTCCTCCGCCGACGCCGCCTGGGCCGCGTGTGTCAGGAAGGTGTCCAGGTCCACGTTGAGAATGCTGTCCAGTTTGGGGTTAACAATGGTGGTCTGGCCTTTCTTGTCGGGGGTTTGGTATAAGCCCCGGCGCTCCAAAAAACAGTGACGACAGCGCAGCTCGTCCAAGGCGGAACGAAACAATCTGTTCTTGACCATCTCTGCTTGTTTGATGCCCATTCGGAAGTAGACATACTGTGGAAACATTGGGGAAAAAATGGTGTCAAAAGGTGCCTCATGTGTAAAGGATTCTAGTGTACACCACAGAACCTCAAACTGTGGTACGTGTAACACTGGTGGTACGCAGGTTCTATAGAGTGGTCTCAGAAAAAATATTTATTACATTTTAAAACAGTATTCTAAAACAACTCTAACATCTATATGCTAACAAAAATCTGCCTGCATCTAAGCTCTGTGTTACTTTCATTAGTATCAACATATGTTTGTTGTTACATATATCATTTTTTGCACATTTTTGACTGTTTTCCTGTTTAATGTACTGTTAGCATGTGCTGCAAGTCGATAAAAATCAAGCTGAAGGTCGAACTATGACACGCCCCTTCTTGACACTACTGTGCTTTAAACCGGACCTGAAACTTGTACTGCAGCTGAGCCAGGTCCTCTTGCACCACGGTAGGACTGTCCCGGAGAATGTCTGTGACCTGCTGCATTGTAAACAGACACTTCTCTCTGAGGAACATCACCACATGTTTGACCGTCTTCACAGGCACAGTGAGGATCGCAGGGTAGTAGGCCACCACTCTCTGAAGACTGCCTATATATAGACACAATGAATATATATATATATATATTTTAAAAGTGTACACGGGAGAGAAAAAAAGCGCAGAGACATGACCTCACCTTCCCCCAAACCAAGTCTGCGCAGGTTGCTGATGCGCTGCTGAAGAAGTGATTCTTTGATGGTGTAAAGCTCAGGACATTTAGTCAATAACTTCACCACACTGGAAGGGTTGAGACCCAACACAAACAAAGCTGCGAGAGTGGATAAACAATGCTTGGCAGTGCTTCCACTTCTGGTTTTGGTCACATTTTCATATATTGCCTCAGCTTGGGTGTCTGTGAAGCCCATGTCAGACAGACTTTGGAGAGACAGCTCTGTAGGTGTCGGTCTCTGAAGGGGAGTTGGGTCATTGCTGGCTGCACTTTGCAGCAAGGTGCTGCTAGATAAACACAATCTACATTGGACGCATGGACGATGCAGCCATCTACCTGACTGAAGGGGGCTAAATAGAGATGAAGTAGCATGCCTTATAATCCACTGAAGAACCTGCGAAAAGATGTCACAGATAGTGGGGCTGACACGGATGGGCTCTATGAAGGTTAAAGCGGTTAAAAAGTAAAAACTGACAGTATTTTCCGTCAACAGTGTTTAAAATAAAATATGAAATATCAACATTATTACAGAAAACCCCAATGCACGTGTAAGGTTTGGTTTTATTTACTCACCTGACGTGAAGGAACACGAGAGTTCATGTTTCGTCCGTCCCAAATTAAATTCCGTGCAGCAACAGCAAAGAAAGGACAGGTTCTGCCTTGACGCAGCACACAACACGATTTTTTTTTCATTTTGATACTCAAAACCTATGAAAATGGTAATTAAAATGAATGATAGTACTTTGAAATCCACAACCAATGCAAGGTTCCAGTATTGTTTTTTAACTCGTGATTTTACTACCAGTCAGTAGTAAGTGTGTGTGTGTGACAAGTACATTTCTTTCGCATTTACGACGCCAAATTATCTTCTCTTGAACATAGCCATTTTTTTTTATTTAAATGTTATGAATTTTATTAAATGCTGCAACTACTGTCTACTACTAAGTGGTACAGTATCTATTCATACACATTTATTGACTTTTGCTAGTGACCCTTTAAAGAAACGTGTCAATGAAGCTGATGAATACACAAGAATGAATGGAAAGGGTGGCTTTTGCAAGGCATTTCATGTGAAGAAAAAAACACAAAAAAACAAATAAAGTAAAAGCATGCTGGTTCATGTTTAAAATTGAAATTATTTTTAATGACATATTTACAGAGCAAAATAAATATTGAAAATCAAGGGTAAAATATTTATTAATGTATACAAATAAATAGATAAGATAATAAATATGTATTTAAAATACCATTTAATCCTTCAATTTTGCGGTCTGTCATCATTTGGGTAAACATGGGTACAAAGGTGGAAATGTGTGAGGTATTACTATTTTTTATTGCTTTGAAAAAAATATTCAAAGAATAAATAAAAAGTTGTTTTAAAAAAACTGCTACACAATAATTGTTTTACCTTTGTTGGAATAACAAAAAAGCTGGATGGATGTGTGTGTGCTCTCAGTTTTCATTCCTCGTCTTTAATTGTCATTGAGGTATCTCTGGAGCTCGGATTCCAGGGCCACCATGGACAACCTCTCTTCCTCATCATCATCAGGAAGGGTGTCATCACCTTGATCTGGGAACAAATCTTGTCCTACATGTCGTTGAGGATTGAAATCTTGGTGTTGCAGCAAACCTGTTTAAAAGAATAGTGGAAATGTTCTGCGTTTGCAACTTAAAATGTATTTTTAGTGAAACCCTCTTGCTGGAGTACTCACTATGGTTACGAGCTGAGGGCAACACCTCTGTCCAGGTGTACTCTGCTAGTGAAATTGGCTGGCTGATCCAGGACTGCAGAAGCAACTGGTCCAGTGTCATCCTTTGGGTGGGTTCAGGGTGCAGCAGCCCACATAATACACTGTTCAGTTCTGGTACATAGAGCACACGGCTGGTAAACATCTTTGACAAGAAATGATAGAATAAAGCAGATACAGCACCTGGAGAGAGGGGAAACGGAGGCTTCAGTTTGGCACCCAGGATCTCAGCCACACCACAAAAGGGGTTCTCACTGAATAGCAGTGTGTAGAGAAAAACCCCCAGAGACCACATCTCCAACTCTGGCCCCTCGTAGCTACACAAGAGAAACATCAACACATTAAGTATGCAGAGATTGCAAACTTTATTCATCACGTAATTTGTCGCCCCCAAGTGTTTTTTAAAAAAAACTTTAGGATTGTTGTATCCTTGATGCTCTGTGTAATTTAAACGTGTGTTGACAAGGTGACGGCCCATAAAAGTCGTAAAAGACTGGAAAGCAGTGCTCAAACAGATTCTGTTGTCGTCAGGTGTAATGCATTGAGTAAGCTGTTCAAACATAACTCTCTCCATAAATATACACTTTAGCCAGCTCGGTGGTTATAAAATTGCCCATTTAACACCAAATAAAAAAAAATAATAATAAAAAAAAATAATAAAAAAGCTGCATCGTGTGTTTTGTAGAGATCATATACGTACGGATCTCCTTGAAGCACTTCTGGGGAGCAGTACTCCAGTGTGCCGCAGAAATTGTAAAACAGCTTCCCTGGAGCCATCATGGCCACAGAGCCGAAGTCTATGAGGCGAATGTGGAAACACTTGTCAATGATGATGTTCTCATCTTTAATGTCCCTGTGCAGGATGTTCTTTGTCCTCAGGTAGAAAACGGCTGCCACCAGCTAGGGGAAAAAGACAGAACCTATGGTTCAGCACAACCATTTACTGAATACTGTACGGCAGGGGTGTCCAAATCTTTTCCAGCGAGGGCTGCATACACAAAAATTGAAGGGCCAAAGGGGGCACTTAGACAAAACATCCACATTTTAGTTTTGTGTTACAGGTGACAACAAACAAATTAGTGTAATGTCTAATAATTTTCCTTATTAATAATTAATTTTATGTTATTATGGTGGTCTAGTTGTTAGCATGTTGGCCACGGTCACAGTCAGGAGATCGGGAAGACCTGGGTTCAAATCTCCGTTGGGCATTTCTGTGTGGAGTTTGCATGTTCTCCCCGTGCGTGCGTGTGTTTTCTACAGGTACTCCGGTTTCCTCCCACATTCCAAAAACATGCATGTTAGGTTAATTGGCGACTCTAAATTGTCCATAGGTATGAATGTGGGTGTGAATGGTTGTTTGTCTATATGTGCCCTGCGATTGGCTGGCGACCAGTCCAGAGTGTACCCCGCCTGTCGCCCAAAGTCAGCTGGGATAGGCTCCAGCATACCCCCGCAACCCTAATGAGGATAAGCGGCATAGAAAATGGATGGATGGATTTTGACGACCAATAAAAACGAGCTGCAGGCATATATAAAAGGCCCTTGGGCCACACACCTGTGACTATTCAGTACATGTGTGTACCTGTCTAAAGATATAGCTAGCCAGGGGCTCATCCAGTCGTGGCTGCATGTCGATGAATTCAAAGAGGTCCAAACCGTCTCCATGTTTCTCCATCACCATCTGGAAGTAACTCCCATTCTCAAACACCTCCAGCACCTAATTAAGGAAACACACACAAGATGCTGAGGGGAAAGAAATACTAAATTATATAAGTGAGTTTCAGAACTTGGGCCCATTACCTTGACGATGTTGTGATGATGCACACGAGTCAGGATGGCGATCTCCTGGCTAACTCTGCCCAACATGGGGTCGTCTACCCAGCAGTCGCTCACGATCCTGGCCTTGCTAATGAACTTCACGACTGTCTGCAAATTTGGAAAATTCAGTTAAGGGATCATAACTTTATGACTTTGAAAAAAATCAACTGGTTGTACAGTATGTGCCAGATTAGCAGGTTTTTATGTAAATTTTTGTACTTCTTGTCCATCGCAGCGTCTAATTGCCTTCCAGACAAACCCAAAGGCTCCTTTTCCGACAGCTTTAATAGGCTGATACTCTTCCTCAAACTGTCCATCACAGGCCCGAGAGTGTTCAAGATCAAAGGTGGAGCGCAACGCCTCCACATGGCTGGCCTCGCCAATCTTCTGCGGGGGGGTTTTGGAATGAGAACATACTTAATGTGTGACTGCTTTCAGTTAAAAAAAACTTAAGTTTCTTCAGCTGACCTCTCCAAGACTGGCTCCTGATTTAGACAAAAGGGATCGATCAGTTTGCAACACTGACCCCTGCTGGCCAAGCCTGCTCATCCATATGCAGAACATTGGGCTTCCATCAGGAAGGTTGGTTCTGACCACATTACACTGCACCTCTGGAGATAAATAGTAAATCCTATTGTGTTAACTGACAATAGGAATAGCAATAATAAAGGCTTAAACTAACCAACACTTGTGCCATCTCTGTGGTAGCCACTTCCTTCAAATCGGCCCTCGAGTATCTGTGGAAGATCAGAAGTGACACCACCCAGCAACACCTTCTGTTTCTTTGGTGTAGACGTAGCAGGAAGGTCCATTACTGACTGCATCTCGCCATTTGCCCCACTATTGCAGAATTGCTGGCCATTTTCCTTTGGAATGGAAGAGAGACCTGCCCACTGATCAGACTCAGCCTGCTTTTCAGCTGAGGCGTTACTGGTTTCTTTATTGGCACTGACAGGCGGAGCTTCCGGGTCAGACCCGAGCACACATGGAGAGGGTGTACGCAGTAACTCAGCTGTATCGCAGGAGGTCATGGAGTGCTGGTTTTCATCAATGCCCCGACCACCACTGAGAAGTTCCATACTGGCACTCAGATCCAGGTCGACCAGGGCTCGGGTCACCAAATCACCGTTGCTGTTGAGGTCCAGGAAACAGCTGACGTCTGCCTGGCATGGATCGGAACCACCATGGCCAGCAATTTTTTCACAAAAGCCAGACGAAGACCTGCAAAATTGCATATATTTCCCCAATGTGAAACATTTGTTGTCATTCACCAACATACAGTATAGTTAAGATAATGCTGTAGTTAAATATGAGATTCACACCTGCTCTCCATTGAAATGACCTCAAAGCTGGAATCTTGGAGGACAGACATACATGAGCGTCTGTCTTTTGTCACACCAGAAGACTTGACACCCCCGCTATAAACAGCATGTCCATTCTGAGTGGGCGTGTCTAAAGACATGCATGTTAATATGGTGAATGCAGAGTTGGTTACAGAGCATTGCATTACAGATAGAGATTAATATAACCTGCAATGATCTCAATGATAGGATGATCATTTGTCTGAACCTCACAGCCAAGCTCTTGTCCAGGCGTCTTTTCAATAGAAACCATGCAGGTGGTGTTGTCTTCTGGATGGTCAACCCAGGCAAATGTCTTAAGGAGTGCCTGAGTGGTATCTCCAGTGTCTATGTGGCTACTGGCACCAGCTACCTGAGCTGCTTCCTCCAGCAGCTCAGAAGTGTCATCAGCGCTGTGAAAACAATGGTTGACATTAACCTTCCTTATAAGCCAGGCTACTGCATCCTTTCAAATGAGTAAAAAGTCATTTGCATCAACAAAAATGTGGTAGGTAATGACAGAAAAGTTGATTTTAATATGTACTGTGACAAAACTTGTCCAGCAGGTGGCACAAGCGATACAACGAATCTGATTCCTCCATCTCGCGTGCCAGTCAAGTAAATGTATTGCATGCACTACATGTATTTTTTTCAGTATACCCACATACATGGAATATAATATACAACGGTGGTGTGCACTCAGTGCCAGCAAAGCCTTCTCTGCTGGCCTAACCACTACCAGAAGCACGGACCTATAGTACATGTCAAACTTCAATTGGAGTAATTGAGCCATTAAATTAATTAATTAATTAATTTATAGTTAAGCCCACAATGGCTGACTGAGGCGAAATCTCTTGTAAGTACTTAGATTCTACTTAGGTTTTATATTTTAGTCATGTTATTAGATAAATATTGATTGTGAACTCCTTCAGATGATGTATGTTCGGAGTTGTCTAAACCTTGAATCACAGGGCTCCTCAATGCTCCTCAAATGTTTACAAGCACCAGTGTTTCGGTTTTAACAGTGATCCAAGTCAGGCATACTGATGACTGTATCCGAAGATTAGGGAACTTATATTAGTAAAATATAGTACTTGCAGCAATCTCACGGCGGTCGTGGCTATTTCACATAATGTGCTGGAGTTCCCGCCTCTCTAAACGCCTGTGTGGCGCATGGCTAACAGGGCAGTTGCGCTATATGGGCGGTGGTCGTTCCAAACCCTGACAAGGCGCTTATTTACTATAATTTTTATACTGGTTTTTGATACTTACTCTCACTGTGTCGGGTGAAATTAATTCCCACCGGCACACTGAAGGCCCAGATACCAAATGCACTGCCCACCACGTCTATATAAGTAATCTGAAAAGTCTGCAATTAAGCACGCCAGTACTTTTTGCACACGTTCATTAAAAAGCTAACCATCCTCTGACATGATTGATGTTTAGAGCAAACAAGAGGTTGGCTTACATAAACACACGTGTGGATGTGACAGCAGGAGGGGACAGTGTGGACAGAGCACTTCCTTGTTTGTCCAGCCTGGTGCTGTTCCCAGTGAAGATTCTACCCCTCCCTGTGGAAGATATCCGCCGACAGGCCTCTTGCACCATGGCCATGTCTCCGGCCACCAGTGAGGAAGGGTCAATGACTGAAGGGGAGAGTACAATGAGTAACTCACAGAAAGATACTTTATAGTAAAAACACACACACACACACAATAATTTAGAGGGAAGGCACATGGTGGTCAAACAGTGCCATCTTGAACTGCTTACCAGATTTCCCTGACAGTTTGGATTCTGCTGCATCTTTGACAGGCTCGGCTTGAGACTCGGGGAAGGGAGTGATCTTCCTGACCGAATCAGACATCCATCCATAGAAACCAGGCATGAGGAAAGTGACACACTGTTGAGGACATAGGTGACAGTGACAAATGAGGCTTGGTGAAGAACTCATAATGCCCGTCATCCTTTCCCAGCTGGTCTCGTTGGCTGACCTTCCCCAGCAGCTCGTCCTTGCTGTAGCCAAACAGACTGAGAGCCTGTTGATTGTGGATGCTGCAGATTGAACCATCAGGTCGCAGCAGCAGTAGGCCGCTGAGTGGAGTGAACGCCCAGATTGTTCCAGTGTACTCCAGAGTGGGGCTGGGAGAGACAACCTGGCTGTCTGTCTTGATGCCTGAGTTTTTGTCAAAAATTTCGAAATTTTGGGTAAATATTGGCTATGACGTGTGACTTTAACACCTTATTCTTTAAACATCAGTCCATTATAATCAGCAATGAAATGTGACCATTATAGGTGAAAGTAAAAGTCTATTTAATTTAAAACCACACATGTTGCAAACAGATTAAGCAGTTTATTATATCACGCTATATTCAGTATCTAAACACGAATGTAACCAATTAAACAACCTTGCTCACCAAGCTGGGTGCGAGAGTCTTCTGTTTTCGGTGCCTCCTCTCCGTCAAGATTCTCTGTTGTGTATGCACAGCCCACCTCATTGTGTTGTTGCTGGGGTCTTGCACACTGTACAGCCCCCTGAAGCTTAATACACAATGGTACAGATGCACCTTCTATGCTTTTACCACAAACTCGCTGAAACCTCAGCATCTAAAAAGGATGAAGAAAGCAAATATGCATGAACATAAGAGCCAGCTTTTCTTAGCCGAGTGGTACAGTTTTGGTAGGGTGCTTACTTTGGGCAATGCTTGGGAGTGAAGGGGGATTTGTAAGGAAGGGATTAGCTCCATAACAGAAAGTCCTTTTAAGTCATCAGGATGGTGGTATCCATGGAGATGAGCAAAAGCTGAGTCACATGTAAGAATATTACCCTAAGGAGGGAAAAAATAGGTTTAAATAGGTTATGGCAGTGGTTCTCTATTTTCTGTCATCACCCCCTTACCCCTCTCCAGGAAAATGCAACAAAATGGAGAGCTGTGAAGTACACAGTGTCTTCAAGAGTCAAATTGCATGCTGAATAGGATAGATTTGTACATGTTGGCAGGTCTCCACTACCACTGAAAGCAGTACGTGCCTTTCACCCCCAATCCAGGGGAGCCTGCCCTACTATTTGAGAAGCACTGGGTTACGGTGAGGTATACATATACAAAGATTAAATTTCCAAAAAGGTTTAGGTTTAAGGTTTGTATGCAACAAAATTCTGCCAGTCAGAGGTATTCATTAAAAATATGTTCATTATTTTTGTGGAACTATACTACATCCTACTGAAAGTCATTTCTGATATTCTCACCCTCGTTTACTCATTTTATTGCAGTATGACAAAGCTATTGCATCTTAAAAGGTTGGTAAACAAAAAATTAAAAAAAACACGTACATCTTGAGTAAATGACAAGGAAGTGGAAACACGTTCCACATATTCCATCATTACAACGATGTGTTCTTCGTTTTGTGACATGCTATGAGAGCACACTGACATAGGGATCTCTCCAGACATCGTCACAACATCAACCTAAAAGAAGAGAGAGACATTTGGGGTTATTGTGAAAACACATTCTGGGTTTCTGGATACTCATCAGCACATAGCTGACAAGCATTTTATCAAGGTCAAGGCAACAAGATGCTTAATGTTAAAACATACCACTTTTCCAGACACAGTCGCCACAGTTCCATCCATTAGCAAAAAGTCCTCATCCAACGCTTCTTCTAACACCTGAATGTTTTTTTTCAAGACACGCAGCAGCTTCTTTCCTTTCAATGCATCAGACGTGCACTCGAACAGTTTGCAGGCCTCATTGTTGGCTGATAGAATCTAAAAAAAAAAAATTAAAAAAATGTAATTGAAAAAATATTTAAAATGATTGCAGAATTCATGAGTGAAGGAAGGATGGGACGCGAGATCGACAAGCGAATTGGTGTGGCATCTGCAGTGATGCGGACTCTAGAATCGGTCTGTTGTGGGGAAGAGAGAGATAAGCCGAAAGGCAAAGCTCTCAATTTACCGGTCGATCTACGTTCCTACCCTCACTTATGGTTATGAGTTTTGGGTAGTGACCGAAAGGACAAGATCACGGGTACAAGCGGCAAAAATTATTTTTCTCCGTAGGGTGGTTGGGCTCTCCCTTAGAGATAAGGTGAGAAGCACTGTCATCCGGGAGAGACTCGGCATAGAACCGCTACTTCTCCGCATTGAGGAGCCAGATGAGGTGGCTTGGGCATCTGGTCAGGATGCCTCCCAGACGCCTCCCCCTAGGGAGGTGTTCAGGGCAAGTCCGACCGGTAGAAGGCCTCGGGGAAGACCCAGCACACGTTGGAGAGATCTCCCAAATGGCCTGGGAAGACCTCGGAACCCGCCGAGAAGAGCTGGACGAAGTGGCTGGGAAGAGGAAAATCTGGGCCTCCCTGCTTAGGCTGCTGCCCCAACGACCTGATCTCGGATAAGCGGTAGAAGATGGATGGATGGATTGCAGAATTGAGCACATAATCTAAAAACTACACCAAAAAACACCATACCTCCCTGCTTTTGTGGTCCACAGTCAAAACCACTTTGTTTGGGTTGAGGGCCAAAGGAGATACAAAGAGTCCAAAATCTGTAGATATAAGTTGATCATAAAGGTTGTCTTCCATCTCAAACATTGTAGAAGGGCTCGGGAGGGCATCGACAGAAATGTCAGGATGCAAGTTGGACATTCGGTGATTTCTGGGTGGTAAATGTTCACCTGTAAGCCAAAAACAGTTCAACCATCATTGTGGTCAACTGTTATAATTTGTTGTAAAGACAGACAATGCCAAATCATCTAATATTTCAGTGAGAAACATTAATTCTGACTCAATGTAGCCGGAAAATCATAATGATCCAATATGTAGCTTGTTTGCCCGCTTACCTGTGGAGGATCCAGAATAATAACGTCGCTGTAATTCTAAAATGTTTCTTTTCTGCAGCGGTCTTTGGGTACAAGGGTAGGACTTGTTCAACTCAAACTCGTCCTCCAAGAGATCGGAGGAGATATCGGGAACCACACAAATAGTCGCTCCTTTATCCATGAAGTGTCGTCTTGCTTCAAATCGAGCCTCTGTGGCAAGCGACATTGTTGCTGATTATCCAGCTGTAATGCCAGTTGGTAGCCCAAGTAGAAAATTATTGGCTTGAAGCATCATTTTGGTTATACAACGCTGGAGAGATTGGATGAAAAACACTCACCTCAAATCAAAGAAAATGTTTTGGAAGCATATAAAGGACGCCGTGGTTAGTTGACGACAGTCGACAAGGAAACGCTAACTCCCCTGTGTTATTGAGTTAGCCAAGGTAGCATGCTATATGCTATTGCCGCTAACACTACGTACGCTGTTCGTTTCAGTCTAAGCAACCTCAATTCAGAGTTGAAGTCGCCATCAGTGATTTCACAATGTCAAATACATGAGCAGGAGAAGTTTAGCATTTATACTTTTTAAGCCCACAAAGTAGTAGAGCAAGTTCTGTAAATCGCGGGTTTCTTGAGCCAGCCAAACAGATGATATACATAAATGCTCTGTAACCAATCAAAAAGAAGGATTCGAAAGCGTAAACGCTCATTGGCTGAGAGAGCCGAAAGAGCCGCCTCTTTTTTATGGGAACGCACCGGGACGCAGCGAAAGCAATTGAAACTTAATAAAAATGCAGAAATATTTAATACTGTAATATGGAGTACAATTTACAATTTATGGGGTTTGTTGTGTTAGAATATGTTTTTTTTTATAACACAGGATACAATGCAACCCCCAACATCTTAGTGAGGTTTCTTCTACAGCATCGTTCCTCCATAACACAGTGGTGTCTGCCTTGGTTAGGCATACACATAAAGTCATGGAAAAAATTTTCAGACCACCCTTGTTTCTTCAGTTTCTTGTTCATTTTAATGCCTGATACAACTAAAGGTACATTTGTTTGGACAGATATAACAATGACAATAAAAATAACTCATAAGAGTAAAAATGTTGACAGTACAATGCTATAGCTATTGATGTTATTACCCATGGTTATTATCAAGAAAACCATGGAACCATGGTTGATAGATATCAGCTCTTAAATGAAACTCTTATCAGCTATAGTTGTTATCATCATTATATTTGTCCAAAAAATGTACCTTTAGTTGTAGCAGGCATTAAAATGGATAAAAAAAAAAACTGAAGAAGCAAGGGTGGTCTAATCATTTTTCCATGACGGTAGATAGACGCCGCATCGAGTGGGTTTGTCCACTGCTGCGATACGTGAACGTTGCTGCCATATTGGATGTGTCAAGTGAATACAAATAAATGTACTTACTTTCATGAAGCGTCTTTCTACAAATAAATTTAAGTTAATGCCTCTCGTTTGTACATTCACACACGCAGTAATATATTTGGGAAACAGTTTGGCACCAAAAGATCAAATACATTGTTTTTGGTGCCTAACTGTTTCCCAAGTATATTAGTCCTTTAAGCGACATTTATGGGGACAATATGCAAAGTAAGGACGTTTTCTATGCCTCTGGGTTCGAATCTCCATTGGGCATCTCTGTGTGGAGTTTGCATGTTCTCCCCGTGCATACGTGGGTTTTCTCCGGGTAGTCCGGTTTCCTCCCACATTCCAAAAACACGCATGTTAGGTTAATTGGTATTCTTGCTAGTTGCTGAACCATTCTTTCAAACGGAAGCTCTGATCAGGAGGATTATTAGCCCAAAGAAAGCCCCTGCTTCCATCGGCCCGTACAGGTGAGAAAGTTTCAACACCCAATTGAAGACACCATACCACATTCATTTGGAATTTGGAATAATGTCCCTCATTGGGTGCAAAGTGCAGGTTTGGATTGCACTTTTTAAAGTCAATAATCATGGAAAGCTATACCACCCTCTGTTCATCCTGATTTTGTACTCATTGATCATTTATTCTTAAGTATGTCAGCGTTATTAATAACCTATACCTGATTCATAGGGGTGTAACGATTCGTTTTAACAACGATTCGATTCGTATCACGATTCGTGGTTGCCGATACAATTCAAGGACAATAGTGGTTCATTTAGAACAACACGATCCGAAACGATTCAGTAACTTTAAATTGATTCAGTAACTTTTTAGCCAAAAATGTAGCCATTGTGACGGTGAAATAAATACTTGGATCGTGGACAGTGCAGGTGAAGTTGTGACGTTTGCGAGTTGCACAACTAGATTCTGCGAAAGAAGGAAGCAACATCGTTCTCGCACATGCGCAGAACCAATTGCATTTCTGGTACGGATTGCGTAATGACAGGTACTGCATGAGGGGCACAAGCTTTCGAGCTTTCAAGCTCTTCCTACTCTGCCATTGCAAGCCACGCCCCACATAACACACAGGCGCATTAGTTATGTTTATAATAGCGATTTGGCAAAGTTTAGCTGCTTACGTTAACTATCATTCAATGTACAGCATCTCATAACCACACAATGACTCCACATTGTCAGTCGCTACTCTGAGAGTATGTTTGTGAGCACGCACTATGGACTATGCAAGCGTATGCGAGACATGGGTGAGTGAAAGCCATGAACGCCATTCATCTTATTTAACCCACACGACAATTTTAAAAAGGTTAACTTTGAATTGTGACAAATGTAGGACATTTATTTTTTAAAACCATTTGTAAGATATACAGTGGCGTGAAAGAGTGTTTGCCCCGTCCTGATTTCTTATTTTTTTGCTTATTTTTTTTGTCACACATGACAATGACAATAAATGAAACGTTTTTTATTACTAAAAGAGAAAAAAAATCCAAAGCTACATGTCTCCTTGTGAAAAAGTGATTGCTGTGCTGATTACTGTGCTGGTCTTAGTTTGGAAGAAAAAAAATGTCACGTGTTATTTATATGCGCTTTATTTCTATGTACAAATCTGAATGAACCACGCCAAAAATACACACACGAACAGAGAGAACAAAAACAAACCCATTTAGTCAAACTGGCATCTGGATGAGGTGGGGTGGGAGCATATTATGATCAGGGTGCAATAGGGCCCATATGGTGTTATTTTTTCTGAGCGTTTTCATTAGCTGTATGGCTTTGTAGATTTACAAGCTCCCTTTTTGTTGATCACCTCACCAGCTGTGACAAGACAAATGTTTTAACCACAAAGTTGAAAGAAATACAGGTGAAATAAGCATCAGGAGAGTACACTATTTCTGGGTACTGCTTATCAAGTGAATTACATTACAATCAGTGTAGCACAGTTGTTTTGAAAAATAAATGTGTTTAACATTGCTCTCTTCTCAGTTCATATAGGAGCAATTTATCACGTTGACGCTTGAGCTTTAGCTGCAAAAAAAAAAATGCAACGTAGCATTCAGTCAGCTGAGACCAGGCCCAATTACACAAGTTATTACAGTATATGTTTTGTTGCCGTCATTTCACAAACATCTAGTGAGGCAAATTCTAGTTTGTAAAACCAACACAAAAAAAATGCAACTTGAAGTTATTCACTGCATGGCAATGATGTTTCTTGAGTTTGTTCACCTTATACACAAGTCATTGTAAAATTCTCCACTTTGAATAGCAGCTGCAAAATAAAAAGGATAATCTCATACCAGAAATGATCTTGTTGGCTCACTGTTGCATCTGCTGGCTGCCATGGTTGTAGCATGCATTCTTCGCCAAGCATCTCACTTTATGATAATGACAAGTGGCTGAGGAGGAGCCAAGCAGAACACCTTTTACAGTCACACACAAGATCACTTGAGCAAAGGTGGGCACTGGTTGCTGTGCCATGGCTGTGAGTGTGAGCATTGACACACTTTCAGAGCACAGTTTTCAAGACTGTTGGTCCATACTAATGGTGGTAGTCTCTTTTGTTGTGCGGACGATTCCCCAGTATGTGATCCACTTCTGAGGCAATGCCTGCTGTCATCTTTGGAATTACCTGGAGTTCACAGAGCATAGCTTTAATACATGATCAAACACACACAACACTGTTTTGTAACACCACTAATAGTACAGTACAGTACAGTAGAACCTCTAAGGTCAAACATTACTTGATCAAAATCAATTTTCCCATTGGAAATAATAGAAAGTAAATTGATCTGTTACATGGTCCAAATGTTGCCATCACTAACTCTTTAACTATAGGCAATGTTTTTTAACATTCTTAACATGTATAATTTTTTACATACGGGCAGATAACAGAAGTCATTTTAGGGTACCTTTCGTATAGAACAGGTATGTAACATCTTATTTCATTAAATAAACTAAATAGCCTTATCGATTGCATAAATTAAATCACACGTTGTAATTCTGATTTTGTGGATTATTTTTGATTATTTTTGTTGATTTCTGTTACGAAAGTTTGTGAAACTGTGGCAAAACCTGCATGCATGTGTGCATGTGTGCCTTGGGCTCAGTGTTCATTAGCCCAATCCCTCCCATGTACAGTACACTATAAAGTCGTCCTTCGCCACTTCGGCGCTTCAAATTCCGCAGCTTCACTTCACGGTTTTTCAAAAATGCATCAATTACTAAATCATGTTGTTTCATGGTTGAATACGGCATGCAGACCCGAACGTGATAAGTGAATTTCCGCTCAACATTGCTCAACTGTATATGCCCAGGCTGCAGGATCAATGCAGGGACATAAGAGGTGGCTATAGTTTTAACAATTAGCAAGCTAGCGAGCTAACTACTTGAGAAAAAGTTTAAAACGGAGTGGGGAAGAAGGACAAAGAAGCCAAAAACGTACCACTTCCACACAGGATGTTATAATCAACCACGATACTGTGAGAGACAACTGCATTATTATTTTTAAAATATGCACATTTAAACAGTTATGTATTTTTTGCCTAAATTAAGCATTTTCAACCATAAAAAGCATAAAAATACATGCAGTGGTGTGAAAAAGTGTTTGCCCCCTTCCTGATTTATTTTTTTTGTCACACTTAAATGTTTCAGATCATCAAACAAATTTATTTATTGGTCAATGACAACACAACTGAACACAAAATGCAGTTTTTAAATTAAACCTTTTATTATTAAACCATTAAAAAAACAAACCTACATGGCCCTGTGTGAAAAAGTGATTGCTCCCTAAACCTAATAACTGGTTGGGCCACCCGTAGCAGCAACAACTTTGCAGAATTGTCATAATTTAGTCACATTGGAGGGTTTTCCAGTGTGAACCACCTTTTTCAGGTCATGCCACAGCATCTCAATAGGATTCAGTTCAAAACTTTGACTAGGCCACTCCAAAGTCATCATTTTGTTTTACTTCAGCCATTCAGAGGTGCACTTGCTAGTGTGTTGTCATTGTCATGCTGCAGAACCCAAGTTGGTTTCAGCTTGAGGTCACGGACAGATGGCCGCAAAACTCCTTCATGATTTTTTGGTAGACAGCGGAATTCATGGTTCCATTTATGACAGCAAGTCTTCCAGGTCCTGAAGTAGCAAAACAGCCCCAGACCACCACACTACCACCACCACATTTTATTGTTGTTATGTTGTTCTTTTTCTGAAATGTGGAATTACTGTTACACCAGATGTAATGGGACACACACCTTCCAAAAAGTTAAACTTTTGTCACACCACAGAGTATTTTACCAAAGGTCTTCGGGATCATCAAA
This sequence comes from Dunckerocampus dactyliophorus, assembly GCF_027744805.1. Classification (NCBI taxonomy): domain Eukaryota; kingdom Metazoa; phylum Chordata; class Actinopteri; order Syngnathiformes; family Syngnathidae; genus Dunckerocampus; species Dunckerocampus dactyliophorus. The sequence continues at coordinate 12,271,959 of NC_072820.1, read as the reverse complement.
ATGTTTTCTGACAAAATTGAGACAAGCCTTAATGTTCTTTTTGTTTAGCAGTGGTTTTCGTCTTGCAACACTGCCATGCAGGCTGTTTTTGCCCAGTGTCTTTCTTATGGTGGAGTCATGAACACTGACCTTAACTGAGGCAAGTGAGGCCTGCGGTTCTTTGAATGTCATTGTGGGGTCTTTTGTGACCTCTTGGATGAGTCGTCGCCGCGCTCTTGGGGGTAATTGTGGTTGGCTGGCCACTCTTGGGAAGGTTCACTACTTTTCCATGTTTTCGCCATTTGTAGATAATTACTCTCACTGTGGTTAGCTGGAGTCCCAAAGCTTTGGAAATGGCTTATAACCTTTTTCAGACTGATAGATCTTAATTAATATCAGTTAAGTTATGTTTTAACAGGGGGGGAATCACTTTTTCCATATTGGCCCTTGAGTTGTGTTGTCATTGACTAATATTTAAATTTGTTTGACGATCTGAAAACTTTAAGTGTGACAAACATGCAAAAAATAAGAAATCAGGAAGGGGGCAAACAATTTTTCACACCACTGTACATGTAACACAGGTCAGTCCTGTACCCGAAACCTACGTCTACCAATACATAGATCTCATGCTTACTAAATAAATTCACACTGATTGAGACATGAGCAGAGCTCGCCAACGAGCTAAAAGCCAGAGCTGTCAACTCATTGTCCGGCATAGCTCTTAAGGTGTCAGCGAGTGAGGTTTACCTAGTTTTGCACAGCCTCACCACCTAAAACCTCACTCTCATCCAGGTTACAGCACCAATGCAACGCAGTTCATACCCGAACCTGCGTCAACAAATCCTCACTGATTGAGAGTTGAGCCGCGCTACTCAATGAGCTAAAAGCCTAAACCTCACTGTCCAGCGTGAGATTTGCCAGCATACTTATCAATACACACCATTATGAGACTTATTTAATATAATAATAATCTAATATTTTTATATCACAATATATAATATAATATTTTTTAATAATATGGGCCTTTTAAGAAAGAAAGAGAGAAAAATAGTTCAGATCTCGAAGTTTGTGTGGGACTTTAGCTGCATTTCTCCTGAAAAGTTTTGGACTTGTGTGGGCTTTCAAATTTGGACATTCCACTGTAAATAATACAGGTTATACAAGGCGTTATTCAGTCAACCTGAATGGCCCCGAGATTCTCTGTTAACTGGCTTGGATTAGAGGATCCCAATAGTACTGAGCTCACACCCTCATTCCTCAGGCACCATGCTGAAAAAGAGACACAGATACAGTAGATAGATAAACTTTATGCATCTAGTGAGGGAAATGAAGGCATTGGGGGACAGGATATTGCAAACATTTTCACCACTGGGTTTAACCCTTTAAGCGCCAAAGTCGCAAAATTGCTGCTGAATTTAACAAGCCATTTAACAAGCCATTTCTGCAAATATGGTTATGGAGTTAATATGCTTCATGCAGGAGATGGCGGACATCTCTAATTTCAATCTGAGCAACATTTGTGGGCGTTTCTATGCAAAGTTTATAAGTTTATAGACTTTGAAGCCCCTCGACCGATGCTTTGCTGCGTGGTGGGTTGTCAAAACACTACTAATAGTGAGGGGGGTAGAGGGACAGTAAAAAAAACAACACGGAAATAGCGGCATACGCGGTAAAAAATACACTGCTAATAGATATGACCTGAGAATACAATGACCTGGATCAATGAGAATATTCACAGGCATAATAGATAGCTAGATACTTTATATGTATCTATGTAATAATAGCAGCAATAATGGCAGTGCAGGCAGCAGTGGTGTTCAAGATTCCGCTGTAAATGATGATGATGGTGGCTGGGTTTGCTTGAGAGATGAGGAAGAGTATCACAAGTGAATTAGACATTTTGATGAGCCGGTATCGTGGAGACAGGGATCTGACAAATTCTGAGCCTGGTAACGTCATAATGTGGTCATAATATGCTCATAATATGCATATTAGATGACTAAATTTAATCTCATCACAAACTTTGGGTCATAGTGATGATTTTTGTCATTTACAGTATGCATTTATCTCTAACCATTTTCAAGCTACAACTTTTTGAAATAGCAATGTCAAAACTGAAAAAAACTCTGGCACCTAAAGGGTTAAGATATTGCAATATAAGAAAACACACAGAGAATCCCAAAAGTGTGAGAAAGTCTCTCACCTATAGCTAGTTGGGGTAATGTACAACCAAGCTTCTCCGCTATATGAGCCAACTCCTTCAGCTTGGCTTGCTGTTTCCTTCCGTCCTCACTCATTATTTTCTCCCTTAACCACTGGTATGGCTGCAAAGTGAAACATTAGGGGATTAGATTACTTGTAAATTTGAAAAACATAGTTTGAACCAAATCTCATTACATGCTTGTACCCGCTGAGAGGGTCCGCGCACTAGGCTGGCGGTCAAAATGAAGCTCAAGCCGTACCTTCATGGAGGCCCTTGAGGTTTCTGGGACGCCGTTCTCATATTTCCCAGTGATGATGCCGCAGGCCAAAGGAGACCATGAGACCACACCTACACCTGTGATTGAAAGATTGACAGGTCGATATGAAGATATGAAGGATTTGAGGGTAAACCTGGAGGGATGAATGATGAAACAAACCTATCTTGTGGTAGAGCTCTGGCAGCTGTGTTTCTACTTTGTCCCTCTGGAAAAAATGATACTCAGCCTGCTCGCAGACTGGAGGAATGAGATTGAACTGCCTGGCCACAGAGTAGGCCTCCTAAATAAATGAGACAGAAAAAGAGCAGAGAAACTAAACAACTGTCCCAATTTCATTTGCTATACAGGTACAGTACACCAAATAGAGTCCAGACTCGTGTGTTGTGTCCTGTAACTCGTGAAATGTACCATATTTTCTCCACTGGTGTCTGGGTGCATTCATTTAGTCAATTGCAGAGAGTATTACAAGTTTATTAGAAGTAGGTGTCTATTTGAGAGAAGGCATTAAAGAGTGGCACTAGACACGCTAATGACTTGCTCAAGAATCGTTAGATCTGTGTTACAATGCACTTACAATACAAGTGCTTTCAATTCATGTTGCATTTATATTTGGTTCCTATAGGTCGCCAGTTTTCTCATGTCACTTATGACAGACGCACCTGGCTCAACAGTGGTGCCAAAGCAGAAAAGCATGGGTGCTCTGACAAACTTTTTTTTTCATGTATTTACTCGGTGCACGGCTGTAAGACCATGCTACTATGTATTTTGTTAGTGGTATGATTTCTTAATGAACAGCCCAGAACAGCCCAGTTCATTTAAATTAATTAATTATGGACAGTTTAATACATTATTTCACTTTGTGAATTCATTATTTATTTCTGGAAATACTGTATATTGGTGGAAATAATAACTAAATCAGAACCCAAACTGCACCACTTGGTGGACGCAGGCTTCATCAATTCATGCTCAAAGACTAGGTGGGACACACACCAGTCAGACTAGATAGGACAGCTCTAGTCTAGTTCATTCTCAAAGACTAGGTGGGACACACACCAGTCAGACTAGATAAGACTAGTCTGAGAGCCTGGGGCAACATCCAATCAATTTATCCTCAAAGGAGGATAATTATCTAATATCATATTAATGATTTAATAACATTATTTAATCACTCACCATAATCTCCATGGCGGACCACCGCGATGTTCCCCAGTACATTGACATCCCCTGGTTAATCACATGTGTCATGGCCCTCACAATCTCTATTTTACACACAAACACATACAAGAAAACAAAAGGCACTTGCGTAAATTCTCAGTAGCCACACAGAGCAATGTAGTGAAGAAAACACTACAATAAGCACCTATTTAAATATGCATGGTATTGCTTAGGTGCCTAATCGAACTTTAATTGCGCAAATGAACCATCTGCTTTATATCCACAAAGTAGAGTTATGGATGAAAGTATGAGCAGAGACCACAGTTGGGTGTGATTTTAAAAAAAGTACGAATTTTTTTCTTCATCAGTAGTTCTGTCTGGAGCAGAATGTGGCTCAGCGAGAGACAGTGTGTGCGTTCGTGTGCAGCAAGTGGGAGGAGGGATAATAGCTCCGAAAACAGGGCAAGGGAAAGAACTGAGGCGTTTACCAAAGAATCATACTGCAAATTTTCTTTGAATAATACATCTTTATAGCTTGATTCACAATAAAGTCCATACTTGATAACCTGCGAATACCTAATGTTTTCCCCCCACAGAGCCACAATGAGTCATCACAACAGATGTCCATGTAACGCAGATGAGATAGCCAGCATTCATCAGCAGCACCCCGCTCACATAGGTCCATTAGAACTTGTGGGTGATTTGGTGTTTTGAGCATACATCAATCACATTATGAGCTAACACTTCATGATACTTTGTGCAACCTTTCAGAAAGCTCAGCTTTGGTGGAAAAATCATGCAGGGAAACACTGTGCATTGTATTTACTTAATAACAAACTACAAATAAACTCAAACCTAAAGCGCATCTACTGTATGCTCACTATTACTGCACTATTACTACTACAATCAAAGCAAGAAAAAAATCTCAATACAGTCGTCCCTCGCCACTTCGCAGTTCAAATTTGTTTTTTCAAAAATATATAAATTGATAAATCATGCCGTTTTGTGGTTGAATATGGCCTATTAATAGCCAAAACATGCATATTTAAGCAATTGTTACATATTGCCTAAATTAAGCATTTTAAAGCATAAAATGGCTAAATTAATTAAAATACAAATACAGTATAAAGCATTCAAAAGACACATTCACAGACATTGACGAAGTATTCTCCACTAATCACTAGGTGTCATTAATGTTACTGTAATGTTCAATGAAACATACAAGCACCAGACTTGATCACCGGAACAACAGGCTTTTATTGCAGGTTTGAATGGCACAATAATCCCTTATAAATATTGCTACTAGAATCCTACAGTCTTCTCACAAACAAGAAATTCTGTCCATAAAAGTAATGAACAGAATCAGTGGTAATGGGCAGCCCTTGCAGAGTCCAACCCTCACTGGAAGCAGGTCCGACTTATTGCCAGCAATGCAAACCAAAAAGAGTTTGGTTTGCAGGAACACAGTCTCCAAGTCCAAAAAACACATGTAGACTGTTTGGGGAAACTCCCATGCACTCTCGAGAGTGTAGAGTTGGTCCACAGTTCCACAACCAGGACAAAAACCACACTGCTCCTCCTGAATCCGAGATTCAACTATCTGGCGGATCCTCCTCTCCAGGACCCGTGAATAGAAGTGTGATCCCAAGACAGTTGGAATACACCATCTGATCCCCCTTCTTAAAAAGGGGGACCACCACCCCTGTCTGCCAATCCAGAGGCATTGCTCCTAATGTTTATACTATGCTGCAGAGTCGTGTCAACAAAGACACGCCCACAGCATCCAGGGCCTTAAGGAACTCCGGGCGGATGTCATCTACCACCGGGGCCCTTCCACCGAGGAGCTTTTTGACCACCTCGGCAACCTCAGCCCCAGAGATAGGCAAGCCCAAGCACTGCTTCCTCAATGGAAGACGAGTCCTCACCCGATCCGTCTATTCAAAACATCAAGGCACAAGTCAACACGGGACGCAAGTGGGATGCCACACAGGCCGTCGACCAGGCTATCACCCGCCTGACAAAATCAAGGCCGTCAGCCAGCAACAAGTGAGATGGATGACATCAGGCTGAGCTTTGTTATCAGTGTGACATATGACTGACACTCTTCCCAGTCCCCACACATCTGGTACGGCACAGAGGAGATTTGCCAATTCTGCAGCTCCAGAAAACCGAGCCTGCAGCACATCCTCTCAAGGTGCAAGGCAGCATTGACGCAGGGCCGGTACAGGCGGCGCCATGACAGAGTGCTACGGAAGCGAGCTGAAATCCTGGAGACATCATGGCATCATGGCAGAACCTACGGTTCCATGGGAAGAGGGGATGGACGCTTCTTTTGAAAGAAAGAAGAAGTACACGGACCTGATAGCTGTGTGCTCCCGAGCAGGGTGGAAAGCAATTATATTTCCAGTAGAAATCGGGTGACGAGGCTTCACTGGGACCTCCATCCAGTGGCTCATGGTGTCCCTGGGAGTTACTGGACCTAAGTTAAGAAAGGCACTCAAAGACCTCGCAGAGGAGGCAGAACAAGGCAGCATTTGGCTCTGGCTCTGGAGGAAAGACAGAGCATGGGGGAAGCAAGGAGCTTAGCAAGGAGATAGTTTTAGTATGCGATTAGGTTCATGCTTGAAGGAAATGGACGCCTTTGCCATGCATAGTCCATTTGGATTCAATCCACATGCACAACCTCAATAGAAGAAGAATCCACACTTTTCAGGTTCCAAAAAAGGGGCATAATTTTCTTCTTCTGTCTTTAAATGAGTTCCTGATGAACGCTCTGATTGGCATGTGCAAAGCGTCTCATGACAGTGCAAATTGATTTGCCAATGCCAAGGATTGCTAATGGAATTATATTCATTGCTACAAGTCTTCCTCTTCATCTATATTGCCTCTGTCTGGCTTATTCTCACATTGACTTAATTGAATTCATTTCAATTTGCTGCACAAGGGTCTGTCAATAAAAGTGACGTTGTGTGGGAGAGCTTGTCTGCGGGCTGAAGAGTGTATCTATTAAAACAATGGGATGACTTTGACGTTGATGTATTGTCTGTTTTTCATTCTCCTGCTGCTATAATGTGAGCATTTCATGTATTTTCCATTACTGATGGAATACCAGCTTTGAATTCTATAGCATTTTATAATGTTGTCACTAGAGGTGACAGCTGCAGCAGTAAAATGTGGTGAAGAAACATAAAAGGCGTGTGTAATCGTGGTAAAATATGTTGGGTGTTATTGGTGTCTCTGCCGTTCTAAAAGCCACATAAAGTAACACGCACAGAGGGATGAGTGGACGTGAGGAGAAAGGCTGTGATTGTAACAAAGGAAGACTTCGTCCCCATTACATCACTTTTTGGTTCCTTAGGGGACATGAGTTGTTGTGTTGCACAAAGTCACAGGACCAAATGCAAACACATGTACAGCTTTGCATTTTCATCTCCCCATGTTTAAACCCACACGGATGCTTTGTTTTGAAACGACTGCAAACTCTCCAAACTACAACCACAATGATAACCATACTGTTCAATCCATACCTAAAGGCTTGACTTTTTTGTGCAGCTTTCACATTCGATTGTGGAAGTGATGCTATAATTCTTTCAATGATAAGAATATATTGCAAGAATATTAACAAACACACATTTTGCCAATAGCATTACAAATGTATGAAATCTTATATACAGCTGCCGTTAAAATGTTTTTTTATATACTGTATATCATCCATCTTCACAATTTCTACCAGTGACTTTAAGGCATCAGGAATGACATATGAAAATGCAAAAAAACCTGACTAGTCTGTCCAGAGGAGGAGTAAGGTCAATATGCAATCAAATGTAAATGGGATAAATGGTGGCTCATTAAGAAAGGCTGCACAGAGTGTGGGAGGAACAGAACTATTGTATCCAGAGAGGCCAACCCAAAAATACACCAGCTTCCCTCAGGGGGACCAGATAATCCTGCTTCTGAAGAACATGGAGGGCTCAACTACCACGTGGAAAGTGGTGATCCCACTGCGATGAGATGTGTGTATGTGTGCCAGAGAAACATACATACGCTCCAACCCTAGTCTGCAAAAGGTCGCTAATCTGGTGAAGCCCTTCTGCTATTTTCTCACCTTCTCAAGTTGCAGGACAACGTGCATTGTCCCAGAATTCCAACCCACCAACTCCCACCCATCCCCAGCTACCACTCACCTTCCATGGGGGTGTTGTTATCTGGCCGGTTGGCAAAAACCACATCGACATATTCCAGCTGCATCCTCTGGAGGGAGCCCTTTAAACCTGCAGTGGGAAGACAGGACAAATACTGTACATTTATTTATATACTGTATTCAGCTACAATATGCATCCACATTCACACTTTTACATCCAGTACTATATTCATAATTTATACTATTAATCACAACAAACAAGTCAAGAGTGATGTTCACCTCCTTCATACACATTATGTTGCTAAAGTTTTTGGAAAACACTTCAAATAGATGACTCCTTTTCTCATCATTGTCTGTCGTGATCTTTTCTATGACATCTTATATCAGCATTTGTCCTGCTAGTGGTATCATTACAGCAACACACACCAACATACATAGCATACACACATTGCATCTGTAAAGCAAACTTACAAAGATCCAAAAATAATTTATCGTGGTTAATTGGTTCCAGACCCAACCACGAAAACTGAATTTCCGCAAAGTAGGATTCCTTCTTTATAGATGAAATATTTTCGCCGTTTGAGCATAGAAAACCTGTTTACGACCTTCTAAATATGTTTTTTAACATTAGAGCTCTCTCGACATGAACTAAAACCCGCATACACTGGGCTCTCTACTTACTATATTTTCATGTATTTTGCCTTGTAGTAACTCCATATTTATACTGCTACATGCTTGACCAGTAGAGGGCACTGTGACACTGCTAATGGGACCAGCAGGTAGAGGAAGACGGTGGGGAGAGAGTGTAAAGGAGAAATGGAAAGCTAAATTGTAGCTGGATGATGCAACCCGGACAGAGCGTGTTATTAAAGTTTATGAAGAGTTAATAGGCCTGCTTAATTCTACACCACCCACAGAACACTACCTCTTTTAGAAGAGTCTAATGACGACGACGATTTGTCCTTTTTTCAATAACTCCTCCTCCTCCTCCTCCTCCACCATTACCACCAACGACGTATGCTCGCCAAACTCCTATTCAAAGGTAAATAACATTTGTCATTACGTATTATTATATCATTTTTATTATTGTTTTTTTTCATTAATTAATCTCGTTTAATATTACTACTACATCCAAACTCATATTTACATACATACGCATATATGTACGGTGTATATGTATACACGTACATGTAGTACCTATATCATTGGTAAATTACCTTTTGTTCAACTTACGAACAAATCGACTTGCGAACGGTCGTCTGGAACCAATTGTGTTCGTAAGTTGGGTACCTCGTGTAATCACCTTTACAATCATATTACCCGATATAGTAGCGATAATAAGAGTAAAATTAAGACATTTTAGTTAATGTAGCCATTTTTGTGCTTGACAATACTTAATTTAGGCCAAGTTTGGACTAATTATAGGTTGTCTTCAACCACAAAACAGCATGATTTATTATTTATTCATATATTTTTGACAAACTGTGAAAGAGTGATGCTACAAAATTCCATCCATTTATTCCACTATATTTAATATTATTTTAATTAAAGGTGCTGACCCTCTCCGGCTCCAAATTACACTTTTTTCAACCAAAAAATATAAGAACACCACCGGCTTACATATGTTACCAATAGTTTTTTAAATAACAGCTTGAACAAAGGAATGTCTGTATTTGTCACAACAGGAAGTTAAACTTTGTAAAAAAAAAACTGGTGCTCATGACTGTCACTCACCGCCTTCTCATATATACACACGTCGGTGGCGGGAGCACATACACAAAAGCAGTCTCAGAGAAGCGACCAACAATTTGGAGTCATTGTGTGGTTATTATAGGCTGTACATTCCTTCCATCCATTTCCTATGTCGCTTGTCCTCTCTAGGGTCGCGGGGGTATGCTAGGGCCTATCCCAGCTGACCTTGGGCGAGAGGCGGGGTACACCCTGAACTGGTTGGCTATACATTCCATGATAACTTTAGCAGCTAAACTTTGCCAACTCTCTATCATTATCTAACAAACATAACTAATACGTGTGCATGTGTGTTATGCAGGGTGTGCCTTGCAATGGAGAAGAGGGCGGGTTTATAATAAAGAACATTCAAAAATTAGCACCCCCCCCATGCAGTACCTTACCAAGGTAACCAGTGTCTTAAGTACACTGCTTAACAAATATTTTAGGCCGCACAGTGGTCTAGTGGTTAGCATGTTGGCCACACAGTCAGGAGATCAGGAAGATCTATGTTCGAATCTCTGTGTGTTTTCCCCGTGCGTGCGTGGGTTTTCTCCGGGTACTCCGGTTTCCCCCCCACATTCCAAAAACATGCATGTTAGCTTAATTGACGACTCTAAATTGTCTATAGGTGTGAATGTGAGTGTGAATGGTTGTTTGTCTATATGTGTCCTGCGATTGGCTGGCGACCAGTCCAGGGTGTACCCCGCCTCTCGCCCGAAGTCAGCTGGGATAGGCTCCAGCATACCCTCGACCCTGATGACGATACGTGGCATAGAAAATAGATGAGAAGATGTTTTAAAAATAACTAAAAATGAGAGATTTTTTTGTTCAGAAAAAAATTAATCCATCTCCCTTGTCTCATGGGCACAAGGCCTCATCTCCCACCTCCAAACAGGCAGGCAGAGTTCACTTTTTCTTGGTAAATTACAATTTTTTTTCGCTTAAAATTTTCACTTTATTCTTGTAAAATCACTGCTGAGTTTTCCAATTTTGCTGTTCTTTTTAAATTTAAATTTGTTAAATTTACAATGTGCCACGGGCCAGTAAATAAACAGTCGTGGGCCGCAAATGGCCCCTGGGTCGCACCTTGGACACCCCTGGTTTAGAATGTGGGCTATAGAGAGCAGTGACATTCTGTATGCTAGGTTACAGCTAGCTTTTAGGAAATAAGCATGTAGAAGAAGAGAACTAGGAAGTGTTGAGCTGTTCATGCTGTGTTTTGAGCATCTTCCTGTAAGTGCCATGTCTATTTCAAATAAAAATGCTCACTAATTTACAGCCATCCTGATGTGGTGTCATTCAGCCGCCATTACATTACATTGATGAGACAATAGCAGGATCGCAGGAAGTACGCTTTCCAGAAAAAAACAACAGGGAACCCTCCCAATGATAATGTGTAAGCCTCTGTTATGTTTTATTTAGGCCTAATATGTCTTATTTTTTGTTATTATGTCTACTATATTGGGTAATATGAGTGTAAAGATGATTATAGGGATGTTATTTCATGTCTAGAGAGCTCTAATAATGTTAAAAAACGTATTTAGAAGGTCGTCAACAGGTTTTCTATGCTCGATCTACGTAAATATTCCAATAATAAATAAGAAATCGTATGGTCGGGTCTGGAACCAATTAACTGCGATAAACGAGGGATTAAGTTTTTTTTTCTGGATCATCTTTTCAGCATCTGCAGGAAGTCACACTGTCAGGAGAGTATTATGTATCCCATTTCACACACAAAGAAGAGCAGATGGAAGATCAAAAGCTGTCACAATATTAATAGATAGTCAAGGGAAACTACACATGTAACTTCGATCATGTTTGAGTGCATGCCGTAGATTAGTGCCAAAGGCTTCCTCATCAAATCTCATCTGAGATTTCAGCCTTCCCTGCTGCTGTTTCCTGTGTTCTCCCAAAATCTGCAGAAACACCCATAACATGGCTTCTAATCTAATCCTGCACCGTCACCGTCAGCTGTGTCCGCTGTCTTGTAGATTAGCTCGACTGGCTCTGAAGGGGAGTCTATTTTTGGACAAGATGTGGAACAACAAAGATAGTCTTCTGGTGTCCACGTTGAATAATGTATTTGTTTTCCCCGAAAGTCTCTTTGAAAAGATGAACTAGCCAAGGAATCCCTCTGTCCTGTGGGCTAAATTGCAAAGAGAAGAGATTACACGCTGACAGAGAGTCATTTTCTTGCCGTCACCCCAGCAGTGCTCATCTGTGGTATTCATTAAAAGCATTGTAGCACAAGACGGAGGGCGAAACTCAGTGTGCCACTTAATTTATGATCCGAGGCTTACCTAAGGCCAAGACCTTGGGTATAGTAACTAATAGAGTTTGGTAATGCAAGCAGATGTAGAAATGAGCTTATTCTGCATCTCTGGGTGAGGAGGCAAATAGTTAGCCAGATGCTACGACGAGACAAAACAGACTAGGCTTTTTCATGGGAAACCAAGTAACAAACAACTTTCCGCACCCATTAAATCCAAGTCTACATTGACACTTCAAGCCTAATTATACGAATTATGTGACTATATAACTTGTCCCATAGGCTATAATGGAAATTAATCTGTTCCAGGGTGAAACTATCACCACCATTCATGGTCCACAGGATTTAGATCACATTAAAAAAATTGAACAGCCATTCAAGACTTCAAAGAAGTTAACTGCAGTTTAATAAAACAAAAGTTAAATAAAAGTACTCATAATTTGATGACAAATGCATAGTGTTCTGGAGAGAGTAATGGTAATGGTTTGATTTTATTTAAACATACATACGTTATGCTTCGGTATACATCACATATTATAATTCACAATTTCACATGCCCAAAAGGAGTAGGAAGAAGCAGAGCTTATTCAATCATACTCCCTTTTCATTTCAGATCATTGCTAATACATTTGTACATTTCAACGTGTGTTCTGAAATAACATGAGAAAATAATAAAGCAATATGACAATGTGTTACAGTGAAGTTGAGATTTGTAAATCTGTATAAAGAAATTGCTGTAAATTGCATAAAGTGCAGTTGTCGCATGACATAGCATTTTACAGGCATTTCCCTGTGGTTCAGGATTCTTCTTCCCTCTACCCTGCAAACACTAACTGCCCGCACTGTCTCCCAAAATGGGTCATTTTAGTGCATTGAGTTCTTCACTCAATCCGCTCCACAATTCGATTCAATTCGATTCCATCATGACACGCCGAAGGTTCCCAGCTCTGTTTGCATGCACAACTGTTCCAAGTTTAACTTCCTCCCAAGGGCACACCTCCTCTCTCGATGAGAAGAACCGCACCACGCCCTTGGGTAGCAGGCCATCTCCTGCCCCATGCATAATCCTAGCCGCTTGAAGGTCCACCACGTCAACAAATTTCAACTGTGATTCTAGGAACAAAGGGCCAGCGTGCTCTCCACAACCGGCACCACGGATCATCCCAACCGACCCCCCTGTAGCACAGTCAGTGAGTGAAGTGCACTTCCACAGCCACGTCCACATATCCCCATACAACAAGCCAGACATGGATAGGTTCGAACAAAAGGTGCTATCTTCTAAGTTGTACATCCGATTCAGATGTAAATACCTGGAAATAACAGGTGAAATGTTGCTCTCTTGTCTCATATTCGCCTTTTGATGTTAAACCCACATGTTTTCAGTCTACACCAAAAATAAAGGAATTGACCTCACTGTTCCAATACATTGGAGGGCACTGTATGCTTATGTGTGTTACAGCAAGGTTCCCAATGTTGCATGTTGATGCCAGCCATCAAACAATACACTCAGTGGTTCAGCTCATTGCTGCTTTTTTTTCCTAAGCATTAAATGTCTTAAACCTTGCGTGTTGCATGCAACAACACACTGTTGTTTGAAAGGGGGGAAAGTTGGAGATACTGCTGTGAATGCTAATTATGTGAGTGAGAGCTGAGTCACTGCAAGCGGTGCAATGCGCTGTGGACCAGAAGGCAAGTTTGTGGGAGTCAAGAATGATTGCAACCAAAGGTGTGCAAAACAAATGAGTGCGAATGAGGCCATAAATCTCCTAAAAAGAGAAAGCAGCCTTAAAAAACATTTTATTGTCTTTGACTCATGGGTTAATTTCACCCTGGGGTTGCAGGGACAATGGAAACAAAATAGTCAATCACACACTAAAACCTGTAGGTTGTACTAAACAAAGAGCTTCATTATTGTGGTAGTAGTTTGTGTCTCATACTGAGAGCTGCTTCTAATATTCCCATTACCTTATTTGGCTACATTAAAGGAGCATAATATTAGAAACACCAATCAGAATGATGATACAGTTCTTGCATAAGCTTGTGTAGTTGTGATCTGATGAGCTAATGATCTTGACCTGCAATCATACAACACAGGGAGCCTTATTGAACTGAGGTTATGACTTATCATTATTTAAAATGACATCAGAAAGACATTAGTGTAATACAAAATCACTATTAAGAGTAGGAGAGTCGATATTTTTCTCAAATAGCAATTCATTAAGTGGTGACAAAGTAATTAATCAACAATTTAGAAACCGTGTACTGTATAGATCTTTCCTATGAGTAACTGCATTATAAAGTGGTACTGTTATCTTTCGTGGTAAAAAGGACTGAAATGTGCAGATTCCCCTCACTAATTGCATGAGAATCCTTGGAGACGTTGCCAAATTGTCAAAAACGTATTCACAAGCCACTTACAGACCCGTCATATGGGTACCCCATAATAAAGTGCTACCATTATCTTATCTTTGTAAAAAAAAAAAAAAAAGTTAAAAAAATGACAGTTAGCCTCTCTGAAACTGCATGAGAATCCTGAGAGAGGCTGACAACAATTAATTAAAAATCTGTTAAAATAGGCACCCCTATTATAAAGTGGTACGCCTATCTTTTTATATTAAAGAAACACTAAAAAATGTAGTTCCCCCACTTGGAAATACATGAGAATCCAGAAAAACACAACCAGAAATGAATTAAAAAGCAATGTAGAAAGCTTATTATTGACCAGTCATATAGATAATAAAGCTGTATGCTTTTTTTTTTTTAATTTGACTAGCTATGAGAGAAATAGACTACTGCTGGTTAATACTGTACATCACAGCAAATCATAGCCAACCCCAAACACCGTACAAACAAGCTCCATATGGTTTACCATGAGAAGCAATCTCTCAATATTCAGACTGCTATTGTCAAAAGTAAATTATTGTGAGACATTGGAGTCAAAGTTAGCAGTACAGCATGCAGACAAGACATGGGACTGAGATTGGACTCGTCCAAGTGTTTGAAGAAGCTGAGCATTATCAAAAAGGAGACACATACAGTACAGGAGGAAAGATGAGGAGAGGAGCACAGAAAAAGGAAGGAGACTATTGCAGTGGTGCTTGCTGTGACGAAGTGATGTGAAGGACAATGGAGGAGGAGGAGTATAGAACATTTGTTACCTTCAATGATGTGTTTTCTGTTGAGGCCTCTCTCGGTCTCTGCCCTGGAACACGACAGAAATAAACATGTGAACGCACACACATGCACAGACACAAAATACTCATGAGACATTGCCAGCGAGGGCCTGCACAGCCTCCATCCAAGAGAACTACTGCACTTAATTCTCTGCAGTGTGCCTACACATAGACAACTGTGTAAAATGCAACTCGAGGGCAAGCTTGATATTATAGTACTATCTTAGAGGGACTCAAATTCTGTATGCATATTAGTGGGGAAATAATAGGAAACAGTTTTTTTTTTTATTAGAAACTGCTTCAAAATATACTTGGATACTGTACATTCAATAATTAGAGTTTTAACCTCCCAAAATATTCAAAAAACCTCCCATTATGATGCAGTACTGTTCTAAACTACAATCACAATAATAAACTAAACAACTCTGACAGCGACTTCATCAAAAGTGGGCATTACTATCTCTGTTAAGGAAGATTTTTTGACACAGCTTTTGTATTAGCGCTTCTTAAATTGTGCAAGTGTAGCTAATATAGTGTACTATGTTGGGATGCTCCGATTAATCGGAGCTTGTGTTTTTTTCCGTAAAAAACACATGATTGCCGTATGCCAATATACATTTTTCAAAGCCGATCACAAAAAACGATCGGCGAGCGGCGGCAAATCCCACATGTCTGCTGTGTCACGTAGGGCTGGCAACAAAATGACACGACTCGTATTGCGCCGAGAAGGGACGCACTTTGCCCCACATTGCCGCAAGAATCCAAACTAGTCTGTAAAACCTCAATGGCTTCAGTTTGACAGCTTGGCAAAGCCCACGCCAGTCGATGCCAGTGTGTTTAAGCACTCCATTACCAAACATATTGCCGTTTCACTATTCCTGCATCTTCGTTTACACACTTTGCCTGTCTGTCACTGGCTGTACTTTACATTGGCGGCAGCGAGTTAGCTAGCTAGCTATACTAGACCAGAAGTTAGGCGAATAACTCCAGCTAGCTTCTGGTCTTCTGACTCCAAATGTGACTTTTTACCACAAAGAGACATTTGGTTTTTAAAACAAACAAGGTATGCGGTTAGTTTGGAGCTCGTTTTTGCCCCACGGCAAAGCCACAAGTGGATGTCACGTTCATGAGGTACATACTAACTTTTTCAAGTGGCAATGATCAACTTTACTACATTGTTGTCATTATACTAATTATGTCTTGTCCTCACAACACTATTTGTGTGTACTTGTTTAATGAATATAAACACATAGTGAGTCCAGCCTTATGATGCTAACACTATCACTGCTGTCTCCTATCTAACCAGGTGACTTTGAGTAGCTCCCAAAGGGTCAAAGAATATTTGCTGCAACTCTAATAGTTTTTTTTATTGTAACTGTTGATTTTAGAGTTTATGCCTTTATATAAAATACAAATGACCACCACACATGACCACAAGGACGATGGCCACACTGTTTGAGTGGAAATCTTCTTGGTAAATAAAGTAGTGTACAATTTAAATATTGCCAGTCATAAATAAGACACAAATAGTTGACAGTTCTAATAGTGATAAAAGTTGGAGACCCCTGAAATCTGGACACTGAAGTTATTGTGTTCTAAATTGAGCAGGACAGATTTCTATTTTTAAAAGATATTTATTACCTCCGCCAAGCGCAGCGCAAGCGCAGGTTATGTCTGTGCCGGTGTTTATCTGTCTTTTTGTCTGTGTTGAAAATAACTTGAAAAGCTCTGAATGGATTTGAATGAAATTTTCAGAAATGGGTTATGGAAGAACTGATTACATTTTGGGGCTGATCCAAAATTCAAAATGATCCTAAAATTCACCCTTTTCCCTACAAGTAATTATTACCTGCTAGGACTGCCACATTTCTCACCTGATTCAAGCCATTCCAACATCAAAATGTTGAATACGTTCAAGACATTCAGGGTACCTATATTTATACTGAAAAATACAAAAAAATAGAAAATCTTCCCAAAAATCACACTTTTCCGTTAAAGACAGATAGGTACTTAATTGATCTCCAAGATAAATTTACATTTCCAGCAGCTATTACTTCTTCCACATTTCTCAATTGATTCACCTCATTCAAACATCAGCTCACTCAACAAAGTCAGGACATTCAGGCTATTAGCCACTGCACAAAAATTCCCAAATTTTTTCTTGAGGAATGCAAAATTCCTTTGATCTAAAGAGTTCCAGCTGCTTCCACATTTGTCAACCGATTAAGACCGTTCCAACATCAAAGCATTCAACTAATAATTAAGGACGTTCATGCCATTTTCCAAAAATTCCCACTTTTCTTAACATTCCCATTTTTCGAAATGCAAAATGCCTTTGATCGAAAGAGTTCTAACTACTTGCACATTTCTCAATCGATTCAGACCGTTCCAAAGTCAAAATTTTCAACTAATTCGGGACATTTAGCCTTCCTGGTACATTGCACTATCATGCAAGGTGTTAGCATGCTAATGTTAGCATGTTAACATTGCTAGCATGCTAACATTAGTATAGGAACATGTTTAGCTTTTTTCATAGGTAGACACTTATATGAAGACTTAGCACTATCATTTTAGGTGTTAGCATGCTAATGTTACCATTGCTAGCATGCTAACATTAGCATAGTAGCATTTTTAGCCATTTTCATAGGTAGACACTTCTATAAAGACTTAACACTATCTTGCTAGGCATTAGCATGTTAACATTAACATAATAGCATTTTTAAACATTTTCATATCTAGACACATATATAAACACTTAGCACTATTATGCTATGTGTTAGCATGTTAGCACTGCTATCATGCTAACTAGCCAATCTAAATATGTAGTGCTTTTCTAGTTTGTATTATTTTATTCTGTTAATTTTTTTTATCTTGAGCTAAAAAATCATTAATGAACCGTTTATTTCATCACCGTTTATGCATCAAATTGAATTCAAGCTAGTGTCAAAAAGTACAAAAATTGTTTCTCACAAATAAAGGCAAAAAAAAGACAATCCGCGCAAACGTTTATTTTTTAATAATTACCTATTTGCCAGTGGCCCTTGAAATTGTCTAACAGTGCCCCTGTCCAATAGCACTCATCATCAATAAATTCAAAAAAAGTTAATCCATGTGATCGGTATCGATATTGGCCGATCTCACGCATGGATGATCGGTATCGGATTCGACAGCATAAAGCCCTGATCGGAGCATCCGTAGCACTATGCATTCATGCAAGTTTAGCTTCTCTTCAGCACAAACTTTTTTAAAAAACAGCAGCATTTAAAAGCTGCAGTGTTGCTCTTCTACAGCCACACCGTGAGGACACCATTAGCATTCAGACCTGCTTTCGGTGTAATTGAAATTCGATATGCTCTCTCAATTTTTGTATGCAGCAAACCCCTGAGGGAGCGTCTAAACGCTCCGCTATGTTGTTCGCTGCAGTTATTTGCTGCCTTTGAGGCCTGTTCCTGCACCCAGCTGTATGCACCCAGTGTTTGTTATCTGCTATTTGTCCTTCATTGGTTGCACTTTTACTTTAAGCTTTGTCACACAACTTCCTCCTTTGCTCCAGAATGGATAAACAATATGTATTCCAAACATGCATTCACACCTCATTGTCTTTTGAGTACATTGAGTAATTGTGCAAATGTCTACATGCTTGACAGGTTCTCTCACAATAATTCAGGTGTAGTAGTGAAGTAGTTCACACCGATGAGCAGATTACTATATTTAAGTCAATTGACCCACTTGCTACCATCGTGCCTTACTGATATTTCTTAGATAATGTGATAGAAAGAATAACACTTGTGTACTGTATAAATGGAGGTCCTCCAGTAAAGTGACTAATGCAGGTTGAGAGCAGCAAAAACAAACATGATGAAAGAAAGAAAAGGACCCGGTCGTGATGCCTATAAGGCTTTAAAAAGAAATGTTTCCCCGTCATGCTCATTTTGCTCAAGGTGAATGTTCTCTAATGCACATCTTGCTGCCGGTGTACACACACAAACACAAACATTGACACACACTTACTTTCCTCCCCAGTAGAGTTTTGTGGTGATCACCAGACTGGATCGCCTGAGGGAAGACAAACACACCTTTCAAAGCTGTGAAAAATTGATCTTAAAGTTGGTCTCTTTCATTCCAGTGTGTGTGTTTGCACTAAGAACCAGTTTATTTCTACAAATGTAACTAAGCCACATGTGTTGTGTAGCGCGCGTCAGATAATGAGGTTTGCGCATCTGGAAGTGAGACCTGAAAGCAGTCTTGGACGGTCCTGCATACTGTGTTTTACAGAGTTTTTTTTTAAACAACCAGTTCCATTGACATCATAGCAACCTGGACTTCCTTATATGGGCATGCCCAGGCAAAACGCTGTAGACATACCTTCCCCCCACTCTGCTCTGTTCACTGTTAGCACGTTTGGCTAATACGAAGGGCCAATACTAATACATGGGCCAATACGAAGCTGGACTATCCGCAAAACTGTTGCTGAAGTCCGACACCTTGTCAACGTTACTTGGTCGTGTTGACGAGTCCAAACAACAAGCTGTAAGTAATAATTTATCAGTGTGCTAACAGTGTTTATTTTCTGTAAGTAATCGGACAAAAGGGGTTCGGCAGCTGTCCGGAAGTCCTCAGGAGCTCTTGGGAGTGTGACCAATCACAGCGGGAGGGGTACCTGGAGGAGGGCCGGAGGTGGAGTAAATTACACAGACCGTTTGGGCGGGAGGCAGGAAACACTGCAGGAAGGGGTGCAGAGTCTGGAAGATCTAGAAAGCTTTCTGTGCAGGTTATCGTGTGTAAGTGCTGCATAGGAGTCCAGAACTCAATACAAAGGCCCAAAAATTAGCATAAAAGGTCCCCTTTAAGCACTAAGAGTGAATAATGTGTATTGGTAAAATCTGTTTTTAAAACTTTTATATTGGACTACGTAATTTTTTAACCTATGGTTATGAGCTTTGGTTAGTGACCGAAAGGACAAGATCGCGGGTACAAGCGGCCAAAATGAGTTTTCTCCGTAGGGTAGCTGGGCTCTCCCTTAGAGATAAGGTGAGAAGCACTGTCATCCGGGAGAGATTTGGAGTAGAACCGCTACTCCTCCGCATTGAGAGGAGCCAGATGAGGTGGCTTGGGCATCTGGTAAGGATGCCTCCCGGACGCCTCCCTGGGGAGGTGTTCAGGGCAAGTCCGAGCGGTAGAAGGCCTCGGGGAAGACCCAGGACACGTTGGAGAGACTATGTCTCCCAACTGGCCTGGGAACGCCTCGGGATCCGCCAGGATGAGCAGGACGAAGTGCCGGGGAGAGAGAAGTGTGGGGCCTCTCTGCTTAGGCCGCTACTCCCGCGACCCGATCTCAGATAAGCGGTAGAAGATGGATGGATGGATGCATAATTTTTTTTGTTTTAATTCATTTCCCTTATGCTGTACATAAGAGTAAAAAGAGTACAAAAGCACCAACATAGAATGTGACAAGTGCATCAATAGTGAATTACATGACAATGGAGTTTCAATATGTGGAGTACAGTACTGCAATTGGCTTTAAATATAAGTACAATGGAGGAGTAGTGTCATCATATGATCCAACATAGCAATGGAATGAATCATGAAAATGTCTGATGGCTGAGTCTTTGCAGTGTAGCCTTGCAGGATGTACACCGCTTGGCCAAAAAAATGTCACCACTTGGATTTAGTCAATCTCATATTGGATAATTATTACAGTGAGTCATGGTTCAGCTGGCTAGCGATGATGTAATGCCAACCCTCATTCATTAAGTGACTTCTTATTTCTTATAAATAGCCATGTAGGAAGACGTACAGGTGTTATGAACGAGTTCCGTTCCTGCTGTAATGTAGGTCAAGTTTTAGTGTTATACAGCATATATACTGTATCATTTATACAGTGGAACCTCGGTTAGAGTACGCTCCGGTTAGTGTGATTTGCGGTTAACGTTGAAAATTTAGCCTCGGTTTGTGCACATTTTCCAGTTACCGTACAATATGACACGCATTTTGTAGTGTTCTAATATACTGCGTGTGTCCAACTGTGTGTCCAAATGTATTTTTTATCACAAGACGTCCTTGTTAGCAGCCTGTTAGCTTGCTAAGACATGGAAACAGGAAGCGGGAGTCTCCCTGGCTGTCCCTGCCACATACATGTAGCTGTCTTTGTCAACAATCACGTCTTCAGTCATATAAAAGTAAACTTAAATGTTAATTCATCCCTTTCATTCATTCATTTATATGCAAGTGGTTTCTGCATGTAAATCTATAATTGTAAAACTATAAAAACATGTTTTGTGTTCACATTTTTGCTTAACTGGAGTGAATTAATTGGATTTGTTCCATTAGAGTACCTTTTGGTTAGAGGCGGACCTTCTGGAAGGTTCCACTGTACCTAAATTATAACAAAATTACTCCTATGTCACTCACACTTTGCATAGAACACATGAATAACATATAAAATACAGTAATAAAAAGAGAACAAGTACTTTCTTTTATCCTTGTGGTTGTCTTGCAGGCCTTTGTACCTTCTTAAAATATTTCCCAGGGTAGTCTGGAAGGATAACACACACTTCTCCTCCCAGATCTCCTTGTAACAGTGCACGGAATCCACGACCCCTCAAGCATTCACTAGCATTGAATAATCTTTATCCTTAATGATGGTCGCAACAGTCAAGCAGACCAAATGTCTGTGGCCGTGTCTTCACTCTCTGAGCTTTTTAAGATGTTCATTTTCACTTCCTTTTGATTGGCACACTGCCGCTTGGGAGACATAAATAACACAAGTGTAAAAAGTTAATAAATAATGTTATTCTTCCTCAGTCTGGCTGAGCAGGCATACACTGTATTGTTTCGTCCAGAATGAGGCACACACTACATTGTTGCGCTGTGCGTATAATTCCACCGGCACATGCTGTAACTAGTTGTTGAGCAAGTCTTGTCTTTATGCAAAATTACATTTTTGATTAATTTATTTCATTTACCACGTTTGTAACCACGAAAAGTCGTAACACAGAACGCTGTACACCGATGACCACCTGTATCAATGAAAAGCTGTCGGAAAAACAACTTTCTGAGGCGTTTGATCTTCAACCAGAAATATGTTTAACAAATGATGATATTACGGGAAGGTACGTCAGTGGGGGTGAAGTGGCTCGGGCATCTAGTCCAGATGCAAAACTCCCTGGTCAGGTCCCTGGTCTTCCGGACATGCCCAGCTGGGAGAAGGTCCCGGGGCAGACCTAGGACACGCTGTAGGCATTATGTCTCACAGCTTGCCTGGGAACGCCTTGGTTTACTCCCGGTGGAGCTGGAGGAGGTGGCTGGGGAACGGCAAGTCTGGGATTCCCTACTGAGACTGCTGCCCCCGTGACTCGGACCCGGACAAGCGGAGGAAAATGGATACATGGATATTACTGGATTAATACTGTACTGTATATGACAGGTCTCTCTATAGCAACTTACAGTATATAGATTGCCTGTTTTGATTGTGAGCCGCTTGGTGAAAATATTTTTGTATTCATAATATAACTTTTTTTTTCTCTTCCATGTCCCTCTAATAGTCCTTTGTAGGACAGGAATGAGAGGCTAGAGAGCACATACAATTGGACTCTGGAGCAATGGAAAAGGATCATGTGTTCTGACAGATTTACACTGTTCAAAGTAATAAGTGCGGAGGATCAAGTGAGGCAGCCATTATAGATAATACCTACTATTCAACCTGTGGGGCTGTTTTTCGATCAAGGTCACTCCTTCTACTTCTGAAAGATCTTTTATATTCCATTGATATTTTTTTATTAATGTCAAAAAATAAATTTGAGTGACATTTTTTGGCTGCAAAGAGTATGTAAGTAAATACATACATTCAAATTGTATATGAATACAATCGTGAAAATATGATTCATTACAGTTTATCTATCCATCCATTTTCTACACTACTTTTCCTCATTAGGGTCACAGGTAAGCTGGAGCCTATCCCAGCTGACTTCAGGTTAGAGGTGGGGTACAGCCTTAGCTGGTTGACCAGCCAATCGCAGGGCACATATAGACAAACAACCACACACTCACATTCACACCATGGACAATTTAGAGTCTCCAGTTAGCCAAACATGCACACTTTGGGGATGTGGGGGGAAGCCAGACTACCTGAAGAAAACAGATGATGATGAGGAGAACATGCAAACTCCACACAGAGATTCAAACCTTCGATCTCATCACTGCAGCCAAGATGGTAACCACTATTCCACCGTGCAGCCTCATTTTGTGGCACAAAAATGTGCACAAAAAATGTGTATATGAACTGTCAGAACTATAGTAATTTCCGGTGTAAAACTGCTACTTTTTTCTCCTGCTTTAAACCCTGCGTTTTACGCAGCGATGCAGCTAATTTATAGTCACGCTCTAATCTCGCGACATCTCGTATACTTCAGAATAGTCATTTTGAGCTTCATGCACAAACCCGCATCATGGAAAACACACAAAGAAATGCATATGATGCAGGTTTCAAGTTAAAGGCGACAGATCTAGCATCTTTTGCTCAAGTCCGCCATGGATCCTCACAGCGTGGAACAGTGTAAAAAAACCCACTATCACCGGGTTTTGAAAGGCTGGACTACTGCGCTACGAAGGACAGAACAAGCTCAAGGGCTAATTTGCCTCAAGATGAAAGCGACACAGAGCGACAACAAAAGAGTGAGAGAGACTGACAAAGTGTGTGACGAAGGAATTATGAGGCTGTTCAATTCCAACACCAAAGAAAAGGCAGGAGGGGGAAGATGAAGACACCGATGAATGACTTTTCTGGTAGGCTACTGTTTAACTAGCTGTATTACACGCACTGTTCGGCACTGTTTGAAAAAAAAAATTGAATTAAAAGTTTTTTAAAAAATCTTTCTGTGTAACATTTTCCGTGTACTAAATATCCCATGTTACAACGTGGACACCTGCGACTACAGGTGCTACCTATATAGGTACAACTCTTTTTTTTCTCTTTAAATTTAGTGGGTGAGGCTTATATTCCGGTACGCTCAATACAGTACACATTTTTTTCCTCTTTTCAATTGAAAATTAAGCAATGTAAACAGCCCCTGAAGTGTCTGCTTATGAATAGATCTTAATTTGCAAGGCATCATGTACGGTAAAACATGTAAACAACGTGTAAAACAGCCTCTACATTACCTCCAGCACTTTTTCCTGATGATGTTTCCCAGGATTATCTCTGCTCTGTTAACAAACAAAGCAACACGACAGGTGCAGCAGATGTAATGTTGATTAGATCTAAACCATTTCCGTGAAATGCATGCCTGAGAGTTACCGAATAACACACAAAATTTGGCCAGCAACAAGTCAAAGCTATCAACATAATGGTATTGAATATGGTACTGCATTCTGATACGAAAGAAAGAGAAGAACATCAGCACTCACTTCCCGCCAGAGTAGACCTCGGCCGTGTCGAACAGGTTGACCCCACTCTCATATGCAATAGTCATCAGCTGCTCGGCCACCTGATACAGATTAAGCGAACATCAATGTAATAGCACATCACAGATTGATACCACCCACTCAACTGAAGACTCCAAAAAGATGAAAGAAATTCCTTCAAGAACTGAAATGTGCATCAAGCTTGCTGCTAGGCTGCTACTTGGTTCCAGTTTTTAAATGTTGCATTTTAAATGTTGTATTTTGGCCTTCAGCATGTGTCTGCATTTTAATTAGAGTCATATGGATTAGCAAATCTTCATATTTTATTTGCATACAACTGCTGCTTTAAATCAGTTTCTTCCTGTGGGAGTCATTGGTGAAGCTTCCTCCCTACAGTATATAAAACTATTCAAGTACAGCTGCACTAAAATTATGTTTATTTGGCAAGTAAACTTGCAGTTTACAATAACCCCGCCAAAATGTAAATAGCTCAACACAACTAAAATTATGGCTATTACGGTCACTATTTATGAAATTGACTACTGACTATTGATTTATAGAAATCTATTGATAGTTTGTACATTTTGTAATATACACAATGGCGGGTGAATAATTTTAAGTGCAACTTTTAGGAAAATCTCCATTCTTAGCAACAGCCAGCAGGGGGCAACCTCTACAATAAGTCCTGTATTGCTTATTTTACATTGTTATTTATTTCTGTTTTCACTTTCATATAGTTTGTGACACAACACATTGCTAATTTTCCATATTAAAACATTTAAAGAAAAATATATGATAAAGTGATCTTGATCGGTTTTAAAATCCTCTGTCGGCATGCATTATTCCAGTGTGCTGTGGCTTTGTTCCTGTTTAAGTCCCGCCTTCCCGCAAGATCTGATCTGTACCTGATTGGCCTTCAATTTTTAGTCACCGTTCATTCAGTCATAGGCTGGTGTACTGAATGGCTTTAAATTTTTTCTAAATCTGTGGCTATAAAAAAAAAAAAATATCTGATTTTATGTGCTACAGTGGCTTTCTATGCCAAGATAGTTACAGGAACAACTAAGAGGTTTAGCATTGATCCTTCATTTACAGCCAAATGGGCTCATGTAATTGGCTGTCACAAATGCTCAGTCGCTGTCATCGGCATCAATTAATGTATGAACATACACTCATGGCTTGTAATGGCTGAGAGATGGAAGTTGACATGATGTCTTACCTCATCAGAGATCTGACCTCCGAATGTCACCCATGTGCCTGTTGAACCAAACATCAATGTGAAAAAAATGTTGCACAGCTAAAACTATCACGGCCGAATGTTTAATCCTGCAGGCTTGGGAGCTTGTATTAGAATGTCAACTTATTTTTAGACATGGCAGAACATGTAGAATATTAACCACATGGTGGCTTGGCCTCAAAAGGAAATTACTGACAGCTATAGGAGGTTTTGATGCATAGAATCTACGGTATACTTAATACAATATGCTGCAAAAGAATTGTATTGTGTAAAAAAAAAGTATGACATATTTTATATATATATATATATATATATATATATATATATACATTATATAATGTAGGGCAGGGGTGTCTTTCATCGCCCCATGTCATATTATTCGCTGTTGCTCCTCCGCGGCAAAGATTAAGTGGTGAACCAGCGACTCAATAAGTGGCACATGGAAATACAACTTTCATCTTTATTATTCAGATTACGGGTATGCTAAGTCAGCGGTAAGAAAACTGTATCTATAACAAAAGTTATCCATTCACTTGTAGTGGCTGGTTATGTAAAAAAAAAAAAAAGTCGATTTTTTGGTCTGCTCCGTGTCCTGAACTCCACTATAGAAATGTGTGTTTTCTACACTATTTCAAGTATTATTTGTATTGTATTGTATTGTATTGTACTTTATTTATCCCACAGCAGGGAAATTCACTTGTTACAGCAGCAAGCAAGATACGCAAGTAAAGAATACAGTGTAAAGAATACATAGTGACTACAACATGGTTCAGGTGGTGCAGGTGTTGTAGAGCCTGACAGCGGTCGTTATGAAGGACTTGCGGAACCTCGCCTTCTTACACCGTGGGTGTAACAGTCTGCTGCTGAAGGAGCTGCTAAGGGAAACAACAGTGTCATGTAGCGGGTGAGAGGTGTTGTCCATGATGGATGTCAGCTTAGCCAACATCCTTCTCTCCCCCACTTCCTCCACGGAGTCCAGAGGACCGTCCAGGACAGAGCTCGCTCTCCTGATCAGTCTATTGATCCTGCTCCTGTCCCTGTCTGTGCTGCCCCCTCTCCAGCAGTCCACAGCATAGAAGATGGCTGAGGCCACCACAGAGTCATAAAAGGTCCGTAAAAGAGTCCTGCACACACTAAAGGACCTCAGTCTCCTCAGCAGGTAGAGGCGACTCTGGCCCTTCTTGTAGAGGGCGTGGGTGTTGACGGACCAGTCCAGTTTGTTGTTAAGGTGAACACCCAGGAATTTGTAGCTGTCTACCGACTCTATGTCCGCTCCCTGGATGTTCACCGGTGTGAAGTGAGATGTTTTCCTTTGGAAGTTAATGATCATCTCCTTTGTCTCGCTGGTGTTGAGTTGTAGCTGGTTAAGCTCACTCCAGCTGACAAAGTCCCTGATGACCCTCCTGTATTACAGATCATTCCCCTCTGAAACACAACCAACGATGACTGTGTCGTCGGAGAACTTTTGGATGTGACACTCTGTGGAGTTGTGTGTGAAGTCCGAGGTGTAGAGGGTGAAGAGGAAAGGGGAGAGCACCGTACCCTGAGGGGCACCTGTGCTGCAGAGTACCATGTCAGACACACAGTGACGGAGCCTCACATACTGTGGTCTGTTGGTGAGGTAGTCTATAACCCATGCAGTCAGGTGTTGGTCTACTCCCACACTCTCCATCTTCAATCTGAGTAATGACAGCTGGATGGTGTTAAAGGCACTGGAGAAGTCAAAAAACATGACCCTCACAGCGCCCCCGCTGTCCTCCAGGTGTAGCAGTGATCTGTGCAGCAGGTAGATCACTTCGTCATCCACTCCGATCCCAGGCCGGTAAGCAAACTGCAGGGGGTCCAGCTGAGTACCCACCAGGAGTCGCAGGTGCTGCAGGATAATCCTCTCCATGGTCTTCATCAGGTGAGAGGTCAAGGCAACAGGCCCGAAGTGGTTAGGCTCCTTGGGACGCGGTGTCTTTGGTATCAGGACCACACAGGAGGTCTTCCACAGGGCGGGGACTTTCTCCAGGCTCAGGCTGAGATTGAACAAGTGCCTGAGAACTCCACAGAGCTGGTCAGCACAGTCCTTGAGGATTCTAGGGCTGATGCCGTCCGGTCCCGGGGCCTTCCTTGCCTTGATCTTCTTCAGTTGACTCCTCACCTGATCATCAGTTATGGAGAGGGGGGTAGAGGATGGCTGGGATGGGGATGTGGGGGAGAAGAGTGGTGAGTGGGTAGGGGAGGGAGGGGGGCAGACTCAAATCTGTTGAAAAACATCATTCATCTGCCCAGATCTTGTCCCCACTGGCTTGGTCTCTCCCCACTCTTTTACCATGGCCTGTGATGGTCTGCAGGCCTCTCCAGACTTCCCTGACATTATTCTGCTCCAGCCGCTTCTCCAGTTTCCTCCTGTAGCAGTCCTTCCCCTTTCTGATCTTATGCCGGAGTTCCCTCTGGACTCTGTGCAGCTCCTCCTTGTCCCCCAAGCTGAAGAGCCTCTTCTTATTATTCAGCAGGGCCTTAATCTCAGAGGTCACCCAGGGTTTGTTGTTGGGAAAACACCGCACCAACTTGGAGGGCACAGTGTTCTCCACACAGAAGTTGATATAGTCTGTGATGCAGTGAGTCATGTTGTCAACATCACTGCCATGGGGACTACAGAGCGCTTCCCAGTCTGTTGTCTGGAAGCAGTCTCTGAGCCTAGCACTGCTCTCCTCAGACCACTACTTCACAGGCCTCTTCACTGCATTTCATGATTAATTGGAAAATGTGCCCACTTTCTCCACACAGGGCCATGTAGGTTAGGTTTTTTCTCCCTTAACAATGAAAACTTTCATTTAAAAACTGCATTTTCTGGTCAGTTGTGTTGTCATTGACTAATATTTAAAGTTCTGAAACATTTAAGTTATACAAATATATATATTGTCTATGTTTACAGTCTTTGGGACTTGGTCATTTTAAAAGTAGCTAGTAGGCTGAAAAATTGTCGACACCCCTAATTTAGGGGTGAGTAAGATCAAATGAGTTAACAATGTCAACAGTGGCCCATATGCAGGCTCATTTCTAATCAAGCAGCATGACAATTAAACACGCATAAAATGCATGGATGCACATTACTCTTGCATGTCAAGAGGAACACTTAAGGCCTGATCTCTTCCCTTAGCGTCATATTCTCCCAACCCTATTACACTGCAAGTAGTATATTTCCATTTCTAACCTTATGAAAAGTCTAAAACGGGCTGGTGTGGATGGACAGACTGCACCTGTTATCTGTCGACTGCTCAAAGAGGCTCAAGAGGTATAACTGCAGTATTGTAGCTATCAATACACATCCAAGAATGATGGCGGATCATGTTTCCGCCGGGTGCAGGATTAAGAGTTGCCACACACAAGTGTATTTAATAGATAAGGGTCACAACATTAGATATACAGTGGATCGCAGCACATTCACGATTTAGCATTCATGGCCTGGCAAATTTGCGGATTTTTGGTCAAATTTTCACTGAAAATAGGCCTTTTTTTCCACAGAAAATACACTTCACTCACCATAAATTGGTAATAATTAAAAAATATGCGACCATAGAGGCAAACTATAGAGCATACGTGTACCACTGTGAGAAAGCCCACAGTTAATATCGTTATGCTTCACTGATAATGTTTTTTCGTCAAGCATTGAGATTTCACACTTTGTTAGGCGGTCCTCGAACACACCATAGTTGTGTGCAAAAGTTTGTTTGGCTCCAGAATCACTAGCTTAAACAGTCCATTCGGTGTCAAAACATCGATGTGAGCACAATTTAATATATGATCATAAATCGTTACTGGAACAGGCAAGCAGTGTGGATTATGTTTGCTTGGAGAAAAGCCTTCTCTAGCCTGCTAGCCTCTAGCGCAGGGGTCATTAACCCATTAATCGCAAGCTACTAGTCTAACTTCAGGACGATCATGAGAATATTAGAAAAAAAATGTATTATTACATCAGTGCCCTCCCCTCCCGGAGAGTGACCACTGACCACGCCCCGACACCTTGCCGCTCACGTACACCGGCTCGCCTCGCGCTCACAGGTTGAGCAACAGGGAGAAAGAGTGTCAGCGCGCAGTGATGTGCTTGCTCACACAACAGTAATTATTACACATTGTGGCTCAAAATCAGCCTTTGCTGCCTCAAAATTAAGGCACAAATATAACTCTATAGATGTGCACCTCCAAAAAATGCTGCACATTAGGACTGACTGTTGTAACGCAGCGCCTCTCCCCTCAACCACCATCGCTTCGCTCGCCCACGACACTGAGCCAACAAGCCAAATAGATTTGTAGTTTGCTCATAGATGCCACAAGCCCGACCCCGACGAAGATCCACAAAAGTAGGGGTGCCCAAAGTGCGGCCGAGGGGCCATCTGCAGACCGTGGCTAATTTGTCATTGCATCACTGCAGAAACAAAATAAAAATGTTAAAAACAGCAAAAATGGTAAAAACAGGGCAAAGGGCGCAATGAGAAAAAGCTGAAATGTTGATACCAACAACCAATAATAACACAAAGCTTGTATTTAAATACATAGCTAAATTTAAATACACATTCAAATACACAGCTTTAAATATCTATCACATTTTAATAAAAACAATTCTACAAAATAAATAAATAAATAAATATGTATAATTGATATACTGTCATAATTGTATAATTGTATAAAAAAATATATATACAGTATATACAGTGTATATATACAGTATATACAGTGTATATACTATGCATACAGTATATATATATATATATATATATATATATATATATATATATATATATATATATATATATATATATAGTATATATACAGTATATACGTATGTATAGGTTGGTGACCACTGCTCTAGCGCTAGCCTGACGTGCTACACCGTGACTCTGATTCCATCGGTTCAATGATCATCTTACATTACAGTATCATTCATTAGTAGTGAGTTCCTATACATTTTATACTTTAAATATGTTTAATAAGTGTGTGAGTCATATTTAGGGCTTAAACCTAGATTGTGTGCCAGTGGACAATGGCAACTGAAAAGAAAAGGTGTCCTGGAGCTGAATCTACTCTAACAATTACAGTCATATTTCTTGCAAATGTTGACATCGGAACATCAACATCAAGCGAGGAGGAGGGTTTGGAGCGCGGCGGGAATGAGCCGTGTGTCAAAAGCTGTGTACAAGATTTGTATAAAGGATGTTCGGGTTTAGGTAATAAAGCAATTTTATATATATATAAGAAATGTAAAGGAGCTACTTAAATATATATTTGTAATAAATTGCGAATTATTTCACTAAAAATATTTGCCATTTCCCGTTGCTCTGTTTGTGTGTGTGCTGTGTCCGCATTCCTTGAAATATCACTGCAGCGATGACTAACAGACTCATTCACAAAATTTCTATCAATAAATGTTCCTCGGGGTCCGCTGGTTCAGGAAAACACTCAGTCATTTTGTTTTTTTCTGCTTTGTTGTATTTTGTGTCATCTCCTGCAGGCATCTTGGTGCACACAAGCTGCAGTGCAGAGCATGCACGCACAGGAATACACAGCATCGCCAGTATGCACACCCACACGAAAGCAGTGGACTAAATGAATAAGTACAATGAAAGTGGTGCTGTTTATTATTTGCTGTGCACAGCATATGAGCAATAATTGTGCTCTGTGATAAAATATTAACAAGGACAATATTAACACTCTGCCATCAGCTTTTTGCATCGTCATAGATATAAAAAATGTATCAGAAGAAAAAATATTATAATGAAAATTTCCTTCTGTGCTTGCACCACATTCTCCCTTCAGAGCCCACAGGTCACTTGAGTTTGCACTTGGATGCTTGTGAAATCATTACATGTGTTCCCTGCTGCTAATTAAATGTACTCACCAAGGCCCAGACAGGAGACACGCAACCCAGATTTCCCAAGATTCCTGTGGAGTAAAACAGAATATGACTAATGCAGCTTGCGTTAAGGCTCAAGATGTCATCAGTTGTATGTGACAGCAGCTGTCAATATTCTCCGGTTCAGAGATGTGTTGAGACACAGCTATAGCTCAAATCAAATCTGTCAAAATGTTGTTATCTTACGTCTTATTACTCACAGATGTGATTATAGTCGATTATAGTGAGGGTCATAAACTTTTATTATATACAGCATATACACTGGACACCAGCTTGCAATTGTTGGCTATTTGTGAACAACTGTTTAGTTGCTCAAACAAAAGTGCACCTTTTCCTTCCTCACTGATAAATATTTGAGGAGTTCTAAAAGTACAGAGACATAACAAAATTAATAGCAAGCTGTTTGGGCAGTACTAAATTTACATGCACTGTTATCATACTGTGTTGCATTGCAGATGGAGTTGCTCCTCCAAGTTACTAATCCTCGCCTCTATGGCAGCAAATATGCTGCGTTTCTTACAAGTATCATTACCGCTGGAGGAATGGAATGGTTAACCACTCAGCTAGCTTGAATGTAAAAGAGCGAAACAACAGAAGAATAAGTGCTTAGTTCACTTTAAAAGACATCTAGCTGGAAGTGTGTTACTGTGCGCTTTTGTTCCATAGAGAAACCGCATGAACGGAGTGATCAGTCAGTCGATGGGTGGAGGCGGAGCCGCTAGCATACACACAGAATGCAGAAGCATGTAATCTAGCAGAAAATAAAGGAGTAGATTGCAGTATATTGTCGTACATCTTTTATATTTTGTCATTGTACTTTTCCTACAAGTAAAGTAAAAATCTTGTCTTGTCTCGTCTCGTTCTCGCAGACCCAATCTAGTGCATCGTCTCGTCTCATGAACTGAGTGTCTCGTGACACACCTAGTTCATACTGTACAGTTTGGCAAACATCTTCTTTTTCTTCGTCTCATCCTATTAAATAAGGAAGCACATCAAGTCTTTTCCTGTTATTTTCTTCCCAAAATGCAATCCTGCTCTCAAGTAGGCACTAAGGTCTTTTCATAGCATCTTCACTGTTGATGCTGATTGCTCTTAATTCCCTCCTCAATGGATTTCTCTCTCTATTAACACCGCAATGGTATATGAATGGGAGAGTTCATCTATGTCCAGCTGTTCCACGGCGGTGCAAAACTGCACTCTGCTCTCTCGTTAACACCAAGGAAGATGAGATAAGACCTCTGAGTTGTTGCCTCCCCAGTTGCAAATTGACTTTCCACGTGGTTTACAGTCTGTAAAACTACTGTGGTGCAAGACAGTTGTGTAGAAAGTGGCAGTTAGAGCTGATTGTTGTCTACAGATGTCTTCCCATAGAGTGATGGATGTTCACTTCAGCTTAAGGAGACGGCCCAAGGAGGGGGATTTCAGATGGAAACATATTTGTTCATGCAGAATCAACAAGGCTGCATCAAAAAGGGATTTCCTTGGGGATGAGGGGCATTCCTTGATAACTAAAGGACTGTCCAATTCAGGGCTCTGTTACTAGTGGCAATTCAATCACAGTAGGAAAACTTATAAAACAGATAAATGAGCAAAGGGTCAACAAATGCCAGTTGTACACTACTCCAAGCAGCAATAATAAACATATGGCTAAATTAATATGATGCATGATAATACAGCTCATGTGGTGCACATTTACTTAATGTGATTGCAATTAAAATTTAAAAAATGCTAAATAAAAATAAAAAAATTGTCATTAAATTAAAAACATTAAATATTTGAGATAAGATAAACCATCACATAAAATCAAATTACAATAATATAACAAAAATTGTCATTAAATTAAAAACATTAAATATTTGAGATAGGATAAACCATCACATAAAATCAAATTACAATAATATAATCAAATTAAAATACCCTAAAAACGACAACATAGTTTCAACTCTGCAGTCACCAAATTTGGGCTACGTTATGTCTGATACCATGGAGGAGTTTGGATGTGAAGCCTCCTCTCCTATGATGTATTATAGAAAGGGAGCTCTGATCCAGCTCTCTCTGTCTCTGTGTCAGTCATTGCAATTCACAGACTGCTTCTGAGGACAAAAACCATCTAATCAATCTGAGTTCTTTCCATGTTTCCAATGGTTGTATATATGTACATTATCTATCGAATCTATCACAGTATAAAAAGATGCAGAGTGATCATATGACTACTGCATGGAGTAAAGTGAAGCACTGCAACTGAAGGACAACTTGACTGTGCAAACTTAAAACAACAACAACTTCTCAGGCCAGTGACTGTGTCTTAGTCCCTCGTGGTTGGATGGCACTCAAAAGAAGCCTTGAAGAAAAATGACAAATGAGTCACTTGTAGACGCCCACTCACACAAACCTGTCACCACTTATGAGCATCCTGCATCCTGCATGCTGCTTTACAGTATGGCGCTTCTTCTATTGAGGGATCCTCAGCTAGAATAAAGATAATAAGTCCGCATCTGGCTGTGTTATTGTCCTTAAATCTTCAGAGGAATTGCATCCTATTGTGCGTGTAGGAAGATGGGGGGGTGTCGTTTCATACATTTCTTATCATTTGTTTCCTTACCCAAAATTGCTCAAATCAATATTTGCCATATAACTCTTTTGTCAAGGTTGTAAGTAAACAGATAAAACTCCTAGCTCCCCTTGGGGGATTATGGTAGACAAATCAAACCCACATAAGTCAACCTTGACGGGCAGAAAGCATTAGACAACACCCACCTCTTCATTCCCACCGCTTCTCTAATGAATGCCACAATGTGCTCATGAAAGCAAGCAGCCAAAAGATAAGGGAGGTCCTAATCGTTATATCTAAAAGCCAGCGGGAATTATTACAGTTTGAGATGAATAGACAAAATTTAACAAGGGAAAAGCAAAACAGTGATGGATCAAAAGGAAGTACGGGCAACACAAGCAAGCAGACAGAGGCTTCCAGAGCTGCGAGTCCAAGCCTCGAGTCTAAGCACATCACACGCTCTCTACGCATAAAGCATTCTATATGACAAAGAATGGCAAATAGGGAATGACAGTCGGCTCCCTACAGCCTCCTGCACAGTGTGTGTGCATGTGTGTATGAATGTAATTATCTGCTTTAGTTTCTATGCAGGTCCAAAGTTAATGTAACTTTTTAAGCAATTAACAATATCCTTCATCACTTTTGCCACGAGTTTATATTTATATTAGTAAAGAGTTGCTGCAACAACAGTTGCCAGCTGCAGTAGTGCACTCCATTTTGCCTCATTTGCTTTAAGACACATTTAATCAACAATACATTCCACACAATCGACAACATTTGTAACGATCAATTATTATGTCCATCCCTAATTTACATATACTAACTTTGTGCAACTGCTTTTTGTTCATAGTAGTAAAAAAAAATAACAACTTTGCCAAATTGTGTGCAAATTGATGAAAAGTTGCTGTGTACAATTTATGTAATCTTAGAAGCAGAATCTGCATTATGTGATTCGGGGCTACTTAGCCAGTGGGCGCCCTCAAAATGACCCTTGACCCTGAAATGACATAATAAACTTGCAGAATCTTCACACTCAGCTGTTGTACTTCTTGAGAGTAAAGGTTTTTGCTAAGTACATTTAAATGATTGCATTTTCAAATGACTATTTAGATGCCCCCATATGGCCTTAAACTTTAGGCTGTGCATTAATCTGGCCCTGATTAGAAGCTATAATGTCAAAAAAAATTGGCAGCAGTTTAAATGAATTCCATTCCACATGTTAGACAGTGTACATGAGGTTAAACAAGGTATGTGACGATGGTCAGTGTGTTTCATTATCAATATGTTGCCACTATTTCTCCTTGAAATCTGATTTCAAAACCTGTTATCCGTGGGTTTTCCTTTAAATACTGATAATAACTAAATGCAAGTATGTATAGGATGAGGAGATATGAAACTGCTTACTTTTCGCTGTGAATATAGTTTATAGGTTGCAAATGTTTAAGCCATGGTAGAGTGCTCTTGTTTCTATTTATTTACACTGTGCCTAAGTACTACATACAACATTTTTGTCCAAACATGTTAAATGTGTGTGGGTAAAAAGCTACAAATCCCCCCCACACAGAGTAGCTGTATTTCAGGCAGCGACAGAGAGCTGTTGGCCTGTGGGTTGATCCTCTATTGAAGAACATGTGGGCAGATCTGAAGTGCATGATTTAGTATGTTGTAAAATTTAGTGAAAGCTCCTACAAAAAAAACAAAACTAGAACGCTTTACAGTACCCACAGAAAGTATGGCAGAATATCTCTTAAAGTGTAGTGCAACTTAAAAAAGGAAACGCTGCCCCGTAGATTCGGGTACCACAGTGGGTGCATTAAATGTCCAAAATATGCTTGGATTTGACCTCATTAATTCATGCCCAATCTTTAACCCTCACATTTTTAGTGCCATTTTTGATGTATTTAGTGAGATGAAGTAAAAAAAATGAAGAGTTGGGGATAAAAAAAAGACATTTTGTCTAATGATCAAGTATTTGCATGCCTGTTTTCATTCCCACCAACAAGTTATTATATTCATTTAGTATCAGCAGCTGTGCTGTTGTATCTTCATTATGCTTTCCAATTATCGTTGTAATTACAGTCTGTTTGCTAAAAAGGATGTTATATTTATTTTAAACACATTATGCTTACATGAAATAATCTCTATTTTAATTAGAATGCAAAGTCTGTTAAAGTTTTTGCCAATTTGACTGTTTATGTGCTAGCGGCCCTGCGATTGGCTGGCGACCAGTCCAGGGTGTACCCCGCCTGTCGCCCGAAGTCAGCTGGGATAGGCTCCAGCAGACCC
The DNA here is from genome assembly GCF_027744805.1 of Dunckerocampus dactyliophorus. Classification (NCBI taxonomy): domain Eukaryota; kingdom Metazoa; phylum Chordata; class Actinopteri; order Syngnathiformes; family Syngnathidae; genus Dunckerocampus; species Dunckerocampus dactyliophorus. Next base: position 12,235,656 of record NC_072820.1, on the reverse strand, counting down.
TAATGAGACCCTGTCAGTAAGCCCACTGTCAGGAAAACTACATACATCACCATGGAACCACACAATTTGAATGCCAGTCCGCACAAAAACTGGGAGGTATAACGAAAAGTATGACGATAACCATAGAACCGGACATGGAACAAAAACCCACGTCTACACAGCTACCTGCTCAGTACAATTTGGCTAAAGCAACAATAAGACCGCGACATCAATAACAAAAGAAGAAGAGGATGTACACAGCAAAGTGAGCTGTGCTTATTCTTGATGTGAAGAGACTCGCCTCCCTGACACACGCAGTGATTATAGCATCCGACTACACAGTTTATTCATTTTAAGTTTTGACATACAACTTAAGAAGGTCTTTTTACACTCATATGACAGTTAAGGATGTTACAATGCGCAGTACATTAAGTCAACTAAGCAAGCATCCCGGCACCAACTGCACCATGGCATCCTCTACTGTGTAAAGCTATTTAGAAAGGAGAGGAGTTTGGCTGGGTACACACAATCAAACATGATGGGCTCTGTCAGTGCACACACAAGTGCAATCAAGCGGGGGGCAACTATGCGTACACACACCTATCGTCAACATGAGCAAAACAAATTTAACATTGAATGATGACAGAAATGTAATATTTAGAGCAGGAAAATGGTTAATAAATATTCAGCAGTGTGGAGCACAATCTTTGGCAAACATCCATGAAGAGCCCTCCTGCTGTCTAATGACCCTTATAGACCTCAAAGCCACACAACCAGAAAGCCGGACTAAAAGTGCAGCATCCTTCGTCACCACGTTACTTGTTTGGGCTGACAGTAAAAGGTCCTGGGAAGGTTTGCGAGTGAGGGACCCCGCAGTCGGAGCGGCACTATTTTTAGGATCGCCATGACAACTAAAAATGCTGCAGGTGGTGGTATTATTAGTGTATGCTCCGCTTCTTTTCGACTTGCTACGCCTTTGGATGCTCCCACTGCGTCTCACACATTCAGCGCAAATACATTTGCTCATGTACGGGAGGCTGCGCGCCAGTATGTATGCCTACAGAGGACTCACAAGCTCGTCTTGGAGAAGTTGCCCTTGGATGTTTTTGTTTGTTTATTTTGAATGTAGAGGATGTGGATTTCTAGTAAATGTGGTTCACGTGCTAAAAACTAACTCCTGACTTTTCAGTTTCTGTGTCCTTATTTTTTTACTGTGCCTGTTGTGAGATCATTCAAACCTGCAATAAAAGCCTGTTGTTCCAGAGATCAAGTCTGGTCCTTGTGCGTCTCACTGAACATTACAGTAACATTACTGACACCTAGTGACTAGTCTACAATATTACATATTAGGGGTGTCACAAGATCCTGGGAGATTAAAACGTGACAAGATTTTTTGTTTAGAAAAAAACTGTTGTGGGCACTAGGCAAAAGACAATAATAAATTAATTAATCACACAATAAGTGCAAATGAACTTGATATAATGTCTCAATCTAATGCCATGTGTATGTGTGTCTGTTTTCCTCGTCTCTCAACTACAAATAGGCATGAAGAGATTTCGTGCTGTGCATTGGTTTCAGCACCTCAATAGACCAGCGGCATAAACGGAGTGAGCCCTTGTGTCATAAGTCACTATGTCTCGGTGGGTGGAGGTGGGGCTGGTAGCATACACACAGAGTGCAGAAGAGCAGCAATGCAAGGTAACGTAGTAAAAGTTAAATTAGTAGATTGCAATATATTGTGATAGACTTTTTTTTCTTTTTCATTGTACTTTTGTTAAAAGTAACGTTAAAATCTTGTCTCGACTCATTCTCGTAGACCCCAATCTCTTGTGTCATCTCGTCTTGTGAACAGAGTGTCTCATGACACCCCTAATACATATAATTCACAGCATCTTTAAATGTGTCTTCTGAATGCCTTATAGTTAGTTCATGTAGCCATTTTAATGCTTGAAAATGCTTAATTTCGGCAAAAAATATGTCAAATTAGTTTCAATAAGCATATAATAATATAATGGGCCGTATTCAACCAACATAATTTGTGGGATGACTGAATATTAATTTAAAAAATTAATTTGCATTCGTGGTTGACTACAGTGATATTATTAATCCAAAAATATACATATTAAAGCAAATGTTATGTATGTATGTAATAATTAAGCATTTTTAAAACATAAAAATAGGTCAATTAACTGAAATATTGTAAGGCATAGTGTACTCACCAATTCAAAGACAAAAGCCTGGGTATGTGTATCTAAGGTGGCATCATCCTCATCTTTGAACAAGTTGCAGTACTTTCACAGGTTAGTGGTAGTGTGTAAGAACTGTGTGTGTGTGTGTGTGTGTGTGTGTAATTATTACATAATATTTGGTAAGCGTTTCAAATGAAACAAGGCTAGGGCTATGTATGTAAGTGTTGCCAGGTCTCACGAGAGAAACACACAAATAGCTCTTTGAAAAGAAGCTCAAAACAACAGGGAAGTTGGGAATTTGCAAGTGACTTTACGAAAAAACAGACCTGGCAACACTGATGTGTGCATGTGCGAGTCTATTTTATGTCTTATTTATCTCTTATATGTCTTATTTTCTCTTATGATGTCTACTATATTGGGTAATACAGTACGTGTGTAAAGGTAAACACTGTATTTAGAAGGTCATAAACAAGTACAAAAATATTAGATTTATAAATAATGAATCCTACTATGCGGAAATTCACTTATCACGGTCAGCTCTGGAACCATAAACAAGGGAAGAATGTGTTCTTCACAATTACGAGTCAAACTGAATGAGATTTGCCGTTTGGCCCCAACAGTGGGAGTGGCGTTAATGGCGCACGGCTCGTGCACAGGCACATGCCCATAATGTGCACACATACACACAGTCTGAGAAAAGATATCGAGAATTAGCAGTCATGGCTGAACAGGAAGAAGGTAGGATATGATACGTTTGAATGCTACCGCCCCCATTGCGGTACCTAACCATGACAGAAAGCACTGTTAAACTAGTAATAACCAAGGGAGAGAGTTACTCTTTGTTTGGTCACAGGATTATAAACATATTATAAACAAACAACCAATTACCATGAATCACATATACTGATCAAGAACCCATTCAATATTTGGTGACGATCCGAATAAAGGTGTGGCTAAAAGAGTGCATTCTCTTTTTTGGGGTCCAAGTGTTGTCGTGACCAACCAGATCCAGCAAATGGAGCTAAACTGCAACTGGAGTAAAATGGTATTACTTCACACGTCATGACTTTTATACAATAAATACAAAGAGAAGGACCTGCTTGCCAAATGGCGAGCCCACTCTGGCGCTTCCCTTTTTTTTTTACTTTACACTTTACCTTTTGCATTGCAGTATAGGTTTATTAATAAATTGAGTTCATAATGTCTTTAATAAAGTATTTATAACCCTCTTATAAGCATACCCTTATTGTACAGTAGTACTAGGAATACTTTTAAATGTTAAACCATTCAATACAATGCATCATTGTACATTAGTAGTGGGAACAGATTGTAGTCTGGTATTTCCATGTTGTTATGGAAACGAGATGAGATTGTGTGACAAGCAGACGCTTATCACACATTCATCTGCTCTGCATGCAATCTGCCCGTATTCTGCTAATTGCTTTCTTTTCTGTCAGTTGACCCAAGCGTCCCACTTTTCTTTTTTTTTTTTCCACTTGTCACTTGATTTTGTCAAACATTATGTCTAATGCCAATCTCTTGTCCTCCATTCACTCATCAAATTGAATTTCAAGGCCCTAAAAAAGCGTTTGGAAGCCAGGCTGTGTTCCAAGTTGAGAGAAAACTCATTGAGTTAAGAGAGTTTTGTTTACTTGGCCCGGCTTTTTTACAACTCCCACTCGGGCACACATGGACAGCTCTACTGCACGGCTCTACTACACTTTGCCTTATTCTGTTACGTAAATCAGCTGCTCAATTGAGAATTTATCCAGTAACTGCTAAGGAGGTTACTTTAAACCTTGAAACCTTGCTTTCTGTATTGTTAAATATGACGCTCCAACACTTTAACAATTATACCGTAAAACAACATTTTCTAAATCATCTTGATAATAGACGATAAGGACAACAGCATCAAACGTGCCTTGACCTACTTTATTGATCTTTAATACTATATACTGTAAGTAGCATTTTAACATTCTTAACTGCCCGGCAAGTGCAAAAAGAAGTTAACCGTTGCACTATGCTAGGACACATGTCAACAAAAGTATGTTCCCCTTTATAGAGCCAGGAACCACATTTGGTAATGTACAAGGAATCAGCAAAGAAAGGTCTTTATGATCATAAGAAATGTATACAGTAATCCCTTGTTTATCACGGTTAATTGCTTCCAGACCCAACTGTGATAAGTGGATTTCCGCAAATAGAATGTCTTATTTAGAAATGGAATATTTTCGTAGTTAGAGCATAGACAACCTGTTTACGACCTTCTAAATATGTTTTTTTTTTTTTTACATTATTAGAGCCATCTGGACATGAACACTCCATAGTCACTTTTACTCTCGCATTACCCACTATAGTAGACATACTTAAGAGTAAATAAGCCATTTAAGACCATTTAAGACATAAATAAGACTATAAATGTGTTCCCTAGCGAAGCCAAGTGGTGGGCAGACAGCAAGTTACGTTGGGGTTGAGGTGACTTTTAGCTTGGCGTAGGTTACTGCATCAACAGTAGCCTGTGTTTTTATTCTTTTTTAATTCTTATTCTTATTGTGTCTGTTGTGATATAATTCAAACCTGCACTAAATCCTGTTGTTCCGCCAGTCAAGTCTGGTGCTTGTGTGTCTCATTGAACATTGTAGTATACTAATACAAATACATACGACTACTATCATTCACAGCATCTTTGAAGTGACTTCTGAATGATTAATATTTGTATTTTAGTTTATTTAACCGTTTTTTATGCTTGAAAATGCTTAATTATTTAAAGTTATCAAACTTATAAAAGTTACCAAAAGTAAAAAAAAAAAATTTAATTGAGTTATTTTGTTAATTTTTTTGTATTTCAGTTTACTATCATGGATTAAATTAGAACAAATAAACAAAAACATCTCATTGCTGCTTCATATGCATTAGCTTGTCAATAGGTCAGTAGAAACACCTGCAACATGTATTTATTTACAACTTAAACGTCAATTACTGCCTTCATATTGCTCATTTTAACATTTAATATGTAAGCCTGGGCCCACAAAAGAGCCATTGAGGGTAAATTGAGCAGTGCCCTACCAGATCCATTAGATGGCACATAAAAATGTGCAAAATGTATTACGTATTCCGACAGAGTTTTGATTTAATTGCAAAACTTACACATTTGAATTAAATCATTTTTTCATGCTGCTCTTGCAATAATTTTGTCAGTGTGTGTCAGTCTGAATTTATTTAACTATGCACCTGCCCATTCTCCCTGTCCATTCTCTGTTGGCACAGTCCAATTCTTTTATGAGTTTGCTTTGCCGAGCAACAACAGCACATCAACTTGTGAAGTTTACTTAAAAAAAAAAAAAAAATTCAGCAAATGTTTTGCTAAATATATCAAATGTTTAGTTGGTTGTTTAGTTTTTCGCATGTCCATTTTTTAGTTGTTAGAATGTACCTGGATGTGAAGGTACTGTCATTTTCCCCATATGTTTTGTAGTTTGTAGTTCAATGAGCCCATATCATTTGTTAAATAATCTGTCAAAGCTGCCAAAAGATCCTCCTCTAAAAATAATTGTTCTTGTCTCTCAGACAACGTGGACACTCACCCACATCATCCCACTCAACGCCTGTTACTGCTCATCTCCATTTTCACAATCAAGGCTCTAAATTCATTTTCACCCAACAGTGTATTAATCTACAGTTATGAGGGATTTTATGCAAGAAATGACCAGGAAGACAAGGGATAAGCGTAATTTAAAAAAATATATATAGCATACCTATACTTCATGCCCGTGAGCTTGGCGGTGGATTCTTTGAGGTTGTGGTGGTAGCGATGGGTGAAGGAGCCCAGACTTCGAGCTATCAGGGCCACGGTGCGAAAGCGAGCCCGGGCCTGGCTGGTAGTGTTTGGGCTGGTGGTGTTCTGCTTGCTGTGCTCCCCGTTACGCGGGGCCTTCAGCCCATGGTCTGTGCACGCGAAGGACACCTGCATGGTTGTGGGCAGAAACAAACGCCACTACCACGAGAGCTGCTCCAAGGCCGAGAAAGCTGCTCGTTTTTACGATGACAGGAAGTCGAAAGTCGGGGCCAGTTCTGCTCGAAGCTGCAGAAACTCATATGGAAGTCACAGGCAAGTATGAGGAAGCATGAGAGTCTTTTGGAGGAAGAGCTGAGGTTGATGTAACAGCCATGCAGTCCTGATCACGGTGTTTAGAGAAGGTCTGACTCCAGCTGAAAGTGTGACAAAGAATGGAGAATATAAGATGCATCTCGGCATTTCCTTTTCCCAATTCAAACACTGCCTCCTGTTAATATCCTATTATTCTATTGGATATTTTAATCAGTCTGCTAGCAGCTCACATGCAAAGAGTAGAATGACAGAGCAGAGCACAGATTTCAATGACTTTATACACCATCACAATGGATATGAGATAAAACAAACAAAAAGTGTACACTTCCAGCTTTAACTGAAGAGGTTTCACAAAAACATGACATTTACCATTCAGGAATTCAATTCATTTATGCAGAGTAGTGATGTACGATACCACTGTATCTTGTTTCAAATGTAACACATGTAAAATAGATTGCAGATTTCAGTAGATGAGCATCTTGTTCATGCTTTACAGTTCCCATGATGCCCAGAGTGCGCTACCAGGAAATAGTGAATTTCAAAATTAGACTCTACTATCACACGTTTTGATAGAAGTCATAGGCAGTGATCGTGTTTTGATCTGACAAAATACAATCACAAAATCTTAAGCAAGTTTGATCAGTTTGTAGAATTACTACAGCTTCCGGTGAGATATTAACACCATGGTACCATGATAGCTGTTCAACTCCAACAAAACAAAAAACGTGAGGGATTGATGCTGGGAACGCCAAGTGTAGGTAGAATTGCAAGGTTTACAGTGTGTGTGAAGCACCTAATGTGCGGTTCCAATCCTGCTCCTTCCATATTACTAGGGTTGGGCATCGAGTCCATTGCAATTCTCAGAAGATCGTTCACATTTTTTTTATTTCGATTCCTAGTTTTAATGCCCACTTTGCCGATGGGAAAAAATAGCCATGAACACCAATGAAGAAGAAGTGGATAAAAAGTTTGGCTAACTTCATAAAAAAGAGCGGTCCAGTCAGTGCAACATTTGCAACACAGTGATCTCATGCAAAGGAGGGTGCACGACCAACATGATTAAACACCTCTGGATTCATGGTGTAGAAATAACAGCGTGCCCCATCCCTTTATGCGCTACGTCAGACTTCCTCTAAGCAGTCATAATCAGGGAAGTCAAACAATAAATGATGTCTTTCTCATGCCAATGTAACCGAGGGTTTCAAGATGCCCACTGATGTGGAAGTTTGGTGTAAATAAAGAATGGGAGCTATGGCTACATGAGGTAAGTTTATTCATGTGCAAAGCTAGTCTCGTTTAGCGAGAATAAACACACTTTCTCAACCCACACAACACACTTCCGGCCTTCAAAATAAGAGTGCTCTGGGATACATCCTTTTTATTTGTAACAAAATAAGGGAGTTGGAAAAAATTGGCTTACTTCAACATAGAGGCAGCAAACCAAGTATACTACTGCCAATACAGTAGCTCAACTCATCCAGCTAATGTACATTTCATAGACAAATCTTTTACAAGCTGTTTGATATTCTGCGCCCAGGTTAGTGCATCCTGCAGCATCACACACTCATTAACACATGAGCAACACCGTATGTGGACATGTTATTTCATGATCCATTTTGAGAGTGTACTCCCGTAGAAAGAAACTCCATAACATTTATATTCAAGTTGAATGGTTTGATATTTAAATACTGGTTGAAAATAACCCTGTGAGAAATTCATAATAAAGTTCATAAAAAGTTCATATCCTTAAAAAATTAATGGAGAAGACATTTCATCCAAAAAGAATTCTGGTTATTGGTCATTTAAATCAATACAAACTTTTATGATCCTGCCTCTTAAAAGCATCGGAGTCGAAAATCGTTAGGAAGGTGAATCGAAATGAGGAATCGGAACTGGAATCGTTCAAATTCAAATGATGACAACCCTACATATTACATATATTATCATTCACAGTTGCAATGCCATAGTTCACAGTCTGATTGACTTCTGACTGCCCCCTTCCCTTGAGCCAGCTTTTCCCTAAATGAGAAGTATCGTCACCCTTTAATATCGGGGAGATCTTGTGACACGAGACACATGACACTCCTACTTGCGATATACTGTACTACTCTTAATTTTTTATCATGAGCAAGTTGAGATCAGGCATGTGACTTAACCTTTGAAGAATTGTAGAATTTTGCCTTCAAAAAGTCTTGTTAAAAACAAAATCAAAATAACTAAGCTAAAGTCTTGCACAACTCCATTCATTTATGAAGTAAAACTGCTCCTTCACAACATCAGCAGAAGTGAAGAATATTCTGGAGAATGTTCTCTACAAACAAAAAGATGTCTTCTTGACTGTAAATATAGAAGTTTTAAAACAAGATGCAAACCACATTCAGAACAGGAAAGCCATGTTAGGCAAAAAAGAAAAAAGCCTCCCGTGTTGTGGGATCAAAGTTTTTGGACAGTCAACTTCTATTAGAATGATGGGGAGGCAAAACTTGAGTCTTAAAACTTGAGAAACAGGTAATTCAGGTAAAAATGGCTGTAATTCCTAAATAATAGGTGGCATATTTGTGTGAAACAACTCAAATTAAAGCTTAAAGTCTACTCCTCTTGATTATTTTAATTTGTATTTCAAATACATTGCAGTGGTTTGTAAAGGCTAAATCATTACAACTCTTGTCATTGTCCGAAGACTTAGTGTAGCTACAGAATATGCCTCGAGCCTGTCATACGGTAACAATTTGTACATTATTTACTGAGAATTAAATTCAATTAAAAATGTTAGTACTTTTTGCACAAGAATAATGTTATATCCAAAGTATATGTTGATGTTATAGCAATACATGTTTTGGTCCCTGGGAGAAATCACAGTTGTAGTGTTGCTCTTGAACTGAAAAGTTGGGAAAAAATGTCCCAGTTTGTCCCTAACTGTAATGGCTTCCTCCAAGGACCATGTCCTACCTGACCACAGAGTTTTGTGTAAATCACTTCAGGTGTTTTTATGTAATACTGCCACTATCAAAGGGAAATTCAGACATAACTGCAGTAAGAAGGACATATATACTGTAGTATAGTGCACCTTGAGGCGTACTATGGCTTGTCTTTACTTTTACAGGTTAGGAACATGCATGTAACTTTTTGGCCGTAGAAAAGTGACCAACAATCAGCCCTATGTGGTACAAAAATTGACATTGACTTGTATTGTACCCCTATTTCCTTAATACAGCTGAGTAGAGCCACCACACTTGTACTGTACACGTTAAAGCAACAAACCTCTGTTGCTGCAAAACACAAACATTCTGCATCGCATCGCACAAGTCTAAAATCTTCCAGTCAAAGTATTCTTACATGCAATGGGTCGTCATCGATGTCTGCAAATTGTGCCAGGCTGAGATTCCTAATTGATGTGTGTGCCTCTTGAGATGTAGGTCTTAGCAGAGGTCCCCAGCAGAGGTCTCCACGGACCCAACAACCGGTTTCGTCCTGTCCCCAAAGTCCTGCAACAGCAGGTGTTTACCGTCCCTGGCGTGGAAGCGAGAAGGCTCTGCTTGACAATGAAGGCACCCTGGAATAGTCGGAGACATGCAGAGAGGAAGAGAAACTAAGATGCATGGTAGCGTCACTTGAGAGGAGAAGAGGACAGATGCAGAGAGGCGGCGAAGAGCAGCGTGTGGCGAGTGTAAAAAGAGCGAGGGGGAGAGATAGTGTGTGTTTGTAATGTGTGTGTGCTGCCGGTTTGACTGAAAGAACTGCATAGAGAGAGAGAGAGAGAGAGAGAGAGAGAGAGGAGAAAGTGGTGCATTCTGAATGGGAATAAACAGAGTTGATGGACATTTATTTATGGGAAAACACCTCTGGCATGATGGTAAGGCACCATACGGAAAAAGCTTCATAGGAATGCTTCACTTCACTGATTTCCTCTCAGGCTAAAACCCCCGCTTGACAATATCTGCCATTACAGTGCATGACCTCTTCACACAAACCTTTCCTATCTATCGCCTCCTCTGCGACCCTATGCCCCCCTCTGCATAGAAGTTGGCTTCAAACTCCAAGCAAAGAAGTCAGACTGAGGCAGATGGCAAGTAGAGATGGAGTCAAGTCAACACGCAGTGAAATAAAGCATGAACTAAGCAGTTGAGGAAGGCGTCTTTTACTTTCCTCCCCCCACTGAGCTGTAATGTGACAATGCAGCATTACATGCTTCATTCAACATCCAAGCACCTCCAGGCCAGTGCGGGTTTTATTTATATCCTTGCAGTTGTGTTTGATGAGGGAAAATACTTGAGTTAAAAAAATAAATAAGTGAGTTCAAATCAGCGCTGTTTAATAGGATCTGCAGAAAGGGGGTTGGAGAGTGACGGAGATGTTCATCATACATGTTGACAGTAGGTATATAAGCATCTCATATAAAGTAGGAGGGTTCCTTTATTAATTGGCCACTTTATTAGGCACAGCTGCACAATCCAATATTCAGTTTTGACAATGATAATACTCAGCGTTGATTGACACTGTTAGAGACGTGGTATTATTTAACAATATATTATTGTGCTGCAGTGCACATAATCAGAACTGTTTCTAATATTTTGCCCCTCTCTTCAGCTAAATAAGCTTGGGTGCAGTGCAGTTGTACGACCTTCGCAAATTGGAACTCAATTATTAAACATGTTGACAAAATCATAGCTTCAGTAAAGGTTTTGCAGAGGTAAAGATGTGCCAGAGTGTACCTAATGATGTTTCCAGTGTGTGTAAAATGCATTACTGAGTCCCCAATATCGTATTCATATGATTATAAGACAACCAGTATCTTTTAGAGAGGTTTTAGAAAAATATTCTTTATTCTTAAAATCACTTGGCTGCACGGTGGCCTAATGGTTAGCATGCTGGCCACACAAGCAGTATCTCCATTTGTGCATCTCTCATTTTCTCCCCCATTTTCTCCAGGTTCCAACAATATGGTTAATTGGAGATGCTAATTGGAGATGCTAATTTGTAATTTGGATGTGAACGTGAGAGTGAATGGTGAATTTGAGAGGTGTTGTCAATGTCAGTGTCTTCAACTTGACAATAATGCCAAAACAACACATAAATGATCTGACGCTATCCATTGCAGTGATGTTGATGCAACACGTTGGATGCATATCAGGTCACGACAATAATAACTGGAAAAAAAGTGACATAAGTGACTGCTGTAGATTGCCCAATGGCTGCAGGAATAGTGACTGCAAAGCTAGCAAACGACAAAGAAAACAGAAATTCAAGCCATCGCAAGGCAGAAGAATACATTCTGACCGACGCACAACACTGACGTTTTGGGGAAAAGAGGTCATCTTTTGGTCATCTTTTTCAAAAGCCACAGAGCTTACAAAGAGCCCATATTACCCAATAAGTAGACACAACAGATACACTGCTCCTTTTAAATCAAACAACCCTGCGGAAAGGTAATCTTCTGTGTCAAACCCTGCTTTGTCTTGTCATCCTGTAACAAGCCTTCATTGTTAATGTCACCAACGCCCACAAGGCTAAAAACTCCTGTCAATGTCGATCCCATTTCAAAGTGTGTCAGACACAACCATCAAATAGAACGTTCTCATCTCAAATCCCCCAGGGGACAAAGACACCGTCACCCTGAGCGTCTCTCTCTCTCTGCTTTAATTGCTCCATTGAGAATCTCTGATCGACTTATGTCAATTTTGTCACAAAGACACGAACATCACAAACACAGTGAGCATATTCCAGAGAGAAGACGCGGTGCACTCTCGGGACAGATTAAGACCCGGGTTGACCTGACCTTCTATCTCACACTGTGTGGAACATCTGTCAGTGAAGCTTAGATAAAGCTGCCAATGTTTCAAAATAACACTCCCCTTAAAGAAATAACAACTTTAAACACTTCTGTAGAATGATGCTGCTGGTCAACCTCGGATTTGTTCCACTAGAAAATAATGGGAATAGATATACAGTACAGTGGAACCTTGATTGGCATCATTAATTCATTCCAGAAGGTCAGACTCTAAACCAAACGTTCGCTAAACAAATAAATTTTTCTCATAAGAAATCATGTAAATCCAATGAATTCTCTCCAGAATGCTACAAATGTTAACACAAAAGACATTTTTATGGTTTTACAATTATAGTTTTACATGCATAAAACAATTCTAAATGCATATATGTAAATGATGAATGAAAGGGATAAATGAACATTTAATCTTACTTTTACCTTCATTGAAGACGTGGCTGTTCCCAAAGACACGATGTGGCAGCAAGACACCACACGGCCACCATCTTCCTGTTATTTCTTGAATGTAATAGTGTTTCTCACCTTCTTTATCAAAATGCTGGCACTTGTAACTTTCTTTGGCTCCATTTTGGGTTATTTTGCAGCCATGATCAAAAGAAAAGCAGAGACTTGAGGAGTAACTGTGTTAGCTAGTCAAGAACTAGGGAGTCAACTGGTGATATCATAAATAGGTGACGGTGCTGACTTTTTGTTCCTCTTTCCATGTATTAGCCAGCTAATAGGCTGTTAACAAGGACATTTTGTGATAAATGTAATGTACATTAAAAACACATTTGGACTCAAGATGTGTGTCATTTTGTACTCTTACCGAAAAAATTTGAAGTAAATTTGTGACGTTAACCAGGGCCTATACTGTACTAAAAAAAATGTATTGTTGGTTTAACGTAATTGTATCTTGCCACCTATATTCCATGTAAACAAATGAAGTTAAATCAAGGTGTTATCTTAGTGTTATATGAAACAGTGTAGATTAGTTGATTGTGACGTCAGATTACGTCACACTGCATTGAACCAGCCATGAAATGTCTGACAGGATAGAGTGAAAAGAAGTTCTCCTCCCATTCCGTGTGGAAGTGGTAAGTTTTTGGCTTCTTTGTCCTTCTTACCCACTCCATTTTAAACCCTTTCTTAAAGGGATAGCTTGGATTTTTTACATGAAGGTGTATGACATCCCCATCAGCTTTGTAGTCCAATAACAGCGACTTACCCCCCACTTGGTCTCCTAAGTCCAGTTCTGCTCAGATTTCTGTGATGAAGAATGTAGTTCCACTGAGCTGCTGGGGACAATTAGGTAAAGTCTTTGGCTTCTTAAAACAATATGCGTTCAAAGATTTGCGTCACAAAAATGCCTTCTCAAAAACTCAATCCTCACAAAACACTCTCAGTTATATCTGTCTCCCACCGTATCCCTGCCCACTTTTTCTTTTTCTTAGATTTTTCTTAGGATTTTATTCAGACAACATGATTGAATCATATTGTGAACCTAAACACCTTTAATTTATTTAAAATGAACATATTTGCATTTCATCAATTAAACAAATGCCCTAGTGGACACTACACTAACCGAGGTTCCACTGTAATCCATGGGAGGGTCAAGCTGTCCCCATCACAAACTGTTCTTGCAATGTTTTTAGTAACATTTTAACAATTATACAAAAGTAAAAATAAGTTAACCACTGCTAGTATAAATCAAAGCTCTATTTGAACTTTGATTACAATTAATTGCAGTTGCAGTGGCGTCCTCCAGCTGCCTCAACGGCGCCAACATTCGGACCTACTGCAAACATTATATCCAGCCTCTTCTTGCCGACATAACACACGCACGCACACTAATTATGTTTGTTATCAGCTAATGATAGCAATTTGGCTGAGTTTAGCTAGTAACGTTAGCTATCATTGGATGTACAGTAATCCCTCATTTATTGCGACGATGGTCGTCCTTCGCCACATCACGGTTCAAACATCGCTCCCTCAGTCTGTCACGTTTTTTTGAAAATTAATTAATTAATGATCACTGTTGACTCGTGATTGTGGCTGACTATGACTACTATTAGTCAAAAAATACTGAAAGACAAGTTGTATGTAGTATTCTGCCCACCAGGCATCAGTAATGTTACATTGATGAGCCATGACATTAGATTAGAATTATCTTCACACTGCATGGAGTCAGCCATGGCATGACCGACATGACATGACAGAGTGAAAAAAAAGTTCTCCTCCCATTACGTGTGGAAGTGGTAAGTTTTTGGCTTTGTCCTTCTGTATGAATGTATAAATGCAGATAATGTCCCGGTTTGTTCATCACACACCCACTTACTTGAATTGCACTGTCATTATATCATTATCATTTTGCACATCTCAATGTTACTGAGAAGAAACAAATTGGAGGCTAACTTGCATGCTATGTTTAAGGCAGGGGCCGTCTCCTGTGTTCCTAAAGTGATCCCGTAGCCTGCGCACTACAATTGAGTGTGTGTTGTAAACAAAGAATAACAGGAGTGTAAAGGTGACTATAGAGGTGTTATTTCATGTCTAGAGGGCTCTAATAATAGTAATAATAGTAAAGAAAACAGTAAAGAAAACGACTGCAATTGGTTCCAGACTGAATTTCTGTAAAGTAGCATTCCTTATTTGTTAGGGGTGTCACGAGACACCTGACTCATGAGACGATGCACGAGATTGGGTCCACAAGAACGAGACGCAACAAGATTTGAACATGAAAAGTACAATGAAAAAATCTGACTGGACAATTTTTTTTTTTAATTTAACCAAGTCAAAAAACAATGCAGGTGCGTTTTGAAATGTTAATTGCCCCACAAATTGACGCTCAGAGATATTATTGTCAACATTTTTTGAGACCAAATAAACCACTGTTATGATAATCCATCCATCCAATTTCTATGCCGCTTCTCCTCATTAGAGTCGCAGGGGTATGCTGGAGCCTAACCCATGCTGGGCGATAGGCGGGGTACACCCTGGACTGGTCGCCAGCCAATCGCAGAGCACATACAGACAAACAACCATTCACACTCACATTCATACCTATGGACAATTTAGAATCGCCAATTCACCTAACATGCACGTTTTTGGAACGTGGGAGGAAAGCGGAGTACCCGGAGAAAAACCCACGCACGCACGGGGAGAGCATGCAAACTCCACACAGAGATGCCCAAATGGAGATTCGAACCCAGGTCTTCCCGATCTCCTGATTGTGTGGCTATCCAAGGGATAGCATGGATTTTTTGACATATTGACATGAACGTAGTTCCCCTTAGTTGCTGGGGCCATTGAAGTAATGAGTTTGACTTCTCAAAACATGTAAAAAAATCCAAGCTATCTCAGCTAGCTTGGAGATGTTAGCCAGCATTATCATGCTGTCACATAGCTGCACACCAAAGTTATCTATCCAAAGTTATCCATCCACTCACTAGCTTGTTAAGAGCTTCAACGATGGAGTTGGTTTCCTCCTTTTGGAAATCATTACCTTGCTAGGCAGCGTCTGTGCTTTGGTGGGCGTAGGTGGAGTTTCTCTTTTGGTCGACGGCGTTGAAACATCGATTGAGTAGCCTTCGTCAGTTTTGGAGGCCTCCATTAGCTTAGCTGAATTTTCAGTATACGAACATCATTGACTTCATACCTGCCAACATTTGTGTTGAATAAGTAACACTTTCTGGAAATTGAAAGAAACCCCTTTACACAGCAAGCCTGGGCCGCAAATGTCCTCTGGGACGGACTTTGGACAAACTTTCTTCAGAGGCTCCACTGCACTTGGAGATTCTGCATTTTAACCCCTAATAGTGATAGTAATCCAAAATAAGAATTTTCTGACTTTTAAATATTAGAAAAATCAGACTAACATAGCGCTTAAATATTGAAAAGTCATTATCATAACTTAAACTTTCATAATAATTTTTTTATAATAATTTTTTGGCAATCATTTTTTTATAGGGTGAATTTAGAACTCTCACTTCAGTTACCAAACATGGTTCCTTGCCTGATAAAGGGCTACAAGCGTTTTATTTGTTAGAAGTTCTATCGGGTGTTTTTTTCCTTATCAGCAGTAACCTCCTGTTGAGATTAAGCGAGCGAAAGCCTTTCCAAAGCCGATGCTGCAGTCCTGTCATTCTCTCGCCACCGGATCACTTCTAGCTTTAATGGTTTTCCTTCGCGTTCCCACTCTGAATGTGTCTGTTATCTCTTCCCTGGCTTTGCTCTGTCTTTGCTTCTCTCCCTCTCCCTTTCTATCTCTCTCACTTCCAAGTCCATAAGCTTGTCCCACTGCAGCAGATCATTGGGACGCATGTAACACCACATAGGATGGATGTTGTTGTGCTATAGGCCACTACTTCATTGTGTGTCATGCATGAAGTCCCAATGGGGACACTTTCAGCTGTTTACTGTTTACCATCATCATTAACACTACTAAGAAAGTCTTCCTATTATTCCCATCATGAGCACCATAATGATGAAGCATTTGGGCTTCCTCATCTCCTACACATGCCTGCTGAACTAATGTGAAGACTCCTGACGTGACACTGAGTGATATCAGGATGTGTCCTGCATAGCCTTTTTGTCCCTCCAGGCAAAGTACAGTACTTTATTGAGTATTGATAAAACACTTGCACACAGGCAACTTTAAGATAAATGATTTAGAGTTTGGGCCTTTTGGGTTTATTGCGACTTTAATTTGTTTGCAGCTCAGACGAAACGCTCTAAGGACAGGATGTATTGCAGTAAACCTGTTGATAAAATAAATGCGAGGTCATTACAGGTTTAAACAATGTTCCAGTTGGGTGTGGGGGATAAAAACTATGAGTTTACAAACACACACATAATGATGTTACTGTATGTGGCTACATTACCTAAGCACAAAGACCGTTTCTAATTCATTTGCTAATTCCGAATTCCGAAAACAATACAGGAACAGTCTGGAGATCGGGAAGACCTGGGTTCGATTCTCCCCTTGAGCATTTCTGTTTGGAGTTTGCATGTTCTCCCTGTGTGCATGTGGGTTTTCTCCAGGTACTCTGGTTTCCTCCCACATTCCAAAAACATGCACGTTAGGTTAACTGGTGACTCTAAATTGTCCATAGGTATGAATGTGAGTGTGAATGGTTGTTTGTCTATATGTGCCCTGTGATTGGCTGGCGACCAATCCAGGGTGTACGCCGCCTGCCGAAGTCAGCTGGGATAGGCTCCAGCATGCCCCCGCGACCCTAATGAGGATGAAGCAGTATAGAAAATGGATGGATGGATGATTGCCACCTAATATGTTATTTTTGTACACTGTTACCATGGATATCTCTTAGGGTGAGTCCAGCCACCCTACGGAGGAAACTCAACCTTCCCTCACTGGTGAACAAGACCCCGAGATACTTGAACTCCTCCACCTGGGGCAGGACCTCATTCCCAACCCGGAGGGAGCAATCCACCCTTTTCCGACTGACAACCATGGCCTCAGATTTCAGATTTAGAACTTTTGAAGTTATTTTGAACACAAACAAACAGATAAACACCGGCAAAAACATAACCTCCTTGGTGGAGGTAACTATAAAACAAATCCTTTTTTAAAGCAATTTGCCCATCACTGATAATGTTATCATGCAGACGTAAACTGTGACATTACAGGCAGCGCTGGTTAGTTTAGCATAGGCTTAATTGGAACTAGTTAATTCAAAGATTAGGAGTTCAGTCCAAAGCAGCCAAAGTCATGTTTAAACCTGGCGAATGTTTTGAATGTTTTTGGAAACTATGTTATACAGACCATGAGTGAACAAGTCATACAATATAGTATTGGAATAGAGGCAGCATGGATTATTTTAGCGTAGCATAAAGGCCTGAAACCATTAAAATTGTTAAATTGCATTAAATTGCAATGCAGTATTATCATTGTGGTTGTTGATATTATTTTGTCCTTTCCGTCATGGTCTTTATAGCGTCACAGACATTCGCTGATGTAGTCCTGTTTCTTTCTGTTGTTTTGTTATTGTTGTCACAGTTGTTGTTGTTGCTGTTGTCCGTGTCGCTCTCTTTTTTGCCCCCCTCTTATCCCCGCAATCCCCTCTCTGTTTTCTTTTCTCTTCTTCTCTATCCCCTCCTGCTCCGGTCCGACCGCTCCAAATTTGCATTACAACAAAACATCAAAGTCAAATAAATTCTGTATAACGGGAAGTGTATCTCGCACTTTTCTCTGGCAGAGCAAATCTGTTGAGCACGTAAGGGCATTTAGATCAACAATACTATCTGCCCTAATGACTGGACAGGACAACAACAAAAAATTGTTAAATTGGCTAATTAATTCAAATAATCCACAGTCATGTGATTAAACCAAATAAATGCATTCTATTTAGTGCATTTTTCGCTTGAAACAGTCTTGCGATGCAGGCATTATCTATAAGTTTGCAAATTATACAACCAATAGTTAGCTAGCAGCATGGGTTAGCTTAACCTTTTTGTCTAAGAGAGCCATGAAAGCCACATATTTTAAAATGTATTTCCATGAGAGCCATATAATATTTTTTAACACTGAATACAACTGAATGTGTGCATTTTTAAGCAAGACCAACAATTTCAGAATATAAGTCTCTGAATGTATTCTTTTTAATAGCATTGTTATACTCAAGCTAACCAATAATACATAAAATACTGCTTACCATGAATGTGATTTATTCTTAGTGCCCAAACTGTGTGTATTGTTAACATCACTGTCTAATTCAAAGATTTGCCCACAGTAAATACGTTCATTGACAAATATGTATTTTATGTAAATGTTGCAGCACAGAGCCCTACAAAATCTGTTTGTCTTGGGTAGGATTTCTAAAAAGGTGGGATTGCTGGCTTGAGGAGCATTTAGGATTTACAGCCAATGTAGCAGCAATCATTGCTAGATTTGAATACAAACACATATTCATTCAAAAGGTTGATGGATGCATAAGTACTATTAAAGTCACAAATCCTATCAAAAAGTACCGCTTTTGCATTTCAGAGACAACATATTGCAAACCTAGATAAAGAAAATCCCATTTAATAATCTATTCGATCATAACTGCATGCTGCAAACAAAATGACAAACACATTTGATGCCATACCTGCCTCATTACTTATTCAAATCCTTCCCATAGCACTGAAAGCTGCCACTAAAGCTGTTTTGCCTTTAAATCAATTCTTATTATGAAGAGGAATTAGTACTAAGAAGGAATCTTCCATATGATGTAAAGGTAGGGGAGTTTTTTTCCTATTTCTAGTGGTCCACTGAAAACATACAGTGGTATGAAAAAGTGTTTGCCCCCTTCCTGAGTTCTTATTTTTTTGCATGTTTGTCACACTTAAATGTTTCAGATCTTCAAACATGTGATAGTTGTTATGGCAAAGGTGCAAGAGTTTGGTGAGGTATTGAGGTGATTTCCCATGAAAAGTCTTATAGACAGTGATGAAGTCGCCGAGCGTGGAGGGAGGGCCAGCCTATCAGTTTGCAAAGATCACAATGGTGGGTTGAGAAAGGCGCACCGCAGGCAAAACGGATGGCTGAATGGTAGAGAGCATCCAGATCCGTTAAGGGTACACTTGGAGGCCATTATATATCTTGATGATCCCCAAGACCTTTGGGAAAATACTCTGTGGTCTGACAAGACAAAAGCTTAACTTTTTGGAAGGTGTGTGTCCCATTACATCTGGCGTAAAAGTAACACCGCATTTCAGAAAAAGGACATCATACAGTAAGAACATCAACAGCAAAATATGGTGGTGGTAGTGTGATGGCCTGGGGCTGTTTTGCTACTTCAGGACCTGGAAGATTTGCTGTGATAAATGGAGCAGGACAATGATCCAAAACACACCAGCAAGTCCACCTCTGAATGGCTGAAGAAAAACAAAATGAAGACTTTGGAGTGGCCTAGTCAAAGTCCTGACCTGAATCCTATTGAGATGTTGTGACATGACCTTAAAAAGGCGGTTCATGCTTGAAATCCCTCCATTGTGGCTGAATTACAACAATTCTGCAAAGATGAGTGGGCCAAAATTCCTCCACAGCGCTGTAAGAGACTCATTGCAAGTTATCACAAACGCTTGATTGCAGTTGTTGATTGCAATTAGGTTTAGGGGGCAATCACTTTTTCACACAGGGACATGTAGGTTGGGATTTTTTTTCTCCCTTAATAATAAAAAGTTTGATTTAAAAACTACATTTTGTGTTCAGTTGTGTTGTCATTGACTAATATATAAATTTGTTAGATGATCTGAAACATTTAAGTGTGACAAACATGCAAAAACAATAAAAATCAGGAATGGGGCAAACACATTTCCCACACCACTGTAAATGGTGTAAAAATGTGCACACAAAGCGCATGTCAATAGGACACTGCTGTATATGGAAGGCATGCATACCTGTAGACCATATTGGCACAAGGCTGGATGGTCACTTGGATGAAAGGACAAGAAAAAGCTCCTCCAGCCATCCCTCTTCGTCCTCTGTCTGCACAGCTTGATAGAGGACAGCTGCTGGGATTTTTAGGGTGCAAGCATTGGCTCATGGCCACCCACCCGGATGGAAGTGGGACATCCTGGAGTATGCAACCCTCTCGAGGCGCTTACTGCAGGCTGTCCTGAAATGTACACACAGTACATGTATCATTGTCGCTCAGGTTGACAGGACACTTTTTGGGGTTTGTCTGGTTTAGTCATGCTAGTGCATCTTCAGCCATGGTGTCGCAGTAGGACCCTGCAGAGCTGACGTGGGATCTGTAAAGCTGAAGTTTATGCTGGACTTTAGAGGGTGCTGCACTATGTGGAAACAAATTCTAATAAATATCAATAATATAAACCAAGGACCACATATACAGTTGTCCCTCATTTATCGCGGCAAATTTCAAAGAAGGATTTTATATTACTACATTGAATATTTTTGTATAGCATAGACAACCTGTTTGTTTAGGGACAGACGAGACAGCTGCATGCTACATAAACATAGCATGCTACCAAGCTAACTATTTACCCTCCAATTTATTTATTCTAAACTTAAGAAAGGCTTTCAAACGGATTGGGAACGAAGGACCATGTAAGAAGCCAAAAATGTACCACTTCCTCACAGACTGGGAGGAAAACTTCTTTTCACGATGTTATGTCGGACATGCCACGGCTGTAGCCATGCAGTTTGAAGGTAATCTAATGCAATGTCTTATCAATGTTTTGCAACATTACTGACACCTAGTGACCAGAGTACTACATAGAACCTGTTTTTCAATATTTTTTGGAAGGCCTTACCCCTCAAAGATGCTAGCCATGATACTCTCTTCAGTTGAGTAAGTTAATTAAATACTTCACATTCTCATTAATATTATATTCTTAATATTATATATATAATATATATGTAATATATTAACTGTACAGTCAATGATTTAAGTACCATTTTAACATTCTTACTGTCATACAAGTGTAAAGAGAGGTTAACCATTGTATAATAAAACTAAAATAAAGTAAAATTACTCATCCTTTTCTGTTGCACTACTTGCTATTTACATTAGCAAAACGTATTTACATATGTATTTTATGTCTATAGTTAATATTGTGTTGCTTATATTCAACTAAGCAGCCAGACTAGTTCCTATGTCGCAGAAAGGTACATTGATGACTCGGTGGTTATCAGCACAAATTTCCACTCTGGTGAGATTTGCTGACATCACGCATGATGACCAAAGTTTTGTTCGACTCTGTAGGCATATTTTACCAGAACATTTTGATTGAACTCCAAACTACACTGCTTTTACGTTGTTCGACTTGTATGTATGAAGAAATACGGAATGTCAAAACCTGAGGTGCATAAACCACACACCGTTATACAGTATGCGTGTGTGCGCCATACCTGTGAGGTCACCTTTATTCTTAGTTGACAGACAAATGAAGACAAAGGAAGAATCTCTCTGAGCTCCTGGTGGCTCCAGTGAGACAAGCCTGCTGGTCTGGGAGAAAAGCCAAGCAAAGCCAGAGGGATATTTTTGTCCAAAATATTACCACACATCTGTTGTACGCTGTTAAAAAAAAAAAAAAGAAAAGAAAAAAAGATTCAAGATGCAGTTGAGGACAAAGTGATTCATATAATCTGCAGTGGAAACATTACCTGAAAGCAAGTCAAACTCATGAAGTGCTCTTATTTACTATTATTCTCATTTGGCTTTGATTACATGGCAAAAAAAAGTTTCCACGCCGCTCTAAACATCCACGCCTCATGTGATTACCATCTATTGGCACAAAGGATAGTTTCCATCAAGTCCGAACTTGATCACATAGCAAAAAGTGTGACTGTCATTATCTGTTGATATCATTGAGTGTAGATGAACTTTTGAAACTTAAATATATTTTCTTTAACTTTACTTTTTTTAATGGTATAAAAATAAATGAAAAAAATGTACCATATTTAGTAAGATAAATAGAAACATACCTTATTTTATTTATATGTATACTTTTTCATAATAATAAAGCATTTAAATATTTCACAACATATCATAGAGGATTTTGCAAATACAGCACAGTATGGTGTGATATATATGCTTTCTCATAATAAAATAAATGAATAAAAACAATCATCACCATCACCATATTTTTTATTTTACACATCTTAATTGAATATGCATGCCACTTCTTCAGAATAGTTAACGGTGATATTTTTACATTTTAATGTTATATTCTTATGAATTTATGTATTCTTATTTGAATGCACTTTCTGTATTATTATTTTTTAGACTATACTATACAATAATATGTTACTAAATACAGCATCTAAAACCCACAGTTGACTTTTTTTTTAACCTGTCTGCTCTCTAGTGGATTAAAAAGGTACTGAGGCATTTTCACATGAAGAGAGACAAGGTGGGAGAGCAGATTGTACATCCATCCATCCGTCTTCTATGCCACTCATCTTCATTAGGGTCGCGGGTATGCTGGAGCCTATTCCAGCTGACTTTGGATGAGAGGCAGGGTACACCCTGGACTGATCTCCAGTCAATCGCAGGGCACATATAGACAAACAACCATTCACACTCACATTCATACCTATGAACAATTTAGAGTCATCAATTAACCTAACATGCATGTTTTGGAATGTGGGAGGAAACCGGAGTACCCGGAGAAAACCCACGCACGCACGGGGAGAACATGCAAAGTCCACAGAAAGAAAGTGGTCACATTCCGTTTGTGTTAGGTTTAGTATAATATTGTGCAACAAAAGTGAACAAAAGTTACAGTATATTAGGGAAATAAATGCCTTATTGTGACATTACCTGATATATGCCCTGTAGTTGTAGTTATTGCTGCATTGACACAAAGGGTTACCTCTGTGAAATTTCAAAGTGTGAAGTTTCAAAAAATAGGCATCATATTAATATTTTGGGAGTGATGACGAAGTAAACTACTTATAATAGTAAGGATTTATATGTTTTAATATTAAAAGAAGGTGAATTATGTTGTCTTTAGACACAAACAAACCAGTTGAGGTGACCATGTAACCTTGCGCAACCTTTCATATGGTTAAGAGCACGAGCGGTGGTTATGTCACACTTTGATATGATGCAACACTTCAATCTTCAGTCATACGCTTCATTTTAAGTGAAAGTCCACTGCGTTTTTAGATAAGCAGCCGTGACCACTGAGGAGGTGACTTCTTTCCTCAAATCTAATTGACGTGAACTCTAGTTGACCTTTTCTCACACTACTTTTTGTGCTCATTGAATTTACACGGGTCAAGAGGAACTAAAAGTCAGTTTTGCCATGTTACAGAGAGCTACCGCAACACAGGAAGTGGCAGGTCATCGTCTACATCCTGCCGTAGCTACCACTGGCATACTGTATCCTATCTATACATGTAATGAAATACTACATTTATGTTGTTAAAAACACTTGCCAAGACATATCACAACATAAAAGTGTGACTGTACTTGCAATGTGTCAGTGGAGCAACTGAGCACCTTTAAAGCCACAATGTGTAAAAATTGGACTTTAAAAGGAATAACCTCAAAATCATTTGTACGATACACTGTCTTATAAAAATATGAATAGCATATTTGTTGTTGCCATGGTGACCCACCAGTGGCTAAAAAATACTGGTGGATCAGCCAGGACCACTCTACTGTTTCTGTTTTATGAAGCGTATTCTTGTTTTTGCCTTAACAGTAGCAGCATTTACCTGACCTTGTGTTGCTAGCATGTTATACACGCCATTACAGCAACAAAGGGTGAGCCTGTGCTGTTTCTTTTTTCACGCTAACCGCAAAACTGCAAAAACCGCCATGCTTGAATTAAGCCCAAATTGTCTTATAATGAGACAACTTTTCTTATTTCAAGCAAAAAAAATTCTGCCACTGGGGTAAGCAAGTTTTGCTTGGCTAGAATTCTTATAACGACAATACTTTTCGTGTGACTTTCAAGAATATAACGAGTCCTAACATAAGCAAGTTGTTCTTGATTACACAGCTAGATTTAAGAAAAAACCTTCTTATGACAAGGTAAGAAGTAAGCCAAATGCTCTAATGCTCCTAAATTGAGATAAAATTAGCTTTTATTTTGTTTTATTTTTTTAAATATGCTTTTATGAGGCTAGATTTAAGCAAAATATTTGAGATATTGGGGCCGCACGGTGGTCTAGTGGTTAGCTTTGGCCAACGCAGTAACAGTTGGGAAATCGGGAAGACCTGGGTTCGATTCTCCGGCTGTGCCGATATATTTTCTCCGGGTACTCCTGTTTCCTCCCACATTCCAAAAACATGCATGTTAGGTTAATTGGCGACTCTAAATTGTCCATAGGTATGAATGTGAGTGTGAATGGTTGTTTGTCTATATGTGCCCTGCGATTGGCTGGCGACCAGTCCAGGGTGTACCCCGCCTGTCGCCCGAAGTCAGCTGGGATAGGCTCCAGCATGCCCCCGCGACCCTAAACCTACTTCAAGCAAAACTCCCTTTCAACTCGCCCAGGTCAAAGTCGATCACTCACGGCATATCTGTGTATATTTGCAAGGCTTTGCGGCCGTACAGTGTTGTCGAGAATGATGGGTTTCGCTTTATCATGCGCACTTTGGAGCCACGCCATGAAATACAGAGTCGAAAAAATTTCACCAAAAGCTTGTTTATCAAATTTTGTTGGTTCCCTCAAAATGTGCATGTAGATGCCTTGCAGTAAATTTGCACTTTACAGCAGTGTTACACGGAAATGGTGTCACTGTTTCTAAAATAAGCTATAGGTTTGTTACTGAAATGCTGCACTACAATAGTAGCTGTGTTAGAAAGACACTCATTTGTTTACAGGAATATTGCAATAAAAGCGTCTTAAGAAGTCACATTTGTTTACAGAAATGCTGCACTAAAATATTCTCACTGCTAAGACGACAAGTGTTAAAGTGATGGTGCCAAATAAACATGTTTTTTTCCGCTTTTTAAAATATCTGTTTTTCTCTTTAATAGTAGTATCGCAGATTGATTTCCTGACCAATATATCGATAATCGCTGTATCGCCATATTGTGAGATAGTCGTTATCGAAGAGCCTTGTATCGCATCGTATCGTGAGAACATGCAAACTCCACACAGAGATGTCCACGCGGAGAGTCGAACCCAGGTCTTCCCGATCTCCTGACTGTGTGGCCAACATGCTAACCACTCATCCGCCGTGTGGCCGCGGATGAAACTTTTTTATTTAAAAAGAAAAAAGTGTGATTGTATCTAAAATTCACAATGTAGGAAAACCTACAGTATTGTTATAAACACTATCAGAATTCTTTGGCATGATTTGCCTGTAAATTCACTAGTTTTTAGATTTATAAACTAGATAAAAAGAGAGTAATATTTTCTTGAATCAAGTTGATTAATGTGACACATTTACACAGACTTTACAACTGGATTTAATATAATAAAAATTGGTACGCTCTATGAAATTTGCTGTGCAGCCTTCACATTGGTCAGCAAATCTTTGGATATTTTTTTCTGAGTGTGACTTCATTCTTAAACTTAGAAAGTTTAGAAACTAGTTTTGTTCATAATTTAAGACAAATATATATTAATCTGTTGTTGAAGAATAATCCAAATAAGGTATTTCACTAGTTATTCGAAAAAATAACTAATTTCTAGCAAAAGCATATCTTCATAAGAATTGGCAAGCTATGCTTTCTTAATATAAGTGAAAACTGTTAGACAAGATATTATTTCTTTTTACGAAAAAAATAAGAAATGGGTGCTTAAAATGGGAGTTTTTTATTTTCTTGAAAATTAGTTTTTGCAGTGTAGGCCACCGTTCAGCCCACAGCACAAATCAATTCACATTACATTATTTCCTATGATTCAATCAAATCTTTGTAGCTCCTATAATGGATCAGATTAAATCATGAGAGCCACAAATTGTAAAAAAAAAAAATAAAATAAAAAAAGGCTGGAAGTGCTCTTTCTTACATTTTTCCCATGCCAGAATCCATTGTTGTCACATTTACGGGACAAGGCTGACCTACAGTATGAATCCATGCAGTGTTTGGTGACAGTTAGCTAAACAAAAGTTCCATTGGTAAAGTAGGAGAGAAGCAGCTCTTTCTCCACAGCGTGTCTTTTCATTTCCATCGCCACTCTGGCCTTGAGTCTCTGTGGTCAGAAGGACACTCATTGGTTAGTTTGAGGAGGTCTTGCCAACATGCCAGCGGACAGCGTGGAAGACTGATTGAAGGCGGCGGTGGAGGTGGACGAAGACAAAAAAGCCCTCACTGTCCTCTGCTCTCGGGCCTAGAAAACATGCGTCAGGAAGAAGGAAGCGTCTCTCCTCAGCTAAAAACACATACTGGAAAAAGCAGCCCACTACTCAAACACTTCTACTGAGGTGTTATTTGTTTCAAACGAGATGGAATTCATTTATGAACCAACTGCTCCTGCTGCGATTCATTCTCATGTCATCAACACGCCTAACAGAAAATGACAGTTTCGTTGAGGAAACAACTCACTGTATGAACAGATTCTCAATTCATCATAAATGTTACAAGCGGAGAAGGTGGTGCTAAAATACCAAGCTGTGTAATGTAGGAAAATTGTATAGTATGGTGCTTAAACAACGCTTCACTGCAAATACTGAAATCTAAGCAAGATTAAATAGAACTACAAAAAATAACCATAGAAATTTTTGAATGGTCCTGCTACCTGTTGCTAACCTCTCTCACTGCGATTGGGATCGACTTGGTGGCTTTTGGGCTTTGCCTTTGAAACGGAAACGCTAACAATGTTAACAGCTACCATGCTAGCAACCTGCCTGGATACATTGTGATCACATGGGAACATCTCTTGCTTCAACAGATGGTTGCTAAAGTGCTAAATCTTAATGAGATATACAAAATTCTAAAACGCTAAAGCTAGCGCCTGGCAAGATAACGCAAAGTCCTAACTGCCATTTCTTTTTAATTTTGGGAGAATCCCAACAAAATGTCAGTGCAATGTCATGCAGCTGCTTTGCTCCGCTGCAGGCCCACTAACAGAGCAAATTTGGTTTCATTTTCGGACACTTTGCTCCGCATCCCAGCCCATGGAGGAAATATGACCTGCCATTTACGATTGCTTTGCTCTGCATGCAGGTTTGCTTCAAGTGTTTTGAAAGTAAGATTGTCTTGTTATAGTTTATTTTGCTTATTTTAATATGTATAGCTTATATTATTAACATAAGCAAATTGGTCTAACATATCTTGTCAGTAAAAAAATAAATATGAATAAATACCAACACAATTTCACCTTTCAGTAGCAGACTGAGCTCAACCATACATCCAAAACAGCAAAAGCATCACTTCAGAACGGTTGCGTAAGAGACCAGACGTAAATCCAACCGAAAATGTGTTGGGGTGACCTGAAGGGGGCTTTGCACAAGAGATGCCCCTCACAATGACACATTTGGGGCACTGATTATGATAGTGCAACCAGCCTATTGTACTTTTCCTTTTTCCCCCTTAACATATTCATCTTTTGATTGAATTACACAGGTTATTAGTAACATTTCTAGGACAGTTTTGAAATATTTATCATGTTCCCATTTTTTGCATTAAAACATGTTTTTTAAGAGCGGTGTGTCCACTTTCTACTGTATATCCACCTGTTAACTATGGGACCATATGCATTGCATATTTTCACATTAAAGGTTTGGTCTAAGAATAAAAAAAAATGATACTGTCAAATTAATTTTACTTTCAAATTTTATACCACAAAAAGATGGCTTTACTGTTAGTGGAACATGCTTTAGAAATATTTCATTGCCAGTTTTTGCTGCAATTTCTTATACTTGTAGTTACTTTGAGGATGAGGTCACAATGCAATGAAAAGCATGCATTTCCATTTTTTCGGGGGTGACAAAAGCACAAAGAACATTTACAGCAACACTGTTAGCTTTACAGTTTACTGATACAATACTATATATCTATATCTATATATATAGATATAGATATATATATAAAATACAATAGATGTGCAACAGTATGTATTTTTACCAGCCTTATTTACAACTAAAAGCATTAATCCATGCAACCATGTATGCCTTTACATTGAATGTCCATATTTCCACTACTTTAAGCTGACATAAATACAATAAAGGCATACTGGATTTTTGATACAGTTCTTGTATTAGATTTTGCTGTCATACCTATTCTATTATGGAGGTTTTTTAATATTGATTTCCAGTGATGTCATTTAAATTTGGCAAAAATATCAGTAAGACAAATGAAAGCTACTGTAACGGATAGCATATATATGTGTCCTGTGAGTGTAAATTGCCTTCAGAATGAGAAACAAGCACAGAGTTCATTGGTACATAAAATGCCTTTTGTATTACAAATCTCTCAATACTGACATGTTCATCACAGATTTGTCCAAAAGGTAGAATCACAATAAAAAGGTTATTATCACATCTTCAAGGAAAAACAACAGAACACCATCAAACATGGCTTCTTCACTGCAGTACCTCCACACTGGGCCTGATTGAGGGGGGAAAACAAAACCAAAAAAGAGAGCCTTGGCTTTAAAAAAAAAAAAAAAAAAAAAGTTCTGATTGCCATGGAGATGCACTGCAGAGGAAGGAGGGCTAGTCACTTACTGACTTGGCACAGTCGCAGGGAAGGCACTTGACACGGGGTCATCTGTCATTGCATGACCCCGTGCAGCGACAGCAGCGCACTAAAGGTCCTTGTGCACTAAGTTCCACTGTTCATACACTTCCAACACACTGGAAAAGGATAAAAAAGCTTTAAAATGTAAAAGAGCAGGTTCTTACTAGGGATGGGCATATTATTCTATTACTTGATTAGTCACATGTTGATGCAATAGATAAAATGAAGTGCAGTACTTGGAGGTCACCAGCAGAGGCGCTGTTGATTCAACCACAACTGATTTACACTGTGAAGAAGAACACCATAACAACAGCTATGCTATTTGTTGCTTGTTTCATTCATTGCAGTAAAATAACGTCATTTAAGAGGGCAGGATGCACATTTAGGCCATTTAAAATAAATACAAAAATATTTTAAAATAACATGAATTAACCATCCATTTTCCCCATTGTCAAACTGCCCATCCCTAGTTTTTTTTCTTCCGCCGTTTCTGGAAGAAAAAAAAAAATCTTAACAATGACAGACATTAACACTGACTCCACCACTGAGCACAAGTACATGAGGGGAAAAAGCAATGTCTCTTAGGTTTCACAATAAGACATTCCACTGAGGCACGTTTCCAGAGAAGTGTTATATTATACAAAGCTATATTTCAAATAAAAAAAAAAGTTGAAAACATTCAAGTACTTTGTCAATGTAAACACTTTTCCAGGACTATTAAACATCAGATTGTTGTCAATTTGTGCGAAACCATAAGACAACAGGTGTGAAAAGAGATTTTTTTTTTTTTTTTTAAAGGCCCAACTGATTGTGATTGTTTAGAGCAAGACACAAGAGCAACACTTGTCACCTCCAGCAGGAACAGTGGAGTAGTTCATCTGTCTGACTATCTCTGCAAACAGTTCATCCACAGAGCCTTTATTCTTGGCTGAAGTCTCCATAAAGGGGCAGGTCCAGTCCTGGGCCAGAGCCTTGCCTTCCCCGGATGACACCTCTCTTTCAGCCTCCAGGTCCACCTTGTTGCCCACCAGGATCATGGGCACCCTCTCGTACCTCTTCACCCGGATGATTTGGTCTCTCATGGGCTTGATGTCCTGGAAACTCTGCTGGTTGACCAAACTGTAGACCAGGATGAAGCCCTGTCCATTTTTGATGTACAGATCTCGCATGGAGGCGAACTGCTCAGTCCCTGCTGTGTCCAGGATCTCCAGGACCGACGGGGACGAGTCGACTTCGATCTCCTTCCGGTAAAAGTCCTCGATGGTGGGGTCGTACTTCTCGATGAAGGAGCCCGTCACGAATTGCACAGTCAGGGCGGATTTACCGACTCCACCCGAGCCCAGAACAACCACTTTATACTCCCTCATGACCGGGAAAAGAGAGGAAAAAACAAAATACCTCCTTTTTTGCCTCAAGATGAAGCCTTCTTGTCTTACACCACCACCAGGCAGCCACCGATGTCTTCAAAGCAAGCAGGCCGGGAAGGCGGCGTCGTCGCCCAAATTTAGAGAATCAGCACTGAGCGTGCGGGTGTCACACCCCAGGGGGAGAGTGTCCGCTCCCTGGAGGATGGTGGCGTCAACCGAGGTACATTGTTGATGGCACCGACCCGATTGTGCAAGTATGGTAAGAAGCGTGAACGCTTCTGCTGGCTCTGCATGGCATTTCCTGCCCACATCCTCACAGCGTCAACAGCCCACAGCCTCACTTCCGCTTTCTTAAAGGGGCCGTCACGCATACGCACACACACAACCACGACACGTCCGCTTTGAGTTGCGTCCATGGTGCTTGTCCAGACATGTTGTCCTATACTGCTGTCAGTGAGCATGTCACAGTCAAATTGAAGTATTTAAAGTATTTGGCTTTGTCTCCAAATTTAAAGTTTATCCAAACTTGTGCTATAAATGAAACTCATATGTTTATATAGTGTTAGTATTGTTAATACAAGTACATAGCCATTTATGTCACTAGGTCTGGTTTAGCGCCCCTATATTTGTAGATTTTTTTAGTGTAACAAATTTGTTAAGTCATGCACTTAACACCAACCAACAATAACATGAATCAAATGCGTCAAAACAAATTGTTATTAGTTTAATAGGCTCCAGCATATCCCCACAGCCCTAGTGAGGATAAGCGGCATAGAAGATGGATGGATAGGTTATTAGTTTGACGGTGGGTACTCAACAAACCAGGGGACAGTAGTGATGGTCGAATCTATCTAAATATTGTATTATGCATACCACGGTAGTATCGGTATCAGCTCAATGCTAGCCTGATGACATTGTATTTTTCAGTTCACTTCTTTTTTATTTTTCTAAATATCTGTGTGTGTTTTGTTGTGTTCTTCAAATATATTGTATATATTTATATACATTAGTGGTATGGAGTATGGAGTATGGTATGGAGTAGTGGTATAATCCTATCCTGCTATTAACACCTCCGATAAAAGGGAAGTGTCGCTCCCTGAATTGGGTATGAACGACTCCGATACTGGCTCGTTAGCATCTATTGTTCTGGCTCGGCCCTGGCTTCACCTCATTTGCAAGACTAAGAGCTGTAGGTTTTGGTTTCAGTAACCTGCTGAACACAGGGTCCAAGTTAAGGTCCAAGATCCAAGTTCGGAGTCGTTCATACCCAATTCAGGGAGCGACACTTCCCTTATATCGGAGGTGTTAATAGCAGGATAGGATTATACCACTACTCCGCCCAGGCGGAAGGAACTGTGGAGGAGTGTAAGGAACCAATAGGAGGAGGGTGTTGGCACATCAATTCCGCCCACTCTTACTGTATTTAAGGCCTAAGCTACCAGCACTTATTAGTTCACTGACGAAGCTCTTCGGATGAGGAGCGAAACGTCCGACACCTTCTTCACAGAAGTACAAATGACGTCTCAAGAAGCCCTTTCCTCAATGGACAACTCCTGTACGACTGAGAGCCTACACAGACGCACAAGTTGCAAAAGTCATTTGGAGACATTTCTCAACAACTGCAGAGTCCAAGATCATAAGTTCAAACTATTGCATGTAAGTACAGTACACGTAGTACACTTTTGTAAGTGTTGCCACATTGCCAAGAAAACCCATTTTGTCACCTTCAGTCTGGGCTGCTGTAGCTGTCCCTCCGTTAGCTTGTCGGGGTTTTTATTTTAGTGAGACCACCAGAAGCTCTGACATCATGTCACATATCACCATGCTGAGAATGCATCAGTCCACTGAGACTATGCTGAGAGGCTGCACTGGAATCTGCTGGGTGCACTCAGGACACAGTAGGACACTGTGTGTGTGTGTTGTTGTGGGCCATGTCATAATTCTCCTCACTCAAGAAAAAGTTGTCAGGCCTGGACAGCTGTCCAAAGGGGTCCAGGCCAACTCACAAATTCATTGTGCCTGGTTTCAGGTCCACCATAATGCCATCCATCCATTTTCTATACCGCTTATCCTTACCAGGGTTGCGGGGATATGCTGGAGCTCCCAGCTGACTTTGGGTGAGAGAGACAAATTTGCCGCTTTTGGGATGACAAAGGAGATGATGTCATTCCACAAGTAATGAATAAATGTCTGATTGATTACCATAGGACTGGAATGTAAAGGTAAGAACCTTTACATTACAAGATGCACACTAATCCCTAAAAATCCCTAATACAACACAGGCTACTGTTACGGCCATAACCCAGAGCAAGATAAAACTCAAGTCTGAACCCCTGACATCACTTCCTGTCACTCACTCTGCACATTCATAGCAACACATTTATAGCAACACACGACCGCTACTGTAGTCCTATTTATGTCTTAAATGGCTTATTTACTCTTATTATGTCTACTACATTGGGTAATAGGAGTGTAAAGGTGACTACAGGGGTGTCTAGAGGGCTGTAATGATGTTAAAAAACGTATTTAGAAGGTCGTAAGCAGATTTTCTATGCTCTAACTACAAAAGTATTTAGAAATTAGGAATCGTACTTTGCTGAAATTAACCTACCAGGTTATAAATTAATCGCAATAATGAAATCCAAATTCAAAATCTTAACATAAAGGATGACATTTGTTTATGCTAAGGTAAATGTGAGATCGCTTAAGGTTTAAAAACAGGAGAAATGTTGGATCAAAAATGGCAATATCATGATATTGTATATGTCATATGATGCAACATTTTTGGTCGCACGGAACAAAATATCACTTTATTGTGTAGCTTTGCCATTTTAGGTTAATTTGAGGAACAGATGAGACAATTCTAAAACGTTTTAAAAGAGAATATCCTATGGAACAAAATCTCTCTAGGATCTCTTAAAATTTTAAAGCAGAGAATTTTAGAGTGTCCAAGCAGGAATTTAAGGTTTGTTGCACAGATGAGCATGGTGAGCGTTGGACAAAGAAGGAAAAGAATCAAATGGCCCCTGCAGAATAAAATAAAACAAAAAGATTACCAACTAACAACCACCCAAACATATTTACTGCATAATATGTATGTTTGCTCGCGTTAGTGACACTTTTGGATAAAATGACAAAAATAATAATGTGAAAGAGGCAGTTGAAAGGTTCAATAACTACTTTATAAATATTGGACCAAGTCTGAAAGAAAAGATCCCATATTCCTTGTCAGTGGAAGAAGGGAATGAAAGTATGGACAGGAATCCCAACTCCACGTTCCTCACTGATGTGACAAAAGAGGAAATGATTGATATTGTCAACAAATGTAAAGCAACAAAATACATCTTCGACAACTATATCTGTAAGTTTAAATATATCGTGCGGTGTACCACAGGGGTCAATACTGGGACCAACACTGTTCACCCTACATATAAATGACATCTGTAAATTCATGAAAGACCTAAAGCTAGTGGTAATTCACTGGTCACTAGGTGAAACATACAAGCGTCAGACTTGATCGCTGGAACAACAGGTTTTATTGCAGGTTTGAATTGCAGACGATACTACTGCATTTGGTTCTGGAGAAAGTACACAAGAGCTAATAAATAAAGTCACAGATGAAATGATTGTAATAAAAAGATGGAAAAAAGATAAAAACAGATTATCCCCAAACTTAAGTAAAATTAAAATAATGCTATTTGTGTCATGCGCCAGCAAGAACATGTTTCAGATCCCACGATGCAGAGAAGGGCAGACAAATTAGGTCTGAACTGTTTTAATACACACACCTCCACAGAGGACAAAAGGAGAACAAAAGGAGACGGCAAGCAAAAGGCTGCCAAGCTGAATGAAAAAACTAGGAACAAAATATCACTGCGGAAAAGCCGACAGGAAAAACAAAACACTAACCTTAGCGTAGTGAAAAAACAAGAATGCTGCCGGAATACAGTAAGTCAGGCAGGAACGAGTCAAAGGTTACAGCAAAAATGACAACGAGCTAGAATAGTAAGGACACGGTAGGGTGGCACAGTTGTAAGCAAGGTGCGAAGACAATCTGGCAATGGGTTGCTGCCATCCAACAGTTTAAGAATGCTGGTAGGTAATTGGCAGCAGGTGTGGTGATGGCCCAGCTCCGCCTCAGCATGCGCTACGGAGACAGGACAACAGGTGGCAGCAGAGCGACAACAAGGACCATGACAATTTGGTAATAGCAGAAAGGACATTTATGCTCGAATACAAATAGACGGCATACACATTGACAGGGTGAGCGAAAATACATTTCTAGGCGTTATAATAGACGACAAAATGAGTTGGAAATCCCACATTAAGAATATACAACATTAAGTGGCAAGCAATACTTCAATACTTTGTTCTGGAACAAAAATCACTTCACACTGTATTCTCTGGTTTTGCCATGTCTAACTTGTTGTGTGTAGATATGGGGAAATAACTCTAAACGTACACTTCACTCGTTAACTGTGCTACAAAAAAGGTCAGTTAGGATAATCCTTATTGCCGCTTGTAGAGAACATACCAACCCCTTATTCTTAAATCACAATTGTTAAAATTTGCTTATCTGGTAAACTGTGAGGATAAGCGGCATAGAATAGAGATGGATGCTTATCTGGTTAACCTTCATACAGCTAAAATTATGCATAAAGCAAACAATAATCTGCTACCCAAAAACTTTATACAATTATTCTCAACAAGAGAGGATAAATATGACCTTTGGGAAAAATACATACGTACAATGCTGCAATGCTTTGTCTAATCACTCTTGCACTTGCTACTTATTTCTCATTTTTTAGGACTACTTCAAGTATTACATCGTCTGTACTCACACAACAACAAACTATGTTTCTGTCAACTATTAACGTTTCATCACTAATTATTATATATTTATTATTATTTATTATCAATGTTACATACCGTAGTTATCAATATATCATAACCCTTTAACTCCTACTGTATTATCATTTTCTTATGGTATTTCAATTTGGTTTCTATTTCTAAATTGTTTAAATGGTACATGCTGAATACAGGAAGTGCACAAACAAATATATTAGCAATTGATGTGAAACAGAAAGGAGGTAGGATTAAATAAGCTTTGCTTCTTCCTACTCCTTTTTGGACATGTGGAACTGTGAATTGTAACCTTCGTAACCTGTATGCACGTTCAAAATAAAAATTTAACCATTACCAAAATACACCCCTTGGCAAAAAATGTGGAATCACCAGTCTTTCTGGCTTTAAGAAACACTAAATGAAATTAAGAAAAAAAATTGGTAGTAACAGTTACTTTTTTAGACCAAGCAAAGGGAAAAAATTAATTGAATCTCTCAATTCTGAGGAAAACGTTATGGACTCATGAAAAACAAACAAAATAACATTTCAACACACCTCTCGTACGTTGTTGCACCACCTCTGGCTTTTATAACAGCTTGCAGTCTCTGAGGACTTAAATGGACTTAAATGAGTCACAAACAGTACTCTTCATCAATCTGGCTCCATCTTTCTCGGATTGCTGTTGCCATATGAGCTTTGCAGGTTGGAGCCTTCTCATGGACCATTTTCTTCAACTTCTACCACAGATTTTCAACTGAATTGAGATCCCGCCTATTTGTGGGCCATGACATTGACCTTATGTGTCTTTTTTTGCTTTATGGCAGTGCTTCTCAAATAGTGGGACGGACCATAAAAAACGGGACCATACAAAAGATCCAGCATCATCACCTTGCCCAATGCTGATTTGCGATTCATTACTGAATATGACGTTCATCCAGTCATCCACAGTCCACCTTTGCTTTCCTTAGCCCATTGCAACCTTGTTTTTTCTCTTTAGGTGTTAATGATGGCTTTCATTTATCTCTTCTGTATGTAAATCCAATTTCTTTTAGGCGCTTTCTTACAGTTCGATCACAGACGCTGACTCCTATGCATTTCCTGTTTTTAAGATATATTGCTTTAAGTTTTCTGTCTTGACGCTTTGACGTCTTCCTTGGTCTACTAGCATGCTTGCCTTTAATAACCTTCCCATGTTGTTGGTACTTGGTCCAGATTTTAGACACAGCTGACTGTGAACAACCATTATTTTTTGCAACATTGCGTGATGATCTACCTTTTTACCTTCTGCTCGGTCTAAAAAAGTAACTGTTACTGACTACCACAATTTTTTCTTAAAGTCTTTTAGCGTTTCTTAAAGCCAGAAAGTTGCCATTTGAAATGACTTTAGTTTTGTGTCATGTCTGTGATCTGTTTTTTTTTCTACAAAATTAAACAACCGAATGAACATCAGCAGAGACTGGTGATGCCATCATTTTTGCCAGGGGTTGTAATATTGGTCACTAACAAGATTGGGACACTTCCGGATATTTAAAGGGCAACTATGCCATTGTGCTGTCATATATCTGTCTTAAAATGCATAATTCCTTATCACTTGATTTTAAAAATAATAATTAACCGTTGCATTTTGCAACTTATCGTAGCCAGGCCTGGGTGCGGTTTGGTCGCCTTTGCAACCACGCCTTTTCCTGCCTTGGCAGAGAACGCCTGTGCGTAAGAGCGTCTGGTCAGCTGACTTATCAGTGGACCACTAGCAGGAAGAACACCGACTGGCGGCTGTGTGCACTGGGGACGTACTCCTACAAGCCATAGCGGAGGCCGAGCGGGGGACTGCTGGTGGAACGAGGGTAAGTTAGCCACAGTCAAAATGGGGAGATGACAGAGGGAAGAAATTAGCTACTGTATCCGGACGCATTTTGTGGATACTCGGTGTAAATGGTTCATTCTCGAGTCGTGCTAATGTTAGCAATGGTAGCTGCCGCCCGCTAGCTGGCAGCAAGTTAGCGAGTAGTACATAGTGTGATAGCGGAACTGCGGAGGTTTTTCTCTTTCAAATTAAAAGTTCACAAAGTACAACGTATAATAATTATCACCGAATGAACGTTGATGGTCGTAGACTTGCGCCGACATGTCATGTTTTAATTTGTATATTTATAACATATAGATAAGTTGACAAGATAGGTGTCTTTCTCATGGCTTTATTTTTTCGGTATCGGAAATCAATTTAAACTATAGCAGAGCTACATGGTAGGTGGCTGAACAACACGGCTAGCTTGGCCGCTGTCGTAAGATAAATTAGCTAGCTAACACTACCTCTCATTCTCGGGCTGTTCCCCTCCATCACTTTGATTTTAGCAGAAGGTCAGGCCTCCACTCGTCTATTTATCACATATTTTTAATCGGCTATACCGAATATAGCAACCGGCGTGAAAATGAGAACACGTATAAAACATTTATGAACGCAAGGAAAATGGGCCAAATGAAGCAGACATCTTGACTTCGGCCAACATGAGAAGCGTTAAAGTCGATTTATGACTATTCCTCGGGATTTTGTCGGTCACGACGCAGATTATATTTTCGTTTACATTGTGATGATATGGTGATGTCGTGATGGTAGGTAAATCATCGTGGTTTTTATTGCCCGTGTGCTGTAGGAATCCCAAGTATGTCCTTCAGTTTGGTCTTTCCAGAAGCTTCAATCACGACTAATAATGCAACCCTTAGGTTGTGCAGCTCTACTATGTATGCACATTGGTAGTGCTTACAAATGCTTAAATTCTTCAAATTTCTTGTGCCTTTTAGAATTATTATTTTTTTTAATCACTTTAATCGACAATGATTAGTGTAATGGTAGCCATTGCCGATCCATAGCCACTATCTGGTTGGTGTCATGGTGCTCCACTCTGATAATCTGGTGTTAATCTCACAGTGGAAGTAAATAAGGAATATGCTGAGGCAAGAATGTCAGTCTTAACTGCATGTAACACAGATAAAATGTCAACTCAAAAGTATGTGTATTGATTTGCATGTTCTAGATTTGTGTCACCACAATGTGCAGCTGCAGGGTATAGTCAAGTGGCAATGAAGTGGTGAGTGTGTGAGAGAGCGGATGTAAAGGACAAATGTGTCCCTGTCCTGATAGTCACTAATTCACTGCTTTCACTTCTTCATCACCCCATTTTCCATCCCCCTTCCATTTCCTTCCTGGCTGCATTGCCTGTGTGTGTCCTCTCAGGCGGAGTTTGGTTTCATCATGGCCTGTCAGGTCTGAGAAACAGCCACAATGATTGGAGGATTGTTCATCTACAACCACAAGGGGGAGGTCCTCATCTCGCGGGTCTACCGAGATGATATAGGGTAAGTGATCTACTTTGGATTCTAGCTTTTTGGGACTCCTTGATTGCAACTTGGTGGACAAATGCTCCAAATATAGGAGGGGACGTCACTTTCATACTCAAAGAGTACCTCAGAAGTGAGGACAAAACAATCAGTCTGGATTTATATATTTTTGTCCCTTAAGACCGCTTTTACAGCTATTCTTTGCATTGCTTTTTAAGGGTCTCACAAGACACTCAGTTCAAGAGACGAAACGTTACACGAGAAAAAATATGACAATATATTGCAATCTGCAAATTTAATTTCTACAATGTTACACTCTACTGCACTGTGTGTATGCTACCGGCCCTGCCTCCACCCACCTCTGCCATGGCTTAACACCTGAGCCCAGTAGGTAGGTGGCAGTAGGTAATGCCAGCAATCTTCCATGGTTTAAAAAAAAAAAAAAAAAACATAACCTCCTACAGCGTTGTTGCTAATGGGAATTTCCTGGAAAAGAAAAGCTCGCACAAAGGAAAGTAATTATGCGAGATACTCGACTGACACTAATCTAGAAGCACAGAATGTTTCTATCTGGGTAGTGATGTGTCTCCTGTCTTCACTCTTCATTGCTGGTTCACTTTGTTTATACTATCCTAAATCAGACATTGATAATGTTTTATCGTAGAATTTACACTCAGACAGAAATATATTTGTACCCCTTAATGTACATACTAGCTATTTTCTTTCTGCTGACTCACTTCAAGTACCATCAAGTTTAACAGAAGAACAGCAAGTATGTATTAGGTTTGATGAATAGAACCTTCTTGTCTTGTTCTTCTTGCATTTTTAATATGCTTTATTGATTTTCCTCTACCCACACATCTCTCTGTGTGCAATTTTGAAAGTGCACTGACTACTCAATACAACCAGAACTATTGCAGTTTTTATCACAACTCATTTACTTTTTTGGTGACACTTTCCCGTTGCAGTAAAGACCCATTACAAGAGACATAATACTGCTCTCATGATGACATCATGATCAACCCCTTGTGTCTGTGTGTACCTGTACATCATGCACGAAAATGTCACTTGTGCATTTTTGCTGCTCTTCATCCTCTTTTCCTCTCTCATCACCATTTCCCTTGATCTGTCCATAATGGCCCATGTAGGAATAGGTAAGAGAAGCCCATACCTGACAAGCATGACCCTTTCCCCCCCTACTCTCAAGTTGCTCCTTCTGTCTTAAACTGCATGTCCATGAATTTTACCATACAGTGGATCCCCGCATATTTGCGATTCAGCATTCGCATTCCTGAAAATTTGCAGATTTTTGGTCAAAAAAGATATTTTTAAAAATGTTTTTATTTTTCTCCCAAAATAGGTGTTTTTTTTTCACAGAAAACATGTCTCAATCACATAAAGTCATTAATTTATAAAGATGTAATAACAGAGCATAAAATGTAGGCGTGTTGCGATACAACTTTTTCCACGTCCGTTACAATATTATAGCCTTGAATATTGGCCGATTCCGATATTGTGCACATATCAAACATACTTTTACTTGTTTAGTAGCGTGGAATATTAGAAAAGGCTTGATCAAGTGATATTACTCAGAGAACAATAGTCAGCAACGGTAGGAACTGACCATTTAATTGTTGATGCATCTGGTGTAGGCCTGTCACAATAATCAATAAATCAGTTAACTTACAAACACAATTGGTTCCAGACGACCGTTTGCAAGTCGATTTGTTCGTAAGTCCAACAAAAGGTAATATTACCAATTATATAGGTACTACATGTACGTGTATACATATACAGTATAAGTATATGTACGTAAATATGAGTTTGGATGTAGTAGTAATATTAAACGAGGATAATTAATGAAAAAAAACAATAATAAAAATGATATAATAATACGTAATGATAAATGTTATTTACCTTTGAAGAGGGGTGGTCAAGCATATGTCGTTGGTGGTGGAGGAGGAGTTATTGAAAAAAGGACAAATTGTCCTCGTCGTTAGACTCTTCTAAAAGAGGTAGTGTTCTGTGGGTGGTGTAGAATTAAGCAGGCCTATTAACTCTTCATAAACTTTAATCACACGCTCTGTCCGGGTTGCATCGTACAGCTACAATTTAGCTTTCCATTTCTCCTTTACACTCTCTCCCCAGCGTCTTCCTCTACCTGTTGATCCCATTAGCAGTGTCACAGTGCCCTCTACTGGTCAAGCATGTAGCAGGATAAATATGGAGTTCCAAAAGGCAAAATACATGAAAATATAGACCAGTCAGCTTGTGTTCGTATTTCCGAATGTTCGCAAGTCGGATGTTCGTAAGTTGGGGACCTAGTGTATTGACATGCGTGTTTGATACCCTACTCTCTGACAAGAAAGAACGTTTGTATGGGGAAGTATTTCCCTGGCAGATCGCTCAATCATGGCGGAATGTCAACACAAACACTAACCCCACTCCCAAACTAAGCATGTTGGCCTGAAACACCGGCGAAAGTTGGTGGAAAAACCTAAATTACGGAGCGTGAATGGAAGCCAGCTGGGTTAGCTTAGTTTAGCAGAGCATGCTAGTGTGGCTGTGTGAGTGTGCGCGCGACTCAGGCTCTGCGAGAGTGTTTACACCGTGTTGCCTTGTTAATGTAAGCAACCATTTTACGATGCCCACAGATGTGCCATTTTTCAGTGAAATAAGGCAAGAGGCATGTTTTTATTCTTTCTCCCAGCTCGTCTTAACCGTCACAGACATTCTCAACTCAGACAATACACTTCCGGCCTTCAAAATAAGAGCTCCACATCCTGTCAAATTGTGTAAAAGAATAAGGGTGTCATAAAAAATATGTTGGAATTACAATTGGCATGGCATTGGTGTCACTGAGTCAAAATCAGGATTATTGTGATTGATTGTGATTTTTTTATTAAGTGCAATTCTTGCTAAAAGAGACTGAGTCCCTTTTTGTTTTCATTTTTTTTCTTTTGTTTGTTTATTTTATAAAGTTGTTTAATTTATTTTATTTAAAAGCTCTTGAGTATCAAATTGCAATATTAAATCCTCTTGAGAAATTTAAGTTAGTTTTTTATACTGTGTGCTTGCATTATTAGGCCATATATTATCATTACATTAATGAAAAAAAGTCTTAAAATAATGTTGACAATAATATTGTTTATCGTAATAATTTCTAGGACAATTATCGTTCAACAAAATTTATCATCGTGACAGACCTAATCTGGTGTATACTTTTGTCAACAATAGGCATAATGTAGCAAGGCTCGAGGTGCTCAATGAAGCTTTAAACATGACATTACTCACCTCTGACAGGCTCTTTCCTGTTATGTCCAGTGGCCTTTTCCCATCCCGTGGGAGTTGATCACTCTTTGCAACTGTGTCAAACAGCGGTGGATGTTTCAGGAAGCTGTGGTGTTGAGAAAATCCTGCTTCAAATGTGCAATGAAGTTAGGTCGCATTAAACTTCCCCAGTTCTGTGCCACCATGGGAAATTTGTACTTGCCACGTTTTGCACTCAGCGGCAACATCCTTTTCATACATAACGAAAAATACTGCCACGCGGCTGACATCACTCCAGCTCCTTGCTAAACACGCTAGCACATGCTGTTTTTTCTGTTGACATCGGACCGATTATCCAATATCAATATTGGATCGTGGCACCCCTAATAAAACGTTTATAATTTAATGACGTAACGTCAGTCCAAGATGGTGGCGCCCTGCGTGTGGCTACAGCAGTACTAGATTCTACAGTCAACTCTGGAGGTGGCATCACAGCAGATGGAAGCATGGTTGTAGCGCTAGCTTGATGACCATCTGTAGTGTTGATTATTCTTCATTATCATTCATTAGTGATGATTACCAGTACTTGATAGGCATATTTATTAGATTTTAAACTTGGATAGTGTTTTGATGTTTTTAGCTCGTTAGCTTCCTTCATGGCAAGTGAACATTCAAGAAAGTCGGGGAGCTGAATGTCATAGTTACAGTAGTCACTATTATTGCAAATGTTGATCCAAAATTGGGTGGGAGTGTTAACTTAAAGAGAGCAGGAAGATTTGGATGGGGAGGAGTGAGCCAGAGTAGTGTCTTGATGCAGCAGCATAGTGCAGGCTTTATTTGTGTCAAAAATAGACATTTTTTTAGGCGTCTCAATTTCTGGTATATAAGCCACTGCTTTTTTCTTAAACTTTGAACCCTGCGACTTACACAGCAGTATGGCAAATTTATGGCTATGTTCTACTCTTGTGACATCTCCTTTACTTCAGAACTACTACCAATCATTTAAATACAGTGCCGTCAGTGAGTGAGTGCCGTGAGTCAGTGATGAAGCGGTAGCTCTTTCTTTGGCAGGAGCCAATCACAAGCTATAAGTGAACTCACGACGAGCTTGTCAACCCATTGGAAACCGCAGAGGTCATTACAATTGCAATACATTACAATATGTAGTCTGACTCATGGTGCAATGCTGCCTCTGTCCATCAGGGGAGCCAGAGGAGTCCAGAGGGAGGCTGACATCATTGCAGCGCCCTTGCAGCAATAACCAATTAAATGTTTTGCTGGGACGAAAGACATTATGGGATAAAGTTAAAATAGCTGCTGTTCTTTATTTTAAACTCAAATTGGCACTTGTATATTTCTTGCCTAGCTTTTGAGTGTTAAGTCACTGTGCGATGATTTTAGCATTCTTTGTAAGATGACACCTTGAGTCAGACTGTCATATTGAGTAATGACCTCCTGCAATTTTCAATGGGTTGACAAGCTTGTTGTGAGCTTTCTCATAGCTCATGATTGGTTCCTGTCAAAAAGCTACCTGATCTGCACGGACTTCTGCGTGCCACAATATGCCATTTTATGACATGGACATGTGCGGCTTATATATGTACAAAACAATTTTACCCTTCTAAATTTAGTGGGTGCAGCTTAAACACGACATATACAATAGAAATGACCGTACTCATATGTATTTGCCACTCGTGAGTGGTCTGTGAACGTAACCTCTGCGAATTGCGGTGATCTACTGTAAACGCCCTTCAAGCATGAGTCAACTGCCATGAAACAAATTCATCACATGAGAGTAACATACGAATGACAGTCAGTCAAAAGCAATGTAAAGTCCTTCATTGGTGATTGTTGCGTATAAGCAAAAGACGTGCATTAGCATGGAGTTTGGGCATGGATATGATGGTTATTGGACCCTATGTATTGTTCATATCGCTATGACGTTTGCAATTTGTTTTATTCCAAGTAGAAACTCATTTGTAGGATCTTGACTAAAATTGAATTGCTGACTTATTTAGGGTTTTTTGAGTGCATATACTTTTTATATGAATTGTTTGTCTTAAGGCAAACTGTTATGCCAGCTGTCAAGAAAGGATGTATAAATTGAAA
The DNA here is from genome assembly GCF_027744805.1 of Dunckerocampus dactyliophorus. Lineage (NCBI taxonomy): Eukaryota > Metazoa > Chordata > Actinopteri > Syngnathiformes > Syngnathidae > Dunckerocampus > Dunckerocampus dactyliophorus. The sequence continues at coordinate 12,191,574 of NC_072820.1, read as the reverse complement.
TGGAGGAGGTTCAACTAAATAAAATTGAAGATGTTTATTTCCGCCTTTTTCCATCTAGTATTTCTCTGTACATCAACACTACCATTTACAGGATATTTATTTTCGCTGCAGGAACTTCCAAATAATTTCCTCTCCAATTATGTTTCCTTCAAAATCCAGGCGCAACGCGGTGGATGCATTCCGTGTGAACGTGATCCATGCACGGCAGCAGGTGCGCTCTCCGGTGACAAACATCGCGCGCACCAGCTTCTTCCACGTCAAGCGCTCCAACATCTGGTTGGCGGCTGTCACCAAGCAGAATGTCAACGCTGCCATGGTGTTCGAGTTCCTCTACAAGATGTGCGACGTCATGACGGCCTACTTTGGCAAGATCAGTGAGGAGAACATCAAGAACAACTTTGTGCTCATCTACGAGCTGCTTGATGGTAAGAAGTCCCAAGAGAGGAGGCTCTAGCAGACTGCGATTGTCCTACTTTGTTTTCCCTCTCACATGTCTTATCTGTTACTGGCAGGTAGTTTTGTCATTTTGTGTTTGTTCACACAGAGATTCTGGACTTTGGCTACCCCCAGAACTCAGAAACCGGAGCTCTAAAGACCTTCATTACGCAGCAGGGCATTAAGGGACAGGTCAGTGTCCTCATGAAGTTTTGAACTGTTTTTTCCCCCTTTGGACAGCTAGTCAAATATCTGAGGTTTTACTTTGTTCCTTTATTACACATTGACCGTTTCCACACAGTTCTGCAGTCACACAAAATACACTTTACAAAGATAACGATGCACAGTTGTAATTGACACATTCAGAGAGGTATTAATTTTACATGTTTTTTTATTATTGTGGTTGCATTTTACAGTGGCGTAGAACTGCACTACATCATACCAAAGCTGTTTGTAATATTTTGCCACTCTTATAGCTAAATGAGGTAGACATAAGTATGGGGGAGCGGGGGAATACAGGACAAGTTTCCAACAGGTTCTACAAAATATCAAAGACTGATCCAAAAAATGTAGGCTTATTATGTGGGTGTGAATCACAATATGGGGAAACTATGGCGCTTGGTGGACCCGCACTCTCCTCGTGCTTCTTCTATTTTTAATAGGAATGTCAAGTGTGCAATCATTTTTTAATTTTTTTCGTGTGATTCCTATTTTTTCCCCATGTGTTCTTTCCCTCATCTGGACTGGATTACTGTTCCTGCTTCAGCACCAGGTAATAAAAGCATGCTCAGCCTTTTTTCTCATATACTATGAATGCACCGTGCCATGCTGTTGTGCACAACCATCTACAGTACTCACATTTCTATCTGGCTTTTTTGGTGTTTTTGCTTTATGCTTTCTATTGAGGCTTCTGCTGTTGTTTCTAGACTAAAGAGGAGCAGTCTCAGATCACCAGCCAGGTGACGGGCCAGATCGGCTGGCGTCGCGAGGGCATCAAATATCGTCGCAACGAACTCTTCCTTGATGTGCTGGAGAGTGTCAACCTGCTCATGTCACCACAAGGTCTGTTTAATACTAATAGTTACATGTCATATCAACATAAAGATGATATCCCTCTTTGGCTCCAAATTACACTTTTTTCCACACAAAAAATATAAGAACACGACCTCTGCCTAGCATATGTTACCAATGATGGTTTCAGAGAACAGATTGTCTGTCTATATTCTTCATAATTATGTGTTAAACTGAAAGAGATGTCATTCAGCCCAAAAAGGGAGAGTGGCATAAATGGCTGTCTCTCTCTCTCTCACATCTCACACACATACACACAGTCTCAGAGAAGCACATGTCTCCTTTTCCTGAGTGTTTGTGGGGTGTGGCTTGCATCCTCTGAGCAGGAAGAAGGCGGGATATAGTATGTTCGAACGCTAGCCTCCATTGCAATACCCACCCATGACAAATCCGTTTGAATGGGCATTATAATCAATCCAATCCTTTTTTCCACGGTGAACTGTCGGGGGGGGGCGTGAGAGGCAGGGAGGACTTTATTCGACAATATTAGTGCAGATCTGCCAACAACCTGCCAATTTGAATATGCTTGAAAATGCTCTCCATTTTGTTGCATTTTGTTGGTTTCAGTCTGTACAGTACAGATAAATAAATACATATTATCAGTTTGTCAATAGTATTTCAAATTGGGGTGGGAGAGTGGGGGGTTGGGGTTGCGGAAATATTTCTGTCCCCCGGGGGGGGCATGACAGAAAATAATTGAGAAGCACTGACCTACGAACACTTCTTTTGGCACCTACATTGCATTTAAAAGGATACAGGACCAAATTTCACAAATAATAAAAAGTTTGACTGTACAAACAATGCATGAAGACAAGAGGCTTATTTTTAAGTTAAATAAAACTGAACTGTTTTTTATGGGAAAAAAAATTCAATAATTTAATAAGTGTCTCTTTAACAGAACAGCTGCAACAGTACATTGTTTACCTTGGAGTAAGATCTCTGCAGCAGAACCACTCCTCCACCACTCTCCCGTCAGCGAAAGATGTTATGTTTTGCTCCAATATCCATACAATCCTTTGTGAAGACTCATTTGCACGTTGTTGTGCTGTAAATTGATGTGCTATGACTCATGTAGATTTTTCAACTGGGCTCTACAGTTTCAGAGCACATGAGACGCAGCGGTTTGACTCTGGATTCTGGAAGAATGAACATATATTGGTTCGTCCTTTCACTTTTAAATGTTTGGTTTTCTCGATCAACTGTTGTTACTTTTGAGCAAGCCATGGTTCTATTTGAAGATTAAGCAGCAAAGACGCTTCTCCTGTCCTGTTTGTCATTCACTTGGCAGGTAAACAGTCTATTTCATTGGCTCTTTTGAGTGACGTCACGGCATTTGCTGTCACATTAATCATAACTGAAGTAATTACGCCCGCAAACTGCTGCTGCAGTCAGTCCCCGAGCATGATTATATGTTATTATATTTCCCATTCACTTTAATTGGTCTTGGGTCTGCAATGGATGGATTTTTGACATAGCTCTTGTATTGGATTGCATTAGCATGGGCGTACCTAATGTTTGGGCCTGTCAGTGTACATTCACACTGAAAGTAAATGTCTGATGTACTCTTTCTTGCCCTCCTGACTGATAGGTCAGGTCCTAAGCGCCCATGTGTCCGGCCGAGTGGTGATGAAGAGTTACCTGAGTGGGATGCCCGAATGCAAATTTGGCATGAACGACAAGATCGTCATTGACAAGCAGGGCAAGGGAGGAGCGTCCGATGATGCTGGGAAGAGGTGAGAGCATCACAGGACGTCACATTCTGCCTCAGTCGACAAGAAAGAAGCACCTTGTGTGTCTTTTGTGTTGTCTCTAAACAAGACAAAAATGTACTATTTATTTTGTTGTTGTTTTTTTCCCCCCTTTCCTTTTTTGGTTGCATCTCTCCTCTCTGTCCCTGTCTTTCTTTTCTATGTGCCGTACCTCAGTGATTTAGGGGGAGGAAGGTACTGTACTGACAAGTGTCCTCACCCTAACACAAACACACACACACACACACACACACACACACACACACACACACACACATATGCATCTCGTACATACATCATGCACTGATGCCTCTTCCTCACTACAAATCAAACACACTTTATTAATAACTCTTCTGCTACCTTGTGGTTGTTTCCTCTTTTGGTTTTCACCCCCACTCACCTTTCTGCTTGACTTTTAACCTTTCACACAACCCTAACAGGGACTGATTATAACATCATTAACCAAATATCATGTCTTTATGTCTTGGAGCCAGCTGTGTGTGTATGTCATTGTATCTAGTGTAGTGGTCGTATCTTGTAGCACCAGAACATCATTGTTTTGCTAGCTGCTATTGAGAAGTCACTCCATTGTCATTGATGCTGTCGTGTCTCCCAGTGGGAAGCAGTCCATCGCCATTGACGACTGCACCTTCCACCAGTGTGTGCGTCTCAGCAAGTTTGACTCCGAGCGCAGCATCAGCTTCATCCCCCCTGATGGAGAGTACGAGCTTATGAGGTCAGCTGGTAGCACAAAGTGATGATAAGATGAACATAGTGGATGTGCGTCACTTGACCTCTCCTGTCTTGTTTGCAGGTATCGCACCACTAAGGACATCATCCTGCCGTTCCGCGTCATCCCTCTGGTCCGCGAAGTTGGACGCACTAAATTGGAGGTGAAGGTGGTCATCAAGTCCAACTTCAAACCATCGCTGTTGGCCCAGAAGATCGAGGTGAGAATTACATACACTCACTGGCCACAACATTAGGTACCGTATGTCTGCATATTGCTTTACTAGAGCTGCATCAATCATTCTACCTTTACAAAGTTAATGATGCTCAGTTTTGATTGATACTGATTGAGAGAGATACTACCTAAACTAGGAATCCACAAATGCATATTAAATCTCGAGTCAGCATTCTAATATGCCTCCTAGAGGCTGTGAGCAATAAAGAGGTTAAGATCAGATCATTGGCTGTTTAGTGAGTGCTATGAGGTGATGCTGTCATATCAATATGTCCTGCACAGGATCTTATCTTTTGTTTTTGGAGAAGTGAGAAAAGTGATGGCTCAAATCTTGGCTGAGTCTGTCAAATGTCAACAGTGAATTTATATCCACCAGGGGTACACTCTGGACACATTGGACTTAGACTCAACAAAAATAACACTTTTGTATTTGCTTCCATTTTGCATGAGCTGAACTCAAAAGATCAACACAAAAGGCCCAGCTCTCTCAAATATTGTTCACATATGTCTAAATCTGTGTTAGTGAGCGTTCATCATATCAAGATGCTGAGACAGAATGATTATTTCACAGGTGTGCCTTAGGTTGGGCACAATAAAAGGCCACTCCACTCCAAAAATGTGCAGTCTAACTGTCCGGAGGGGTCCGAAAACTAGTTAGTATCTGGTGTGACCACCATTTGCATCACATGGAGTGTACGCCCATCCAGAGCATCTCAAACATGCTCAACGGGTTACATGTCGGGTGAGAAAACAGTGCATGCAAGGACTAGGATGTTTTCAGCTTCCAGGTATTGTGTACAGATCCTTGTAACATGACGCGTCTCGTATTGAGCTTGACAGGCTACACAATCAATGCCAGAGTGTTTGAACACTCCCTTACCAAGTCTGTCTCAGTTCGACTTTTCTTGCACCTTTTGTTTACACGCTTTGCCTAGCTGTCACAGGCTGTACTTTGCATTGGCGGCAGCCAGCTGGAGTTGTCTGCTTAACTTCTGGTCTTCGGTCTCCAAATGTGACTTTTTACCACAGTGACATTTTGTTTTTATAACAAACAATGCGGTTAGTTTGGAGATCGTTTTGTCCCTCGGGGAAGCCACGAATGGATGTCACATTCATTGGGTATGTACTAACTTTGTCAAGTGTCACTGAACAACTTTACTATCTTGTTGTCATTATTCTAATGATCTTGTCCGCAAAACACTATTTGTGCGTGGTTGTTTTAATGAAAATAAACACGGTGTGTCCAGCCTTATGATGGTGATGATATCACAGGGGTCTCCTATCTCACCAGCTCATTTTGAGTAGCTCACAAAGGCTTCAAAGAATCCGTATTTGCTTAAAGTCCTAGTAGTTTTTTATTATAACTGTTGGATTCAGACTTTATGCCTTTTTATGTAATGACAAATGAGCACAAAATAGCATAAAGATTGAGCAGAGATCTGTTTGGTAAATAAAGTGTACAATAAAGCTACTTCCTGGTCCGTGCAGGATGACCAATAGCTGGAGGTGCCATTATGATTCTGCGGGGTGGACTGATGTTTTGATGCCATAGTCACTCAAACTATATGAGCCCCTTTAGCCAGAGCCTCACCAGAATGTAATGTATTCTTCCTTGGTCCATGTTCCACCTTTCTACACGGCTTTTGTAATTTTATCTAATCCTGCTAATTGTCTGTCAGTATATTTACTGTATACATTGTGGCAGTCCACCACTATGCATTTCTACTTTCATACACTTCCTACGTACTGTATATTAGATTGGTCGGATGTATCCATTGTTATGTTGAGTGTGTGTGTGTACTGACAACTTATGTATAAGACAACACAATAAGAGGCCGGTGAAGTCTTAATTCCCTTTCACATGTTCTTCATCATATGTTCATTTAGGTCCGTATCCCCACACCCCTCAACACCAGTGGCGTGCAGGTGATCTGCATGAAGGGAAAAGCCAAGTACAAGGCCAGTGAGAACGCCATTGTGTGGAAGTGAGTCGCACACTTGCATTTAATGACTGAACTCCACTATGCTTTTTTTGGACTGGTAAATCTTCCTTCATAAGCTATGGTAAATCTTGTAAGTCAAGTTGTTGCTTTTGTGTGTAGGATCAAACGCATGGCTGGAATGAAGGAGTCTCAGATCAGTGCTGAGATTGAGCTGCTGCCCACAAACGACAAGAAGAAGTGGGCCAGGCCCCCCATCTCAATGAACTTTGAGGTTAGCATGCATGTGTATTCAGGAGATCCCCACTTTTCGCAGGAGTTCGGTTCCGGATACACCGGTGAATGGCGAAAATGTACCAGTTAATTGAGACGCCCAGAAAAATGTCAATTTTTGAAACACGGCTTGTGTGTTTTCTGTGGGGAAAAAAAGTTCTATTTTTGGAGGGAAAAAAAATACAAATTTTAAATACATTTTTCACCAAAAATTTGCAAAGTTGCAAATGCTGAACTGCAGGGATCCACTGTATATATCATTTGAGACCCTGTCAAGTGTGGTGTGGTTCTCTGGCAGCATGCCCTGACTCACCCTGACCCTCTCCCCTATCTCTGCAGGTCCCGTTTGCTCCGTCGGGCCTCAAAGTGCGCTACTTGAAGGTGTTTGAGTCCAAGCTCAACTACAGTGACCATGACGTCATCAAATGGGTGCGCTACATCGGCCGCTCTGGAATCTACGAAACGCGCTGCTGAAGTGGCACGCCGATTTGATCCATCCTCTTCTTGGTTTCTCTTTGCCCTGACCTCCATCTTTCTCTCTCCTCCCATTTATACTTAGATCATACACCCCCCTCTCTTAACTAGGTGTTGGAGGTTGACTTTACATCATTTAAGAAAAGTAAATATGGCATAATGCACAGATGTATGCAAAATGTGACCCATTGTATCGTATATATCTCGTAGTAATGAGTAAAGCAGGTGCACCAAGGGGGCAGGACAGCAGTGTGGCTCTGTTTTTTGTTCATTCAGTGTTCTTGTTCTATACACTATCAATTTAACTTTCATTAGTCCTGCACAACTTGGAGGAATTCTCCTCTCCAGTAAGATGACGTGTAGCTGTTGTGGTTTCACATGAATCTTGGTATAATTCCTGTGTATGAGTAGTCCAAATTCTCCTGATGTCTTTGTTGTTGACTGATGAACTCAATTCAAGGGGATTGCTGCTTTTGTGTAACAGAGGACATTCCAGACAGACTTATTGGGCTCTGCTAGTGGCGAGTTTTATTTTGAAAGGAATTTTCCTAAATTTATCTGAAGCACGGAGACCAACTTCATTCTTCCAGTGTTAGATGTAACACTAAAAAAGTGTGCTGGGAAATCAGAACCTTCCTTTCCCGTCCCCCTGCAGTGTCATTTAGAGGTGATGTCTCCCCCTGGTGTTTACCTTGTCACCGTCGGCTTCTTCATATTTGTAGCCCTAGTGACCGTTCTGTCCAATAAAATCTCACCATGTATCCAAATTGGCTCAAAACCTGTATTTTATTTCCTTCATTTTATTACATTCAAATTCTGTCATAACATTTTAAGAACAGATGCATGTTTTGATATTCGGGAACGATCATCTGTGTTATGAATGGCGTGTCAAAACCCCACTAGCACTGTACTGTAACGCACGCATGGTTTAGACAAAAATGAAAGAAAGCGCAAAAGAAATGTACTGTTAAAAAAAACAAAAAAAACTGAATACGCAGATATTGCAGCTATTTCAGCCACCGTAGAGGCATGTGAGTACGGTACGTTTAAATATCCATGGCAACGTGGTCCATTGTAAAGTTGACTGTGGAATTCTGATTGGCTACTCGTTACATTAGTTTTAATAACTAATCAACGTACTACATAAAAAAATTACGTTCGTTCACATAAATAATACAATCATTTCGTTCTGTACAGGCTTGCTATATTAAAATTCTAATTACAATGTACTGTATTATCTCACTGGGGTCTCAACAGTACACCTTTTAAAGTTTATATCCTTGATGTACCGATCGTGTGAAGCATGAAAAAAAGATAAGCAAGATAACCAAGCTGCATGGACAAAATGAAATGCACATAATACTTTGGCGAACATATTTAATACCTTTGACCCATCATCCTCTTTCCAACTTACATGTAGGGCTTCAAATCAACCACAAAAATGGCCCCAGACAGTGACAAAATGATTAAAACACGTGCAATTAAAACATTTACATTAGTATTGTGGGACTGGCTGATACACAACTGGCCACTGCAGTTGCTGACAACACATTTCGACTTCCGAAAATTATTAAATTAACACCAAATACGGCGTTCATTTATTTGATCATTAGCTAAACCTGCCTTTACAAAGATGTTAAATGCAGCATTGGATCTGATAAAACACTGCACGGGTACTTAACATTATGAACATACATTGGAGTTTTCCTCTGCAGCTTATCAAGACAACACTTATTAGACAACAGCTTATTTTAGTGCACAAACTGAGGCAGGAAATATTTGTTCTTATCTAGACTTACACTAGAAGGAGATAGCAAAATTGTTTCATGGAGGAATTAAAGCTCTACTTCTTAGTGATCATATTCTGTGGAGCTAAATTTGCATAATTTGTTTTAAAAGGGGAGAGAGTTGAGTGGTTCTAAATAGGAATACATTGTCTTTGCTCATCAGACAAGTTTTGCTTTTGCTGAAGTCTTCACAGGCACACAATAAGCTCATGTTGATTCTGAGGAAAACTAAGATCATTCTTTGTACAAACATGACAAAGACAAAGTAAAGATGTAAATGCTCATAACAGCTAACACGAATGTTGACAGAAGATGCTTCAAGCATGCATGGCGCAATAAATCCCTTGCACACACCAACGTAACATGCACAGACTCACTTTCATCATTTAGAGTTTCCCATTTTTTCCAAAAATAAACATGAATTTGAGTTGAGAAACAGGAAGCCGGTTTGTACAGCTGTATCAACGAGCAACATTAAAATTTGACTGTGCAAGAAACTCTCTGCCACCCTTACAAAAACATTAAAGAAAAAAACAGTTCACATGCTCCTTAAAAGCGATTGTTCGGATTTTTTGGACATGAAGTTGTGTGACATCTCCATCAGCAGTGTAGTGCATCTGCATTTTTTTGAGGAGGCATTTTTGTGACAAATGTAGTACTCTTTTGAACGCATATTTTTTAATGAAGCCAAGCTCTTTACTTAAATGGCCCCAGCAACGGGGGGAAGGGGATGTCATACAACTTCATGTCAAAAAAACCAAACGATCCCTTTAAAACTAACCTTCCATAAACAAAGTGTGCACCTGCCAATAACCCGAGAGCCTACAATACTTTTCAATCTCAAAGAAATGATGCAAAGAACTTTTGACACTACAGGGTGCACAAAACAGATAGATGTATGACGGTCATGTGACAGTGAAGTGCTAAATGTTGACCAAAAAAAGATCGTTTTCCGCTGGAAAACGTAGCTACTTGACAGCTTAATTTAAAAAAAAACGACAAAAGAAAACAAAAACAGAGCTGGCCGTGCTACTTTAGTTGTCGTCGTCGTCATCGTCGTCGTCGCTGACGAGGTAGCCTCGTGTCCCGCTGTGGTGAGGCGGAGGCGAGGGGGGCGGGGAGGTCTTGTTGAAAAAGGGCAGACGGAAGGTGGGCGAGGGCGAGCGCTCCTCGCGGGCGGGGCTGCTGCTGGGGCTTTGGCGGGGGCTAATGGCCTGCAGCATGCGACCTTTGCCCTCCTTCAGCATGTGCTTCTATGGGTACACACACAAAAACACACACATAGTAGTCATTCTCTATTCTATACTACATTTATACTGAAAACGGGTAGGAAGGAGGACCAAATGATCTTGGTTCTAGACCCAACCGAGATGAATGATTTTTCTGTGTCTGGTGTTGCTTACCAAACAGTAACATTACTGACACCTACTGACCAGTGTTGAATACTACATATTAAGGGTGTCACACTTAGTCTGAAAGAAAAAAGAAGACAGCTGCATCCCATTCCTATCTAATGTGTTTTTCTTGCTGGGTCATCAAGAAGACATCCTCACCAGTGCTCCCTCAGGTCCAAACATCTGCAGGAAGTTGCCAATGAACTCCCTGGACTTCTCCTCCCACTTCTGGATGAGGTCGATGCTCTTCTCCTCCACCTTGAGGACAAATTCTTTGCTCTTCTCCTCCACGTCTCGTACCTTCCTCTTCACCTTGTCCACACGCTCCTGCAGGTGGTACTTCTTCTCCTGGAAAGAGAGCGAGAGAGCACACAGGCGTCAAGCTTCAACTGTGCCACTCTGTGAAATCTGATGTGACATGTTTTCTTACATTGATGAAGCTAACGTTGAGCTCCTTGGCCGTGTAGCCCCTCTGCAGGTTGCGCCTGACGTACACGTCATAATCACGGACGATGCGTGTGATGATGTCAGAGGTGGAGATGCCCTCAGTCCGCTGGGTGGGAGCAAACATTCCTGTTGAACACAACAAAGGCTCAAAAGGAGGCTTCTTAGCACAAGTGGAGGAGAACTGCATAATAGACATGAGCAAAAAGAATCACTATGAACTAACAGTGTCAACTGGGCTCAACAATGACTGTTTTAATACTGAATACAGAAGCTGTGTGCCATCGAAAAGCATATTAAACTAGAAATGCATGGTTGTTTACATTGTTTAACATACAATCTATCGGGGTGTCCAAACTTTTTCTACCAAGGGTTGCATACTGAAAAACGAAAGAATGCCTGTGCCACTAGCCTGCATCTCAGGTTTCTGTTATGGGTGACAAAGTGTGTTATTAGTATAAACTTTTTCTCTTCATATTACAGTTTTTTTGCTCGTTTTTCCATTTCTACTGGGTTTTTCGGAAATATTTGAACATTATCCTGAATTTTTTTTTCTCCTAAAGTTCGGATTTCATTCCCATAATATTTTGACTTATAGTAATCCAGTCGTCCCATCGTGGTTGAAACATCACTCTCAAAAATTAATGAATAAACGATTACTGTTTCTAGTCAAAAATACTGAAAGACAAGTCATACGTAGTATTCTGGTCACTAGGCGTCAGTAGTGTCGCACTGATTAGACACTACCTTAGATTAGTTACCTTAACACTGCATGGAGTCAGCCATGGATGCAGAGTCCGACATGACATAGTGAAAAAAGTTCTCCTCCCATTCCATGTGGAAGTGGTACGTTTTTGGCTTCTTACTTTGTCCTTCTTAGTTAGCTCGGTATATTGATATGGTTAAAGTGGTGGCCGTCTCATGTGTTACTTCAGGGATTGCATAGTCTGCGCATAAGTGTTGCGCAATGTGGTGTAAACAAAGCTACCAGTATTGTCAAGAGTGTATCTATGCCAGATTCATGCAAGACTGGCTGTCCTGTATACCAATCAAGTGACATACATCATAGTGAAGATGGATGGTAGCCATGCAATCGACCCACATTACGTTGAAGATACTACAACAAGAAGTAACTTTCCCAAAGCTAACGATGAGCAATTATGTCTTATTACTGCTTATCAGGTCTAGTACAGTATATTAGGTAATACGAGTACAAAGGTGACTATAGGGGTGTTATTTAATGTCTACAGGGCTGTAATATACTGAATCTTTGTGGAAATTCACTTATCGCAGAAACAATTAACCACGATAAACGAGGGATGACTGTATTCTAACTTTTTCCCACAACCTAATTTTCCAAAAAGTGTTTGACTTTAAAAAAAAAAAATTTTCTTAAAATGCTAACTTTATGCTTCTAAAATTAAGTTTTTTTTCCCCCTCACATGATGATTATTCACTTAAAAGTACAACATTTTTCCCCCTGAAGATTACAACTTTTTTCTCTTAATAGAATCACTTTATTCTTCTAATATTTTGACTTTATTCTCGTAAAATTACTGCTTTTTTTTCCATGTTTGCTGTTTTTTTTAAATTTGTCTTGCTTAACTTTACTATAACAATATGCCAATAAAAAAACAGCAATGTGCTGCACTTTGGACACCCCTGCTGTTACGAACCATACCACAAATGTTGTTCAAGAAAATAATCCAATAGTAAAACAATTGTAACAGCATAAAAAAAACACAAGGATTTGATTACCTGCTTCCTTGATGTGCTTGTACACGTCGTCACTGCCCGCTGAGGAGTATGGGATGTCATCATGGGCCACAAAGTCAATCTGGTCAACACAGCAGGTTCAGAAGAACATGTGTACGTTCAACAAGGTTCTAAGGGTTTTTCATTGACTCACGCGATGTTTGGCGAGGAACTCTGGCGTTAGCGTCCAGGGAGCGTTCCGCACCACTTCGTCAACGTAGCGACAGTGTCGGATGGCATCGTAGCGCTCGTCTTCGTTCATGACTGTGAAGCCCTTGTACTTGTGTGTCAGGTCATCACTGCACACTTGGAACAAGATGGAAGAATAAACACAATCAATAATTGTCTTTCATATTGCAAAATCACAGCCCACACCGCCACATCATCCAATACAAAAGTTGTATCAAAAAATGTTTCTCAATTACCTCCAACTATGAGGTGTGTATTTGGGAAAAGACATTTCGCCTGCATAAGAGCCCTGGCGTGTCCTGAGTGGAAAACATCAAAGATGCCATCCGCATACACTCGCACTGGCCTGTCAGCTGAAAAACAAAACAACAAACACTATCCAGCAAGGACCTATTTTGTTTCCATGGAAAGGAAAAGAGATCAGTGATAACAAGCGTTATAGACTCACGATGTGTTCCCTCTTTGGCCTCCTCCATGTTGACTCTCTCGTACGGCTGATCATCAGCTGGCACAAGCTCATCAGCGAAAGGTGCAGGGTGCTTCAACCCCTAATGGAGCCACGCTTTGATTAACAAGCCTATTCTTTGTAGTAGACATGACATCTTTTAGGGCGCACTCACACCAGGTTGCCTGTGCCCTGCGTGGACACATCTGACACCTAAAGTCTGATTAGTTGGACATATGTGACGGTACTGATCCAAATGGTACACACTTGGAGGTGGGCCTGGGAATGAGTACATGTGCGTACGTATCATACAGTTAATGCAATCCATCCTCTCGATATTTATAAATATAACTTGCACAGTAGAGAAAGACCTGAAATGATGCACAGTCAGGAAAGTTGCAGTAATACTGTACTACATAATCTTGTATTCTGAAGTAATAGGACACGTAAATGGGCTCAAGCTTGACTGCTGTAAAGTCGTGTCAGTGTGAGCCAGCTGGGAAAGGGGAGCATCCAAGTCCAGCCCAGTGTGAGTGCTTCCTGATTTGCAAAATTAAAAACAATAAACCTTTGGATAGACACAGCTAATAATCAATTCATCTTTTATCATGCACAACTATGAAACACGACTGTTGTATGTACTGCGCAATGGATGTTGTGTAGTATACAGACAGGCTGTGACACACGCACGCACGAGCGCATACTGATAGTGCCATCTCACCACAGTGCATCTGGGGATTTTCCCAGTCCTCTCTGCCACCTCGTTGTCGACATTGGAGACGTCCCGCTTCCTCTTTCGGGACACAAGCGCCGGCACGCTGGTGCTTTGCATCTAGGTCAAAGGTCAAGACAAATGACAGTGACAACTGGTCGGACTGAAACAGAAATGCAGATTTCGTCATACAATACAGACGGCCTGCAGCTGTGAACGACAGTGAGGTCACACACACACACACACACACACACACACACACACACACACACACACACACACACACACACAGGGACATCACAGTGTCAGCCTTGTTCTCAGTCGCCGAGATACCATGTCCAGCCGCGACTTCCAAAGAGCCAGAAGAGAGTAAGGTCCGGCTGACGTCACATGTCAAGTCATGTGACATGGCCCGCGGCACTGCGGCCATATTAGATGCTGATTGACTTCAGCTGACCTTGTTACAAAGCCGACTCTCCCGTGTCTGCATACACTGTCACATTCATCGATCACTACCAGCTTCAAGCAAGACGCTGCATTTGATAAAACTGTCTTTTTCTAGGTCCGTTTCAAGCATGTTGAGGTTTTTCCAGCATGTTGAGTACAGCCCTCACACTTCAGCAAGAATTGTATTACTGTATATCTTCTCGAAGGACAATGCTATAGACATTAAACTTGGCTATAGTTTGGAGTAGTCAGTGTACAGTGTGTATAGCAGTATAGATTTACTGTCCTCTGAAAATAAGTCAATACACAGCCATTATTATCTGGCAACACAAGTGAACGCGTCCAAATTGTGGCCAAAATGTTTCCCAAAGAAGGCGATCATGTTCTGCTTCAGAATGTCCCAGTACATTATTGGAATTCATGTTCCCCTGAATGCACCGCCGTTCCCCGGTGTTAGCAGCACTCATGCCGCCCCCGAGCATGATGCTACCACCACCATGCTTGACTGAAAGCAAGACAAAAGCACTTGTGTTGACAGCTACAGTATTTAGACAGAAATGGCTGTTTGTGGAGTCATTTTCAGTGGATAATAAAGCTATGCAGTAAGCCCTTATTTATGGCGGGTAATTGGTTCCAGACACCAACAGTGATAAGTGAATTTCCACATAGGATCCCTTACTAATAAATTGAACATTTTTGTAGTTAAACCATAGAAAACCTGTTTACAACCTTCTAAATAGGGTTTTTTAAATTATTTAACATGAAAACACCACTATAGTCACCTTTACACTCGTATTACGCAATGTAGTAGACACAGTTAGAGTAAATAAGCCATTTAAGACACAAATAAGACTCGTGTGTGTTGCTATAAATGTGTTCCCTAGGGGAGCAGAGTGAGTGGCAGACAGGAAGTGAACTCTGGGGTTCAGAGTTGAGTTTCGGCTTGCCATGGGTTACAAATGCAACAGTAGCCCGTGTTTTTATGAGGGATTGTTGTGCCTGTTGTGAGATCATTCAAACCTGCAATGAAAACTTGTTGTTCCGGTGATCAAGTCTGGTGATTGTGTCTCTCACCGAACATTACTGACACCTAGTGACCAGTGTATATATAATACTACATCAACATCTTTGAATGCCTTATATTTCTATATTAGTTCATTTAGCCATTTTTATGCATAAAAAAGCTTTATTTCGGCAAAATACAACAGATACACACATTTGCTTAAATTTGCATGTATTTTGACTAATAGGCCATATTCAACCATAAAACCGCATGATTTATTAAGTAATATATTTGAAAAACCAGGGTAGCGTGAAGCCACAAAATTCAAAGTGACGAGGGACGACTGTACTGCTATATTAGCGCTCCACTTGAATGTACATTCAAGTTTCATTTCTATAGTTATTGTCCTTTGGGAAGATACTGTAATGCAACAGGTGTACTAACTTTTATGAGATACTGTTGATACTCCAGGATAAGTGATGCAAAAAAATGAACGTACGGATGTCTGAATCGACTTGCTTGTCTGGCTGAATTGAGACGAAGAAAAACAAAACACTTATGAATCTTGTACTAACACTATTTCAACAGATATATTATCCACTGTACATCCTACTACAGAGGTTTCCCTGCTAAGGCCCCATTCCACCCATGCTACACACAATACAGCAGGTTATTAAAGGGTGTATTTGTTATTTTTAAACACCCAACCAGTTGGATACCTTCGACTTCTTGAACTCAGCACTCTGTGCTTCTTGACTGGAGTTTGCAGCTGTGCCGGTTATAAAAGAGCACACAATTACAAGTGACAGGGACAGGCGTACTAAGACGCTCAGCTTGTCGCTGTCGATCGAAACGGGCCAGCAGGCCTGCACGAGTCATCATACCGGTTCCTTTTGCAATGGTTGGAAAGAAGAGTGACAAAGCTTGTCAACCACATGCTTTCTGATATTATTTTCTCAGATAATTTCTGATCTCTGGGAAGATACTGCCCAACATTACTAGTGTTAACTGTAAACTGCTGTAGTTCGGTACAATTAAAATACAGTGTTCCCTCGGTCTATCTCGGTTTACCTTTCGTAGATTTGCTATTTTGCGGAATTTTTTTGTGCTTCTTCAAAGAATTAATAAAAATTGCATTGTGGGAAGTGGAGTGTCTCTCTCTTCCTCTTCTCGTCTGCCTGCACCACGTGTTGTCTTTGACCAGGTGTGTCCAAACTTTTTCCAGCGAGGGCCACATACTGAACAATGAAAGGAAGCGAGGGCCACTTTGATATTTTGTAAACAAACACATTGAGATATGCTAAGAAGCTATATGTAGCTCAAGAAAAAACTGCATTTCACCTTTGCAATATATCTGTAATATAGGTGAAATGCTACTAAAAAGGACGTTTTTTCTATAATAATACGAGTTTATTCTTGTAAAATTGGCACTTCTGTTCTTCATTCAAATATGATTGACTTTATTCCCGTAAAATTACAGCTGTTTTTTCCATTTCTGCTGATTTTTTTTTATTTTCCAACTGTTTCATTTCAGCTTTCCTCTTGTAAATTGTCTTCTCGCAATTATAACTTTACAGCTTTTTAAAAAATAATGTCTTTTTTCTTTATTTCAACATTGTTACTGCAATGATTTTATTCTCATATTTTTTCAATATTTTTCAGAAATTGATTTTTTCCTTGTAAATTTTGATTTTACTCTGATAAAATTTCTGGTGTTGTTTTTTTTTTTGTATCGTTTTCCAAATATTTCAACTTCTTTTCTCCTGATATTTTGACTTTATTCCCATGTTATAAATTTTCCCCCAACCTAAGTTTCCAAAAATTGCAACTTTATTGTTTTTGACTTTTAAAAAAAACTTTAATATTTCAAAGTCATGCTGCTAATATGACATTTTTCACTCATTCTATTACCTAAAAAAATGATAATTCTTGAGAAATTCAGACTTTTTTTCCTTGCTAGATTACAACTCTTCTCTTAATATTTGACTTTTGCTTGATTTTCCCATTTTTTGCTGCTGCTGTTGGTGTTTCTTTTTTTAAAGTTTCCTTGTTAAATTACATTTTTAGACTGTGCGGCGGGTCGATAAAATCACAGCCGCGGGCCGCAAATGGCCCCCAGGCCGTACTTTGGACACCCCTGTCATAGACCATTGTCAATCAATCTCCTTCATGCCGCCCTGCCGTGTCTACTGTGTCATCGCTAGCTTGCTTGCTAGCTTGCAGTCTTTGTATGTTTGCAAGTTTCTGCCCGGCAAAACCCACAAGCTCGACGAAACGTTCTGCGCCCAAAAGGCAGAGGAGGACGCTAACCATCACACAAAAAGTTGAATTTCTGGACAAGTTACGCGGCTGTACAACGCCATTACGGACTACTGTAAATGAATCTTCGGTCCGAAGAGGACTGCAGCTGGACGAGTAATGCAGCAATATGTTTTTACCAGGATACAAAAACACTCCAAAAAGCCCGATCACAGGAGTGAAATACGCGTGAGTCAATTAAACATTTTTGTGTCTTGTTTCATAGGTTGATCATTAAAATGCAAACAAAGTTTTGAACTTTTTTGAGAGTGTTTAAACAAGAGAAAAGTGTATAAAATGTATGGTGAGGGGTTTTACAGCCTTAAAAAATATATAATTGTAAAAAAAAAAAAATTAAGTTGGCTACTTCACGGATTCCACTTATTGCAGGCTATTTTGGGAACATATACCCCGCAATAAAGGGAACACTGCAGTCCGACACTTCCTTAAATCAAGCAGTAACTTGTAGAAGGTATAGGATTAAATAAGCTCTGCTTCTTCCTACCCCTTTTTTGGAGAGAAGCTGACATCAATACTGCACAACTTTCCAGGTTCAGAACATGTTTGCAATGAAGAAATACAGTATCAGAAAATTAAGTCAGTGCTCTTTTGTTGAACGGGTGGCATTGAGCACTCACACACCCTATAGGCCATTACAAAAACAAAGGCTGTTGTATTATTAAGCACACAGAACGTTTCCATAAAGTCCTCAATATTCATTCAGCTGACGACGACAGGAAAGACCTCTTTTAACTTCCACTTTAATCAAAAACTGAACTTTTAATGTACTCACAATTGTATGTAAATCATATTCTGTTAAAGAAACAGTGGTGGTTCTGTCAAAAGTTAGCATCTGCCTGGTCTAATATATTTTAAGGCTGTCCTCCAAGTGAAAATCAGGTGAAGTCAGTGACAAAGCAGCGAATTAAGATACTGGTGACACTGGTTGACTGTGACTTTCTTCAAAACAACGTGCTAACAACCCGGCTAATTTATCTTTGTTTTGTTAACATTACTGTTTACTCACTTTTTGTCCGAAGTGTTGCTTTTCCAGCAGCTGACTTCTCGGTGCCCCTTGGTCCAAAGCTAGCTTTCGCCTACGCTGCTAACTACAGTCGACTGCTAGCACAAAGCTAGCTGTCAAGTTGGTCGGCTTGTTAGCTAACTTCAGCTGCTACGATAACTAGCTAGTTAGCGGATACCAGCAACAAGATTATTATGACGTTAAGCAAGTCCAGGCGTGCTACGCCCTGCTGGTGCTCGCTGTGCGCTACCGTCGGAACGCTGCACATACCAGAGGAGTAACACAATTTGTCAGCAGTAACAGAGTGTACTACAACGCTGACAGGTCAAGAACTACGGAACTACAGAAACGCAACATGCTGCCAAACGGAAGTGATTTGATGTGAAGTGCATTTCCGGGTTTGTTCTGGGCGGTGCTGCCCCCTCCTGGAGTAACTATCTGGACAGTGACTGCCGCCAATACCCTTTTCTTTAAATAATGAATACATTCTTAGTTCATTCTGTTATAACAATTGGGATGGTAAACTACTTCTGTATATTTTAAGAAATATAAAATAGAAATATGTAAATATTCATACCCACTCATTGCCCCACCCCCCATGAAACTAAGGTTAACAATAGAAATTATAGAATACGATAACTTAATAATAACAAGAACAAAATGCCATTAGTAGTAGTAGTTTTGACTACATGTGAGTCATATATAGCATGTTGCTATCGAGAGATGAACTATTACAGTTACAGTGCCTACATGATTGGGAAACTAGAGGATCTACAATTTCTGGAAAAATTGCATGTAAATGCGTGAGCTGAATGAAGGGACGAAGGGTGGAAAAAAGAAATGAGAAGCAGAAAGAAACCACCCAAAATTTAAAACGTATGAATGATAGCATGATAGCACTAAGATAAGTCTCTATGAAAATGGCTAAAATGCCTCTATGTTAATGTTAGCATGCTAACAATGCTAACATGCTAATGTTAGCTTGCAACGTTTTTAGACTCCCAACGACGCGAGCTGGCTCTTGTTGTTAATTTCGAAGATCGAGCTCTAAGAGCCGATTCGTTCGCGATTGACACATCACTATGTGCAGCTTAGGAGTGAGAGATTCATTTTCAATGGGGAAAAAAATCTTGTAAAATGTGGAATTGTGGAAAATCTGGGATGTTTATGAAAAATCTGAATAGATAGCTAACTATTCATGAATGAGCTGAACAATTTCATACTTGAATGGTTTGAATCGGTTGAAAAATGAAGGAGTAGTTAGAGGACAAAAAAAACGTAAAAATAACAATACAGTAGTACCTCACATAACGTAAACCTCCTTTTACGTCAATTCCACTGAACGTAAAGAATTTATGTAAAGTTGTTGCATCGTATTATTACGTAAGAAAAGCGTCACGTCGGTACATGTTCAGAAATTCGATTTGAATAGGCGCGTGACAGAGAGAGGGAAACATTTTCCATGACTAACAGAGTACACTTGGTGACGCCTTCTGGCGCTTCACGTTCTCACTGGCTGATTATCGGGGCACCGCCTACGCTCTCATCTCATTGGCTGACTTATACAGCGCGTCTGTGAGTTTGTGTGAGAGACAGGCTTCTCCCTTCAACCTCCCTTCCTCATCGCAGTCGCCCTTAAACTAGTTGATTGTTTTTGTTTTTCAGTTTTATTCATTTACAGTAATCTTATTTATTACCTTATTTTATATTGGAATGTTACTCTACTATGTTTATGCTAACGTTTTCTTATATTTTCCCACCATATTTGGTGGACTTTTAATATTTTGAAGGGCCAAAGGGGTGAGTTTAGGAAGATCTTGGAACGGATTAGGCTATTTACATGTATTTTACGCTTCGTATAACGTAAAAACCCTATAACGTAAACGTTCTCGGAACGGATTATTTACGTTGTAGGGGCGCCTACTGTATTAAGAATATTAAACAAAAAAAATGGCGCAGAATTTTATAAGTGTGAATGCGTAGATATGCATTCACACGGTGATAGGTGTGGAATGGAAACCATTACTTGATCTGGGTGTGTCCTGCAGAGAGCTCCAGGAAAGGGTGTCATTTCCCATGAAGATCACAGAGGCACATGTCACAATAATTGATACCCATGCAGGACACAGTAGTAACGTTGTGCAATGAAAGCTGCTGTCCAATGATGGAACTAGGCTTTCGGCTCAACTGAATGTAACTTATGATTCATAAAAAAAATATATAAAAAGTATTTACCTTAAAAATGTTTTTTTGTCTCAGCATTCCATAAAATAAAGGCAGTGAGTACAAGGTGCCCTAACCCTTCCATTTTTGTCATCTGCACAGAGCAATTCCAGATCCTAATGCCACAATTAGCCACCTGGCAGAACACCTTGAGATATGTTGTTCCATTCTTGTGCTCCTTGATTGCAGCCTTGCCTGCTGGTTTTAAAGTGGAAATTACAAACGAAGGGAAAATAGTCATGAAAACAGCCCCCCAAAAAAGAAAAAAACAACTTCCAGATTGACCTCAAATGAGACAAACCTGCGTGAGCATCACACACTAACAACACTAACTGGCAAACCTGTCTTGTGACGTTTACGTTTCCCAAGTGTGCATGCCAGGCAGCCTCCAAGCAACAAATCTCAGGGTGAATTTGATGCACTTGATGTTGGGACAGAGCAGACTAAATTCCTGCATACTTCTTCAGGACCTAAACACCGGTTGGCTCTGCTTCCCCTTTATTTTTTGACCACCTGTTTTTGGACAGGGGTTCATTTTTTACCTTCCGTGCATGTTTTGTCAAGACTCGCCGCACATATTTTAAATATCTGAGCCAAAAGACAAAACTGGAATCAACGAATTTTAACAAAAAAATGACGACAATACAGCAGCCAGTGACTGTGCAGCCACCACCTAAGACGTCCCAGTGGCTTTACAAGAACTCACATTTAGTTTGAAGGCACTCTTTTGCTGCAGAGCACTTCCACGTCCTGGCGGAAAATGCACGAGGGGAGGAGTTGTGTCCGCTTGCAGCTCAGTGGGCCAATGAAGACGCTCCGGTACTGATAGTGGTATTTATGAACAGTTAGGATGTGAGGCCGCTGAGATGAGAGCAGGATTGGGGAGATGCAGCAACAGGTGAGCAGACACTCTTTTTGTTGGGTGACATTTTCCAATGTGAAATGCTAAACTGTGTACTAATTCATTAACGGTGGAGAACTAACATGTTGCAGATGCCAAGGATGAGTCCCCACGTGTCCCTGCTCAGGGCGCTATGCTGCCTGCTGGTCATGCCAGGTCCGTATGTTCTATTAAAATGATGTATTCATCTCGCTTGCATGTGTACTCTATTTTAATTGAAAAGTACAACTTCTCTACCTTCCTCCAGCTTTGCTAGAAGCGTCATCTCTAACGAGAGTAAAGAATGATGCAGGTATTTTGTCTTTCATTTAAAAATCTTGTATTCTTGTATCATATTAATTATTGTGAATGGTGCTGCATTTTTTTTTCTAAAGGACGCATTATCGCTGGCAAATGTCATGCAATTTTTGCAATTCTACCGCAACATTATTACCAGGTGCAATCAGTGCGTGAGCTGCAACAAACATGTGGCCTTTACAATTAGATTAAGAATGCACACAAACATACACATAGGTATGATTGCACAAACGTGAGAGCCATGTCTAATATTGTAACTCTATCATGTAGCAAAATGAGGGAAATTAAACGCAGCTCAGTGCACTTCTACCTGTGCCAGCCACAATAATAAACACATATTGGTAAATACTGTAAATAAATGGGAGTGTGTCATATATTAGTAATGTAATGTCATTACATTGTGCAGTTATACTAAAAATGGTGGCTGATAGGTATAGTTGCTATGGTATAAAAACTAACAGAACAAAGTCAAAATTATCCCATAGGTTTTTCCACCGAGGGCTGCCTACGGAAAGATTGAAGGACACGGGGGCCACTTTGATACATTTTGTACATCAAGGATGCTAAAACCAATCTTATATATTGCCGCTCTCTTACTCTTTTCCGTATAGTCAGCATTGAGCCAGCCAAAGCGCACCATTTCTTGACTAATTCTCGACCCAAGAGGAACGTCGACCCAAAGTGGTACAGAGGCACGCCTGACTTCCAGTCCTACTACCGCTTCTACAACAGCATTGGACACATTGAAGGAGTACGTTTGTTGCGTTTAGAATGATTACATTGTTACGACTTTGCACCGTAAGTCTCTTATGTGTTTCTCTGTCAGATCTATGAGATAGACCGAATCAGGATGCTGTATCAGCAGATGCGTCACTTGGAGCTAACCTATGGCCCAGATGCCTCCAGCTACCAAAATATCATGGGTGTGCAGACCACCGCTGCAGCTCCCACTACCGCCACCCAGCCTCCCACCCCCTCAGCTCCTACACCTGACCCTCTGGAGCATGCTCAGCGGATCTACCTGTGTCACCCCAAAGACCCACTGTGCAAACCTCAGATTGTCTACATGCCCACCGGGGCGCTCCCGGTGCTGTGCGACCCCAGACACAACCCGGCCTGCAGGCCCAAGACCGAGGAAGGGGTCGAATCCGCTGCTCCTCCTCAACTGGCTCCAGCCCCTCCTGCTCCCAAAAAGTCAGCTCCTCCTCCGCTACCTCCCATCACTGTTAAACAAATGGAGTACCACTGTGACCCTTACTGGGATCCCGACTGCCTCATTGACCACCCCCCACATCCCATCCAGGACACGGTCAAGGTCGAGGGACCTGTTGAAGAGAACGTGGTGAAAGAGAAAGATGCGAAAGGTGAAGATGGTGTGCCTGCAGAAACCACCGAGGGAGAGCCGCACTACCCTTACTTTGACCCTTATGATTTTAAACGTGACCTTTATGACCCCTTCCACTATGCCAATCCAGATCCTGAGGAGCAGTAAAAACCCCAACCCTGCAAGAAGACTGCAAACTTACATCATGTTGTAAAATCCATACTGAAACGTGCAAATGTTTCAAACCATGCAAATGTGTGCTTTCCCACAGCATGCCTGTGTTGCTATTATCAGTTACACACAATATTATGCAGTATAACAGCAATAAAAATAAAATATTACATCTGGTTGTGTTTCCGCTAAGTTTCATCATTTTAAAACACATAAGATTTCAAGTTTCAATTTTACTGGGTTTTTTGAAATTACATTTTTATTCTTTCCATCTTCTATTAAACTGATCCCAAATGTAAGCACACGCTGATTTAATATGCTGTTATTTTGAATAAATAAAAAAATGTGTCAAAATAATTAAATTTGAACATGATATTATTATATATTATTATATATTAGTATCGCCATGTCAACATTTTGTCGTTACATTTAAGCTTTTTTGCTAATTTTTCCATTTTTTGCTGCTGTTTTCTTGTTCGTATGTATCATATAATAACGTCCTTTATTAATGCATGTCATAGTTTGAGCTGCTGCTCTGTCGCCACCTTGTGGTTTGTCTTTGCAGCACACCTACCTGCCTAGGGGAGGAGTTTCCTGCCACACCTGTGTTCAATCATCGCTGGACTATTTAACTCTCACATTGTTTGCTTCGTATTTGCCAGATTGTCTTCTGACGTTCAGTTGCCATGCTCTCGCTCTGGCCAAGTTTAGCTCTTGTGAATATTTCCAGTTCTAGACCTCCTTGCTTAGTCTTTTGTCTGTTTTATGATTTACACTTCTAGTCTCGAGTCCTATTTTTGTTATACCTTGTTTTTTTTTTTTGCTCGACTTACCTAGTCCATGTTTTTGTACCTAGCTCTTGCTTTAGTTTTTGACCAAGTTTTTTGCTACTTCTGTTTGTACATTTTTGTTTATAGTATTTTTCCCGTTGTGCTTTTCTCCTGCCTAGTCTGTGCAGCGCCATTTGTTCAGCCTTTCAGTTAGTTCAGCTTAGTTTTTCTGCCTACCTTATTGTGCAGCTTCCTGAGTTCTTTGTGTGTATTTTTCCCCGCGGCTGTGCCCGGGTCATGCTTTTGGGACTGTATAGTTCTACCACGACTAAAAGTAATAAAATTACTAAATTGCCACTGGTGTGTTCTCTGCATTTTGGAATCCAATCTTTCGGCTGTAAGCCACCACGTGACAAATAATAAAGTAAGATACACCAGGGGACATGAGCAATGAAAATTTTATTTAATTTAGGATATTGAAGTGGAGCACAGATTTATAGTCTTGATAGCTTTCTTGTTATTAGCAGAAATTTACATTTGTGGATGTAGAATTTTGCAAGAATTAAAATAAGATTAATTAAAAAATATTCTTTGTCAGCTGGAGCATCGTTCTTTACAAAGCCAAAAAGGACATTTTGCAGGAGGGGCTCAAAATCACAGCAGATACGATCTAAAATAAATCTACAAACATCTCGCCACAGTTTACGGGTATATTCACATTTCCAAAACAGATGCACAACAGTCTCAGTATGGGAGTTCCCACGTATCTTTTACCACTTGCTGCCAATACGACGTGGCAATGCTGTATATTTTACTCCTTTAGATGGCGGTAATTCTCCTGTTGTTGTCAAGGCCAGTCACCGATGAAGAAAGGAGCAACGCACTGAAGGCAAAGCGGCGGCGGCGGCGTCCTCCAGCTTCCAGCATCATCATCACCACCATCACTTGTCTTCAGGAAAAACGCCAACGAAACCGGATTTTATTGTCACGGGCCTGCTTTACTTCTTACGTCAGGTGTTTATACGCTCATATATATTGTACTCGAACACGTCTTTCTGGGCTTTTTAAACAAATGGGTGCGGTTGGTTGTTACGATGCTTCTGACAGTCGAGGGCCTGGCCGGATTAGCATGCTAACTTAGCCAGCTAGCTGTTTGTCCGAACAATGAAGCCTTTAATTCGACTAAAGCACGTATGACAAGTTCAATAGCCGATGGAAAATTCTGTGTGTGGCATACATAAATGACTAAAATTTAGTGTATTTTAATTAATGCCACATTTGTCCCAGTAACTATTGTTAGGTATAGTTGTCAGCGGGTGGAGCGATGTTGCGCTTCTTAGGAGTCACAATGACGTCATAGATGTACAATGTCGCGATAATGACCTACTTATAAATGCTTTTCCAAAATCTTAGATTTCTGTTTCATTAATTTAATTTTGACTAAATGTAATTTAAAACAATGCCCAATCTCAAGTCATGAGTATATAAATCTACCATTGGAATGATCAGCTGTTCTCAAATTAGCATTGTGACCTGCCTACGGCCATTTCTTTGGAAGGATTATATAAGCCCTAATGTAACATAAATGCTGCCTTTGTTAACTAAAATGTGTTGACAATTCAGGAAAATGTAGTGTTTGTTCTGTGACAAGCTGCTAAGATCATTTTATTTTTGTACAGGGGACTTGTTGAGTGAAAGCCACCCTGTTGCTTTTCATAATAGTAGTTTGAACTCGCCACAGAAGAAGGAATTATTTAAAAATAGAATATTCTCCTTTCATGCATGAAATATCAAATCAAACCTCAGACAAAAGTGCAGTGCAGTTCTGCAGTAATACACAATAGAACTACGATAATCATGAAGCATGCTGTTAAATGAATGCCAACCTAACTGGATCAGTCAAATTTGAACATCATGACCTGCGTAAAAGGAGAATTTTGTTGTAAGGTTGTGCTGCACTGCCTAATGTCGTACCCACCCAACAATTCCTGTTTGTACAGTGCCATTAGTGCAACATAATATAGATGGGGAAGTGATTATGAATGTACGTTACTGATGAGAAGATGTTCCCTTCTTGTCGTCCTTCCTGCAGTATGTCTGACAAGAGCGAGCTGAAGGCTGAGCTGGAGAGGAAGAAACAGCGGATCGCCCAGATTAGAGAAGAAAAGAAGAGAAAAGAAGAGGAGAAGAAGAAGAAAGATGTCAGATGACACGAGAGATAACACTAAAAAGAAGTTGAATTGGTGCTTTAGCTTGTCCTTGTTGTCTACAGGGGGACTCAAAGCGTGGTGTGGAAGCAGGCTCTGCTGTGGGCCATGAAGACTCTGACCTGGAGAGGAAGCGGAAGGAGGCAGAGGCTCTGCTGCAGAGTGTTGGCATCACCCCGGACATAACACACGGTACACACACACGCACTCACACACACAGCACCAGCATGCTTTTGATTTTATCTACCACTTATTACAGTAACTCAGACTTGTGAAGCACTGCTTTGATGCACTACAGCTTTAAAACCTGTTTTTCTCTAACCTTTTGGTTTGGCTTAGTTTTGCTCACCCCTCTCACTTCACATGATATCTGACCATTTTGTGCATGACACCTAAGCCTGCCTGTCATTTATGTTCATTCTCTCTTCTCTCCCGTGTGTGTGTGTGTGTGTTGTCACCCCTTCGCTGCATGCACCCTCGCTCATCCACTCGCTCAACCCACTACTCCTGCTACATCTACCCCACTCATCCGCTGATCAAACGTCCACAGCTCAGCCCCTGAGGGTAGTAACAGAGGATACCTGTCTGTTTCACTACCTAGTCCCCGCCCCCATGTCTCCCTCCAACAAATCAGTGGGCAGCGACGCAGGAAGCCAGGATTCTGGGGACGGAAACGCAGGACCAAGGTGTGTGAGTTTGCATTTGTGAGAGGAGGTTATTAAATATGGTACACCTGCATGCTGTCTGTATAAAAAGAGAGAGTGGAGTAACATAGTAAACACACCTGTCTTTTAATTCACCGGCACTCTGATGTTTACTCAATTAACACACTCTCTCCCTGCCTTTTTTATTCTTTTACTGTCTCCTCCATCTTAAACTCTGTTCCATCTCACCTTTGACCTCTCGTGCGGTTGGTCCCGTCCTATGTCTCCTCTGTCCTTTTTTCCTGTCTCTTGCTCACTCCGCCCTCTGGTGATTTGGCCCCTTTAAGGACATTGCACTGGGATCCTGACCCCTCTACTCTGCAACTCCACTCCGACTCTGAGCTGATGGGGTACTGCTCCTCCTCTCTCCTCCTGTAGCTTTAATGATCTTTTCTGGTTTCATCTTAAACATGTTTGAGTGTCAGTAATACTGTATGTATGTAAGCCATTATTGGTGTCATCCCGCTCAACTCAAGTTCTCTTTGTGCTCCAATCTTCCTTCTGTTGTTTATTTCGCTGTGATGCCCCTATGCAGGCGTGGGACAGTGAGGCTCACCATGTCCAAAGTGACTCAAGTGGACATTGTCCCTAAAGAAATGGTGTCGTATTCGAAAGAAACCCAGACCCCCACTGAAGCTCATACAGATCGAAAAGCTGGTAAGCAAACAGTGACAGACAGTGTAACTTGACCGCGATTGACAGGCAAACCTGCTTGTGTGTTCTACAGATGAGGATGAGGATGATGAGATAACTGCGCCCCCACCGACAGAGGACACGCAGGAAGACAAAGAAGACCAGGGGCACCAGCAGGAGGAGGGTATGGACCGACATTTTAGACCACTATCAGAAAACTAGGCCAAATCATATCTAACTTTAATGATCACATACACAATTATACAGTTGCGTACAATGCAGACTGAGACTTGTCCAGCTCAGACGTATGCGAACAAGTAATGCCAAAAAAGTATAATTAAAATTATATTCAAAATAAATCTAATAATTAAATAATACAAATATTATGCAGAATAAAGATATTATTAGAAATTGCAATACAATTTGAGTGTAGAACATACAATAAAAATATTTTTATTGGACATTCTGAGAATTTAGTTGGAACGTTTTTATTCCAGGGTTGTATGGACAATGGAAGTATAGTTGTATGAAGTATGCAGTTAGATTTTATACATTTACAGGTCTGGGAAAGTATGGAAAATGGAAACTCAAGTATGGAAAAATATTTATATTTTCAAGACTGTTACCACTGCTCTGTTTTGTAAAAGATAAAATGATGAATAACTAGGAAAAAAAAGAAATGGATCAATCTGTTTTTCCAAGGCGCTTGCTGGAGTAGCTAAAATGTTTGTGTGAGATCACACAGTAGACGGCGCTTCCCGGAATACATTTGGGAAGATTGACTGGTTGAATGGCCCGCCCTGTGCTTTATCCTCCCCCAACCCTTTGTATCTCCTGGAAATTATATGGTCACATAATGGCATACATTTTCAGAATAATGTAAACAAGTTTCGATAAAGCACGCAGGAGACCATGATATACAAACTTTGCAAAGCAACACATTTGTTCTATCATCAAGCGCAATCACAGAGTTGTCATGAAGCGTGAGACATAGTCAGCTAGCGAGCACTCACCCAGTCAAAAATACAAAACGCTTTTGCTCATAGCATTCCTTACGACAAGAAATGTAAAAGATGGCATGAACTGACTGATGCAGTGTCATATTATGTAGCCAACGACATAATATGTTTATACTCAGTCGAATAGGACAATATTTAGCTGTAGTTTGCAGTTGCTACTAAACTGTATACTTGGTTCCTGAATACTTTGCACTGATCTAGTTTGGTAAACAGTAAATGCACGTGCTGTATTGCACAGTGTGTTACCAATAAATCAATACATGTGCTTTACAATTTGCGTCAAGTGTATTTAATTATATGGGTTAAGGTTTGTAGCTTTGTAGCTGAATTTCATTATATCGTCATATCATGATACATCCCAAAATATTGTGATACATGCTGAGGTCCACATCGCCCAACCCTAAATCTAATCACAATGCACAAAGCGATGTCTTGTAGTCAGCAAGTTTTTCTCTCACACTGTTTTATTTTTTTCTAGTTGCACATTCTCTACTTGCAGCTTTTTTTATTGCATGAGCTTCTTCAACATCTTGCAGGTTCCTTGCAAATAGAGCAATTATGAAGCTAGGGGTGATGCCTGCTGTTGCATGGCCACGTGGGATGCAGCGGGACCAAATAATGCCACAACTGCTTCATGGACGCGTGGTGGTGACAATGCATACCCATGCGATGACAATGCGTATCGCGCGTACTATTGTTGTGCACTAGACGTAAACAGTACTTGACAAGGTGTAAATAAGTTGTGCGGGAGCATGGCCATTTCGTGACACCACACACCTTTTTCGATCACGAATCACGTGCAAAGTGCGTAATTTATGCGTAAACTGAACGCAAACAGTGCACAAACTAGTCTTCACGCTTTTCAGGCGTGCCATAAATAAATAAATAATAAATAAATGTATTGCCACGGCTAATTGCGGGACAATGCAGCGTAAACGCTGCTTAAGGTTGTTATTTTGCTTACATTTTAAGAAATTAAAATGTAATAAATATCTGTCACAACTACTGATGACAGATCGGACTGCACGGATGACTTTTTTTTATTGCAATACCATCTGTATCGTATCGTATTGTATTGTATTGTATATAAGTAAATAATACATCATTTGTATTCATATGTACTGTATTAAATTTGTATAAATATAATTTCCCATAGATGGAAGGTGAAGGATTGACAATTTTAAAGTGTCTTATACAGAAAAAGCACTGAAATTACAATTCCACCAAGAAAGTATGTCTTTACTCTGTGTGTGCATGTAGACATTCCCAAAGAGCTGACTGAGGAAGAGAAGCTGCAGCTCCTGCACTCTGAGGACTTCCTAACTTTTTTCGAGCGAGGCAGCAGGATTGTAGAGCGAGCGCTGGCCGAGCAGGTGGACGTCTGCTTTGACTACAGCGGGCGAGATCTCGAGGACAAGGACGGGTGAGGCCTGTTCCGGAAAGACAAAGTGCGGTAGTTGAATAAAAAATGTTGAAGGATTTAATATACTTTTCTTGCTCAGGGACCTGCAGGCAGGTGCCAAGCTGGTTCTGAACAGACAGTTTGCTGATGAACGCTGGACCAAAAACAGAGTGGTCACCTGTCTGGACTGGTCTCCTCAGGTGGGCTTGTAGTAGGTCAATACATTTATGTGCATTTATGAATGAGACTTCTTAGTTGAGGTTGCTGTGGTCCACCAGTACCCAGAACTGCTTGTGGCCTCCTACAACAACAACGAAGATTCTCCTCATGAGCCTGATGGCGTGGCGCTGGTCTGGAACATGAAATACAAGAAAGGCACGCCAGAGTACATCTTCCACTGCCAGGTAGGAGGTAGTTCACATAAAAAAGACAATCTACATTTCAACCACTACTTTTTTGTCAGTCCTTTTGGCCATAAAGGACAATAACTGCTTGTACAAAATTGTCACAACAAATAAAGGTTAGTGTATATTAGTTTTAGCTCTGTTACAGTGAACCCAAAAACATGCACCAATTAACTACTTAAAATATACTCAGTCAACCCTGATTTTACCGTGTTTGTTGTCTTTCTTCAGTCGGAAGTGATGTCAGCCGGCTTCGCAAAGTTTCACCCCAATCTGGTGGTGGGCGGGACCTACTCGGGACAGATTGTCTTATGGGACAACCGCAGCAACAAGCGCACACCTGTCCAGAGGACCCCACTGTCTGCAGCTGCACACACTGTAATGCACATTGTAACCACGGCGCACCTTCATTTTTGCTCTTACACACACACACTGAGAATGGTTGTTTTCTCTGTTATGGCAGCACCCAGTCTACTGTGTGAACGTGGTGGGCACCCAGAACGCCAACAACCTGATCAGTATCTCCACAGACGGCAAGATGTGCTCGTGGAGCCTGGACATGTTGTCCCAGCCGCAGGTACGCCTTACCCACATGACTTAACACCTCTTTACAAGTGCATTACTGTAAGACGTGTTGCGAGAGTCTGCTGATGACCCACCCCCCCATTCACAGGACAGTCTAGAGCTGGTGTTCAAGCAGAGCAAGGCAGTGGCTGTCACCTCCATGGGCTTCCCCCTGGGTGATGTGAACAACTTTGTTGTGGGGAGCGAGGACGGGTCTGTGTATACCGCCTGCCGCCATGGAAGGTGAATTCTCATCACCAAAACCCACATTTACACACCCGAGTTCAGTTCAGTTGACCGTGATACAGTGTGGAACAGTAAAGCCCTACCTGGCAGCATGGTGGTGCATGTGGTTTGCCTCACAGCCAGGTGGTTGTGGTTCTCTGTGTGGAGTTTACATGTTCTCCTCGTGCTTTTGTGAGTTTTCCACAGCCAATCGCTTTCCTTACACATCCCAAAGCATACATGTTTGCTTAATTGTCCATAGGTGTGATTGTGAAAAATTACAGTTAAAAGTTGTTATTTTCTAACCAATTTGCATATCATAATAAAGTATCACTTGTTCTGTTTCAGTTTATGAAGAAAAACTTGCAATAAAATATCACTTTTTGATATATTTAATGACAGCAGGGCACTGTTTACTTAAATATCAATTGTAACACCTGCATAAAAAGGCCGCACGGTGGCCAATTGGTTAGTGGGTTTTCTCCGGGTACTCCGGTTTCCTCCCACATTCCAAAAAGATGCATGTTAGGTTAATTGGCGACTCTAAATTGTCCATAGATATGAATGTGAGTGTGAATGGTTGTTTGTCTATATGTGCCCTGCGATTGGCTGGCGACCAGTCCAGGGTGTACCCTGCCTGTCGCCCGAAGTCAGCTGGGATAGGCTCCAGCATACCATCGCGACCCTAGTGAGGATATGCGGCATAGAAGATGGATGGATGGATGGATATACATAAAAAATGCTCTAATGAATTCACTTTTTAAAATGGATTCTTGATTTGCACTATGTATGAGTAAACAAATGAGTTTTAAGTCAAAAGTTTTGAAAAAAACAATTTAGACATTTAGACTACCAGTCAAAAGTTTGGACACACTTCCTCATGCTTCTACCGTAATTGGTCACGTGATATTTGTAGAATGATACAAGCTCCGAAGCGCTATTTCACATCAGTGTGATTCAGGAAGTCTGACACGAGCTTTGAGGTTTTGGATTCATTTGACCAATTTTCAGTTAGAAGTGGAGTAGATCCAGCATTATTTGGTTTGTCTTATTGATGTGTTGACTGTTTTGTGGTCTTCCCATTCCCACAATTTGTGTAGTTGTTGATTTTTCACCTTGTCTTTAACATATTGCTGATTTAATTCTGATTGGCTGTAGATACAGTCTAAATACAGTAGATATGTGTGTGTGTGTGTGTGTGTGTGTGTGTGTGTGTGTGTGTGTGTGTGTGTTACAGTAAGGCGGGCATCACTGAAGTGTTTGAGGGCCACCACGGTCCAGTGACAGGCCTGAGCTGTCATACCGCTGCAGGACCTGTGGACTTCTCCCATCTCTTCATCTCTTCTTCTTTCGACTGGACCGTCAAACTCTGGAGCACCAAGGTGAGACACTGACACCAACACATGACTTCTTGATACAATTAACAATCCCGCGGCGCCCTCACAGAGCACCCGCCCGCTTTACTCGTTTGAGGATAGCTGCGACTACGTCTACGATGCCATGTGGTCTCCTACACACCCTGCTCTGTTTGCTTGCGTGGACCTCGCTGGACGTTTGGACCTGTGGAACCTCAACAATGACACTGAGGTACTTTCTTGTTGGATTGACGAGGTAAACTAGTGCTTGTCTTGAAGCAGTGTTGTTGCTTCCTTAGGTTCCCACTGCCAGTGTGTATGTGGAGGGGGCTCCAGCGCTGAACCGTGTGCGATGGGCTCACTCTGGAAAAGAGATCGCCACCGGAGATTCTGAGGGCCATGTGCAGGTGTATGATGTGGGGGAGGTGAGACGTCAGCCATGAAATAATCAAATTCTACGCTAAATTGTTTGTCCTGTGATGTTTTTTTGGAGTCTTTGCTTTGCTAGATCACCTTGTGTGTCTTCTTGCAGCAAATCTGCGTCCCCAAGGCGGACGAGTGGACGCGCTTCGTCAGGACTCTAGCTGACATCAACGAAAACAGAGACGAAGCTGAGGAGCTCGCCAATGTTTGATAATACAAAGGCCCTCCTTCTGAATTCTTCCCCAGTACCCTACATCCCCACTAATCTCCGCTGGGATGGGTGGGGGAACTCCGCTGTCCAGCTCCTCCTTCCCACCTACTAGATCATGACTTGGCCTGGAGATACATACAGTGCTAGAATAGACCACCGTTGATGTTTTTCCCTGTATTTAGTGCATTTTCGTACTAGAACAAAAATCTAAACAGTGACATTTCCATCTGCAATTTGGCTGTCAAATTGGAACCTTTAACATACCAGGACTCCACTGATTGCTACTCAAAGGCCTCAAACAATATGCAAACCTTTGTACTTGCACCTTTATACTAATAAGTTAGTGGGTTTTTTTACATTTCAAAGTTTTCCCAAAACCCTTTCGCACATGGCTGGAAAAATGTAGGAAAATAGTCCTCATCAGCACAACTTGGACACAGTTCCACCCTGGCCTGTGTATAAAGAATGTTGCATTTTAACCACTGCAATATTTAATATTTATTCTGGTGGTCACACTTATTTAAATTATGTTTATTAAAAACTGTTGCTTTGTACTAAAAGTAGCTCACTCAAAAAATGGCTCCTTAGGCTTTCTGTCTGTAAAAGCCTTCACTTATAGCTATTCAGTGCTCTTGAATTGTGATGAGGAAGGTGTAATCTGGAGGTTACAAGGGCTTTTTTACAGATGTACTTTTACCGACCAAGGTTTTCCGTCCGTGCAACATGACGATCCTCCAGGCTGCTAAAGATTTAAACACAAAATTGCGTTTCTCAATGTCAAGGACCGTACTTTGAAATGTTTTTCTTTTTAAAAAAATGAAACATTGTCACTTTGTGTGCAATTCATTGTTTAAAAAAATTAAGAAAATGTAAAAATGAGCGAAAACTATACACAAATCAATCAGAAATGGTTTTGTTTTTTAAATACTTGGGACAACAAATCTCTACTTGAACTCACATTAAGCTCTTCTCCCACATCAGTAATCAAAGTCAAAATGGGACATATAATGAAATATTTCATTATGGTGATGCATTATAACACTTGTCCACATGAAAAGTCAAATGTCAGTCATGGTCTCCAGACTCCTGCTCCTCAACACAGATTGTTTCCTTCTTATGGTGTGCATGTTTGGATAGTTTAGCACCCACCAGGATACACACATGCATCCTTGGAAAGTCTCAAAAAGCATGACAGTCCTTGAAGTGGGACTCGTTCATTGAGCATTCTTGAAATGTTGGCGGTTCCTTCCTTGACAATGAGAAACACCACTTGAATGCACAGTTGCAGACCTGGCAGAGAGAGCTGTGTTGTATTTTGCATAGATACATTGTACTGTGGATATGTTGGAAAAGATGGCTGCACTTCCTCATTGGAATAAAACTCAGAAGTCTGGAATTGTAAAATTAAAACCATATGGATGATTTATTTCAATAAAACGACAGCATTTATATGCTTTTAATTCAATAATACCTAATTTCTCGCCAATTTGTTTTACAAAGCAAACATGAACAAAAAGTTCTGTACACCAGTAAGCTGGATTCTTGCTGTAACAGTACAG
This sequence comes from Dunckerocampus dactyliophorus, assembly GCF_027744805.1. NCBI lineage: Eukaryota > Metazoa > Chordata > Actinopteri > Syngnathiformes > Syngnathidae > Dunckerocampus > Dunckerocampus dactyliophorus. Next base: position 12,156,779 of record NC_072820.1, on the reverse strand, counting down.
TAACTACACGATTCATACTGGATGTCCCGTCAAAACGTCTCTGTCTCAGCACAGTTGTACAATATGTACAGTACTACTTGATGCATACTGCATGTTACAGCGCTTTGTAACATTTTCTTAGACGCCTCAGCGCAGTTTTACAATATGTACAGTATTCCTCCTCCTGTGAGAGACGCTCCACGCAAAACACACGACTATGAAGCTATCGCTTTCTGTGCCTGAGGTCTACTCACAAAGAGTATCAGACAAAAAACCCTCAACAAAAATCATAATGTGATCTACGTATGACATATGAGTGCATAAGGCTGCTTTATATGAATTCTGGAGTGTATGATGAAGACTCCAAGAGAAGATAGAAGCACTGCTGCAGTCTGCATGGTGACCAGCTGCAGCAAGCTTTCCTGATCCACGATTGGCTGAGGACCACGCCACCTTCATCCAGGAGAGGGCGGCAGGCAGAGCTTTGTTCTTGAATGTACTACCCAACCTCACTGACCTGGGGCTTGCAGTGAAACTTGTGTTTTAGTTGGTGTAAATATCTACGTGCCGACTCCTGGAGGAGGATGACTGGGATGGAGAAGTGATATGAAATGCTCAGAGCTCCTAAGGGGCCTGAGCAGGAGTGGCGGGCTCTGGGTGGTGAATGGACATCACGCCGGAAGACTTAAATTTGGGCAGGTGGAGGCCAAATTTGTTCTCCACTCCTGCGAAGGTGGCGGCGGCCAGACGGTAGCCTCCGACGTGATCAGCGTTGATGGGAGGAAGCTCCGAGATGCGGGACTTGGGAGTAGGATCGGATCCTGAAGGACGACTACACAGGGGCAGCACATGAACAAGGCCATGTTTGATTTTCTAGTTACATAAAACCATAAATGTGTTAGCTGGATTAAAAAAAAAATAATAATAACTTACTGTCCTCCGAAGTCAACATAGAACCACCTCTGTAAGAGTTCATATGTCACTAGAGTCACGCCAAACTGTGGAGAGGACCGGCACATACGAGCTACAAGGCAAAAGACACTCTTTGTATCACATACATTTTTTAAATGTTTGTTATTGAGCACAAATACAACAACACACCTCCTGCTCCCTTCCACAGAGCTCTGAATCCTTCCTCCCGCATGATCTTCCTGAAGCAATCGATGACGCCCGAGTAGGTGGTCTGTCCCGCCCGGGCTGCCACTTGCAGACGAGTCTTGATCACGTCAGCGGGTGTCACCAGCGAGGCTGCAGGGATACCTGGGAAATAGAGCCACAAGAGATGATTACCAAGTCATTCATCCACATTGAATCCAACTAAGTGTTAACATAAAGAATTCAGTAGAAATGCACAGTCATAGACAACCACAATGTGTCTTGGGAGACATCTGGATTGAAGTGAACTCAATAAAAACAGCTGATTCATGTCAGGATGTTGTTAAATTAAAGTTTCACCAAACCCTCCCATCTTTTGACCAAAAACCGAAAATCCAGATTGATGCCAATCGGATACAAATATCATTGAACCTACAGTGGAACCTAACCGAAATGGACGCTAACCAAACCAATTTTTCTCATAAGAAATAACGTTAATAATAAACTTATGTCAATCTAAAACAAAAGGGTGTCTGTGTTGATCTCACTGGCACATCGTGTCTTTGGGAACGTCTTCAATGGCATAAAAAGGTAACCTTAAATGTTCACTTATCCCTTTCATTTGTCATTTACAGGCATTTAGAATTGTTTTATGCATGTAAAACTGTAACTGTAAAACTATGAAAACGTCTTTTGTGTTAATATTTTTGAGAGTCAAATGCTGATGACATCATAGACTGGCGACGTGACGTAGCTGACTTCCGGTTCTGGTAGTCATTTTGCTAGCTAGCTAATGGAGGTTGACAAGGAAGGACGTTTTGATAAAAAAAATACATTAAGAAGACAGTTGGACTCACGCAGTGTATTAATAACACGACAAGAGGCGTGGAGAATGTATGCAAACCGAGGTAAAAATTGTGGCGTACATTTTCGACGTTAATCAAAAAATAGGCTAACTGGGGCGGATGCTAACCAAGGTTCCATATTTACTGCCAGATGTTTTTTTAAAAAAGGTTTGGGCTGCCTGAATAACAAAGCAAGAATAGCTACATAGTTATCTGCTCAAAATGCACAATTTTGGCTGACTTTGGACGAGAGGCAGGGTACAACCTGGACTGGTCATCAGCCAATCGCAGGGCACATATGGACAACCATTTACACTCACAATCATACCTATGGACAATTTAGTCGCTAATTAACCTAACATGCATATTTTTGGAATGTGGGAGGAAGCCGGAGTACTTGGAGAAAACCCACACAAGCACAGGGTTACCAACCCAGATCCTCCACATCTCCTGACTGTGCGGCCTGCTTGCTAACAATACTGTACTGCTTGTATGTCAGGGAAAAATATGTTCAAACAAATTTAAAAATGTTGTTTAAGCCTCTGTATTTACTACATAGGTGAGCAAGATCTTGGTGGAAAGCTTGTGATGAGTACAAAACTGTAGTTACATCAAAAGCCAAAAGACGGTAGATGACATTAAGCTCCCTGCTCATGTGTATGGAGTTTTTCCATTGGAGAAGCACATGGATAGGCTCAAACTGATAACAACTGTGTCAGTAAACAAGAGTTTACAGATGTAAACACAGTTCTATGAATGAAAATGAACCTGTAATCCAAGGGTTGTAGTCACGTGGTTACAGGTTCCCTGAAATGAAATAGAACAGTTGTTGCCTTGACGTTTGCTGAAATATCATGACATGAACACATGATTTGAAAGCCTTGTGAAAGCGGACGTTGGGCTTTGTTAAGAAGCTACATGTACTGACGACCATGAATGCAAAAAGGAGCTTATGTTGGGATAGAGCGACAAATATACAGTACATAATGCCACGCATTAATTTCGCTAGTCCTTGATTGTTTGTATGACATCAGGATTTGACGAATTAAATTTTTATTCGGCATCCAACATGTCATGTTTTGATAAAAAGCACTTAAAACGCTGTTTGTCTGGTCTCCTCTTTTAGATAAAGACATTTTACCATCTTTGCTTTATACATGATTCACAACATTATACGCTTTTCTGTGCCCACTTGTGGCCAAAATAGTGGACAACAGGTTTTAATAAATGAATCAAGTGTTTAACTAATTAAATCTATGACTTCTCTGAATTGTAGCCTGATGTTACCTGCAATGGCTCCAGCAGTGAGAAGCTGCAAGGGGCCGAGCCGACCTTGCTCGTCAGCCATCGCGGACTTGAGGTGGGCGTAGGCGGGGAAATAGATGGCGGAGAAGGGAATGTCTCTCAGGAAACAAGCCTTTGCTCCCTAGAAACATGCAATCAAGTATGGGTTTAAGAGGCACCAAAGACTGAATATGAGGCTGACATGTTACCTTGTAGAGACCAAAGAAGCCCAAGTCTCGCACCACACTGAGTGCGCTCACTCGAGGTCCCGTAGTAATCTCGCCTGCCACCTGCAGGCGAATCTTCACTATCTCTAGAGGGTTGGTAAAAATCACCTGGGAACCTCCAGCCTTTATGAACAAGGAGAAGAAGTTACCGTTAGGGCCTGCCCCACCCTCCTCCGTGCATGAAGGAGGAGAGAGGAGGAACAGAAGCCCCACGCTCAGTCATCAATAAACATGAAGGAAGCGAGGTCTGCAGTGGAGGAACGAGTCAGAAAAGAAAAAGCAGTGGCTCAGTAATTTGGAGGTACTTCGAAAAAGTGACTGAAATGCAGAAGTCCTACAATCTTTTTCAACACATTAAAACTTGGCACAAACTCCAGTACAAGTCTGAAGCTGCCACAACACAAATCTCACTGCTTGGTTCTTTTTCCTGTTGCGTTTCTCATGAAAGGAAAAGTGCAAAGTGGTGTGCTATTCCTAAAGGGGTGTCCCCCCTCCGACCCCAGCGAGCTTTACAGTTGCAATTATTTAGCATAAGAAGCTCTACCACAAATGTACAAACAAGTCAGACAGACATTTGCTAAGCCTGATGCAGTTGACAGGTTGGTGCTCCTGGCACAAAATCTCGAAAGGAATAAGGACAACAATAAGGACAATATGCACACATATTTGGCTTTGGCTTTGTCTAAACACTAAACTAAATATTGAGTAATGACCTCCTGCAACTTCCAATAGGTTGACAAGCTCGTCGTGTGTTTGTTCATAGCTCATGATTGGCTCTTACCACATAAAGAGGTGGCGGGTCCTCACAGACTCGTGCGTGCCACAATGTGCCATTTTATATACACCAGTGCGGCTTATACAGTATATGTACAGATCTGTTTTTTCCTCTAAATTTAGAAGGGGGTGGCTTATACACCGGAACTTACAGTATGTATGAAAAACCGTGATAGAGTGAAGTCACAAAACTCAAACTGCGAAGTGGCGAGAGACGACTGATACTCACACAGCCACCAGCCAGAATCTCTGCGACCAAAGGAATAGAATTGTCCTTGTCCGTGAACTTGTCTCGTACAAAGTCATTCACCTGTGAAGCACAAGCACAAAGAAAGTCGGTGTGATTGTCTAGTTTTTCTGATGCTATGTTATTGGGCGTTCATGGAGGGGAGGAACTTACAGTGAGTTTGATAGCCTTCTCAGGTGCCACACCAATGAGCTGAGGAACCAGACCTGTGGGGCATCATAGGTGAATGTGTAACAGGAGTAATACATGCGGTCTATTATATCACGGACATGTTTGTTTTATCTATGGCAGATGGGATCAAGAAGTGAACAGTTCAAGTTAGGAAGCAGGTGGACTTTCATGCAGCATACCTCTGTAGAAGCCAAAGAATCCTTCATAGCGAAGCACCTTCTTAGCACAGTCAAAGCTGTTCTTGTACATCAGCTCCCCCACAAAAGAACCTGTGGACCTCTGGTTCTGCATTCGGGTCTTCACCAAGTCGATAGGGTACACAGCTGTTGCTCCCGTGGCTTCGCAAAGATGCACAAGTTCGGACTGAAGAGTCTTTCTTTATAGTATGCTGTATTGTTGGCTTACAGGGTAAAAAAAAAAAAAGAAAAGACTTCTTGCACTTACCTCCAGCAATGGAGCCCAAAGTAAACCTGTATGCAGATTCTGCAACTTGAAGCCAAATGGGTCTAGAACTGTCCCCATGAGTCTGATGGAGGAAGCAAAATTGGACCAGAAGATGATATTGTTATAGGCCTCTGCCCTGATAGACAGTGCAACATAATTAATTGCTGGATGCATCATGCAACAGAACAATTAATCATTTTCACCCGAATGGGAAAAAAGTCAGAAAAAGACAGGTCACCTTATATTTGGGGTGTAGAGATTTGGGGTCATCTTATATTCTGGTCAAGACGGTGGCGGCCGCACTGCATGTGCAGGTTTTTTTTTATTTTTTATATAGAACATGTGGTCACTAGATGTGTGTAATTACATACATTACGACTGACAACACTGCTGTGACAGACCGCAGTTTACACAGCCTGCAGAGCAGACGTGGCATCTGTAAAGATGAAGTTTGCGCTAGAGAATGCGAACTAAATGTTTGTAAATTTCCCTTCAACACTGACCTGAAAAGAATTAGGGATTAGAAAAAGGGACTGTATGCAACTGACTCCAATTTACCACCTCTGGCTAGCATATGTTACCAATACTGGTTTAAAAGAACAGATTGTACAAAAAATGTGTTTATATTTTTCCCTATTACAAATTCATCTGCATAACATTTTTTATAAATTTTCGTTCGGCACAAATAAAATAACTGTCTGTCACTCAAAACTGTTAGTATTCAAGTTTATGTCCGTGGCAGGTACTCACACAAAAGCAGTATGCTGTCAAAGCAGTTATATTTTATACGTATTGGACACTAATATTTTATTTTAATTAAGAACCTACATTTATAAGTATAAAAGAACACCAATATGTACTACAGATAATAACATCCCCTCAATAAATGCTGTTCCCTAAAGAGATGCCCATTGTTGAGTAAATAAAAGGACCCGGCTGCAATATGAGGAAATATGGTCTGTGTGTGTGTGTGTATACATTGTAAAAGAGAGAATGTGTTACCTGTTTTTGGGTTTCAGCCAGGTTATAAGGAAGACTGCCCTCTTCTAATGGCGCTATTCTCTCAATGTCAGCCAGGTTCAGGCGCCTGACAAACAGTACAAAACCCACTGCTGAGAGCGGCCATGTCTGACATTGATCATACAGTATTCACTGAAAAGTGCTGCTTCAACTGTTTTCTTTACATAGGTGTGGTAAATGAGGAAAGATTGGTTTTCAACAGCATGACAGTTTTCTTTTTGCAGAAAAAAAAAAGTCTTCCTGTTGCCTATCAGAGATGATAACCATGTTTAAACTGATAAAAGACGTGTTGCACTGACCCCAGTTGTTTATTTTTAAAGATATACAAGTGTGTTTACCCTGAGGGGGAGTGCAGTCCTGATAACTGGTAGAGGATGTCAATTTCCATTGGCGTGATTTGACCAAACTTGTTGGCTGCATGAACAAACTCCTCTGCGTGAGGCCAGATAAGATAAAATTGTAAACAGATTTCCGATGAAAGATTCCACATGGTTGCAAATAGACAAGTAAACACAAACTGCGCATACCTTTGGTGACCAGTGTGTCATTCCATGAACCAGCCAGTGTACTGTAGATCTTGCGTATCAGTTCCATGTTGTTAAGCAGGGAGTTAAAGGCGTTGAAGTAAGAGAAGCTGACTAAGTGAGAGGTGCTGCCTCCTGCTGCCTGCAAGGAGAAAGACATGCATATATACATTAAATAATAAATACACAATTATTATCAGCAAGAGTGCAACTGCACAAGTCTTGCTAATACTGAGCTGCGTTATGCTAATGACACACATGTGAGGAGAATGGAGTTATATGACTGATGTGGTAAAAATAAAAAGTTGTTTCGCTCTGTGGCCTTAGAGCGCTTTAATACACAAAAAACTCACTGAGACAAGGTTCTCCTCCACAAAGGGGGTGAGCATGTGGTGCCTAATGGTGGCCATAATGTCACTGAAGTCCAAGGCGGAGATGACGCCATTCTTGCCTTTGTCCTTCTGGGCAAAAGCCTGCCGTGCGTGTTCCAACTGCAGCTCCTACAAGAACATGACACCACACAGAAGGGGGTAAAAATATAGCGGCAACACAAGTTTTAACCTTAGATATCCTAGGGATGTGCATTTTGTGCCACTTTTTTTCCCCAAACATTTTGGTTGTATTTAATGAAAATAAGTCAAATTTGCCAAAGGATGTTCTTTAAATTATTAGGTAGGTATTGTAAGTTAGTAAATGGCAAATAAAAATCAACACATTTATTCTGAACAACAAAAAGTGTCCATTTAAAATGCATTTTGTTTACGTTACATTTATCTAAACATAAACTACTCCAATCTTTATGTTAAGATTTCAATTTGGACTAAAGTAAAGTGAATTTCCACTAAGGAGGATTCCTTATTTATAATGGAATATTTTCATAGTTAGAGCATAAAAACCTGTTTACAACCTCCTAAATACAATTCTAACATTATTAGAATGTTGAAGACATGAACTAACAGTACAGTACCATTACTGATACCTACAGGCTAGTGTAGAATACTACGTCACTGTCTTTGCGTTTTCTGAATCCCTGATATTTATATTTTAATTCATTTAGCCATTTATATGCTTAAAATGCTTAATTTAGGCAAAACATATGTAAACATATGTAACGTGTAATTTTTTCACTATTAAAAGCATGCAGAAAAATTTCACACCTTTACTGTTTTCTGCAAGGGTGCCTTGCTACTACAATCGTAAGTTTTTTTTATTATACAAAAACAATAGATTTATGTAAACATACTGGCCTTTAAAGGGTTAACACCCCCAAAACATAATTATCTATTTCTAATTATATAATAATCTGACACGTATACTGTATTTCAGGCTGAGGAAGAGGTGTGGATTCCAGTCACGCGACTCAAGTCAAACTCCAGTCAGAATTTTGATGACTTTGGAAATCGACTTGGCAATGTCATCAAAGACTTGCATCTCGACTTGGACTTTGACATCCATGACTCGGACTTAGGTCTGATATTGATATATATTGATAAATATCTGATATTTTCAGTGTAGTATTAGTATTAGTCGTGTTACTAGTATTTAAAGAACTTCTTAAGGGTGAAGTAGGTGCGTCTTCCAGCCTTCCAGATAAAAGCAGTGGCAAAAATGAGTGTGTTTGTGTAAGCAACAATACCTGTAGAAACTGGGTGAACTCGAGGTAGTTGAGACGTTTCTTGCGGTCGCGCCCAAAATGCAGATGGATGAACTCACAGTCCCAGTTGAAGGGAATGTGATGGTGCACTGTGGTCTGGCTGAAAATATCTCGCACATTCTCTGAAGCATAAATACATGCATAAAAAAATGAATCTAAAGTCACAGTAGCACAAAGCATCGTGTTTGGATTTTGGCAAGAAAGCGGAAACAGTTAAGTCCATCCATGTGCAATGAGTCAAAAAGAGAAATAATGGAGTTTATAATTGGGACATTCCATTTCAGCAGTGGCTTGCATGAAAACACGTAAAGGTGCTCCCATGACAGAGAACACAAACACACTGGACACGAGTTGTGAACCAGTGCAAGCTTCTCACAGTTTAATGTCTTTTTGGATCAACTGCAATCACATGACTGCAGCCTTAAGCCGGGCCACAAAAACAACAATGGAACATACCAAAGGAAATGTCTCCAGTTCCAGTCTTGTCAAATAGCTGGAAGGCAACAATGAAGAGAGCGTCAGGTGCACACAACACGGATTCAAAGGCCAGAAACTCCTGGAATGAGATCAGCCTGCCAAAGACGTTGGAGAAAAATAATTATACATAATTAATTACATGTCACACACTCAAACAGTACAGCAGTAAACTTAAACTTAAGCAAAGATAAGAGCTTGTGGAAACAAATTAAATCCACCTGTATCTTGGAGTGCTGATTAATTAATTACATTATAACAACTACTTAAATAGACTGTGTGTTATTTCTGCATGTATGATTGCATGCATACCAAGTGTTCTATCTTATCTATACAACATAGTAGTAGCAAGTGCTTATCAGGGGAACCTCAATAAACACCACTTAGCGATGCTTAAGACTGTGCGGGCACACACCCATCCTTCGTCGTGTCGGCCACAGCAGCCAGCAGCTGTACGGTTTTGGGGTTGTGGTGAATCTGTGTTTGCAGGCCGAGATACTTCTGGACAAAGTCTGCTGGGGTCATGAACCTGTCTCCATCCTTGTCCACTTCGCTGGCATACTAAGTGGGAAACAGACAGGTATAATGAAGTGATAGGAGGTCTGTTAGATTACTTTCCTTCTGGTCCAGTCACCAAACAAACATTCACGTAACTTTTAAATGTTGTGTGCACTATTACATAACCATGTTAATCTGTCTCATGAGCGTCACTTTACATGACGTGTTATCAACAGCCTCGGTAATCCCCGCAGTTTTCCTTTGCAACACTCTGAATGTCCACGTTTGTTTCACAAACCCAGGTAAGGAGGAGTTAACAGAAGCTGTTTGAAAAATGGCAGGCGCTTGAAGGTGACTGGACGAATGTTCTGTTGGTCACATTAATACAAACAAGCACAAGGGTAAAATGCATCATGACAAGCAGTCAGTGAAGATGCAAAGTATTGATTGCTCTTCTTTTAATACATGAATACTCCCCCTCCCTTTTGGATATGTTGAACTGTGCAAATAATACCACATGATATTCATTAATGTAAGTTGTTAAGCCTCTCTGAAACAAATAAACCATACCATAAATGTCTAGTTCTGATAAAACTGCTGCTCTGACAGCATCAACACTAATCTTAACATCGCTTCTCCATTTATGTAACATATTGATCAGAGTAGAAAAACTATTTTTTCCACTAAAACACAGTCTGAGAAAAACAGGGAGTGAAATGTCTACATGCTAGCTAACAAGTGCCACCAAATGACTTCTCCTCAAGGCAGTCAGAGATTTTCTTCCTGTCACACATACCTGGAAAGATGCAGCCATGTGAAAAGAAAGTGTGTCAAATTTTTGGGCAAGGGTTTAGCATAAAAACGCTACTCCTGTAGCTCCTGTTATGACTACTTTTGCAGGATTTGTGTAAAAGATGGCATGTAAAAAACCCTGACTGTATCGTAACAACAGTTGTCGGCGTGAAACTTAGCGGTGGACCTACAAGACGACATTCCTGATTCACTTGAATGCAAATGGCAATAAACTTGATCCTGTTTATTACCGTGGGTAGATGTTTCACTATAGAACTGTGCCAGCTTTCTTATCAAAACTATTAAGAGTGCAAAAGCATCACCTGCTGCACGACGACAAATTCTGAAGATGTGGCGTGACATGTCTGACCAACACTCACCCGACAAATGTTTTTTACGGCTTCAGCTTGTGTGCTATTTTGACCTATGTGTGTTCGAACACCAAGAGCAGCGTTGTCATGCAAGTGTTACACACTGGCCATACAGAGAACAGGAGAGCAAGGTAAAGGTTAACCACTCACTGTGATAACCCAGTACAGTTTATGTTCTTACAAGGAGTGCAATCCTGAAGTAACGTCTCTGATTTGTAATACTTATGATCAGCGGTGTGATCCAGAGCGTACAAGGCTACATACTTCCTTGTTTGTGCTCGTAAAGCTCACAACACCACTTTCAGATTTTAACCTCACATTGGCAGTTGGAAAAAAACATAAAACACACAAGCTTTACCAATCACGCAACTTATGAATGACTATTTTGTGTCAAATTTAGGTTATTAAGAGTTTCATTTCCCACATAAAGCAAAGCAGCAGCTGGTTCTTGGTGTTTAACTGTGTCTAACAGTGTAATTTAAACCTTGTGACACAACCTTCCCAGATCACCCAGCATGCCAAATCAGACTGGGGTACTCACTTTACACAGATACAACTTTTAAAATGAAATGTGTGAAATGCTCACCTTCTGGAAGATTGTTTTCAGCTCACTTGGATCCCCACGTTTGGTAGATTGCACCTAAAAAAGAACAGGTTGTTAAAGTTGGTTTAGGATAAGGGGTTGTTTGCACATCCCTCCTCCATTGACTTCTATGGCAAATTCATGTGTCCTTTAAAATTGCTGTAGGACAGATGAGCAGCTGCCAGCTACGTGTACGTTTATCCACGTAAAACTAAAGTGGTATCCAACAGAAGAAGAGTGACAGCTGTCATAAATAGACCACAAAGGATTCCACGTCGAACATTTACACCAAACCCCAGCAACGACAAGCTAACAAGCTAACACAAAACTCCTCACACGAAAAGGACGCGAACCGTTACAAGGTCAAAAAAAAAAAACACTCGCATGAAATTAAATAAAGTGAGTAAAAAGGGGAAAGACGTGGGCTGTAGTCGGAAAGAAAGTATGGAATAATGACAGCTGGGTAGCATTACGAAGCTATCCCCAAGCTTATTGGTCGTTTCATCAAGGCCAGCAGCCGCCGGGCGTCAGCTAGCCCCAGTGATGCTACAAGCTCCGAGCAGCACGACGGCCTTCCTGGCGACCGCCATGCCGGTGTAGAAATACATACACTCGCGTCGGCTGTTCCCACTCATTTAAACGCGCAAAACACCAACGGGAAAGACAAAGTAAGCGTTGAAAATCACTAAGAGAACGATGCCGAAGTCACCTTGACCGCCATGCTGGTTTGACGTCACGTACAGTGGGCTAGAGGGAGGGAGGAGGAAGGCAGAGTGGTAGACAGCATCGCCACGGTTCACGCCCACGGGTGAAATGGAGTTCAACAGTGAGGAACCACAAAAAAAGTCGAAAGTATTTATCCATAAGTTATCAAAAAAAACATTAATGCGTGGTGTTGCTCTCCCAAGACAATGACTTCAGACATGCACTCACATGATCACCTTGATTCCATCCACTTTATCTATTTAATAACGAAATCACTGTTATTGCAACCTTTACTACAGATATTTCATTAAGATAAATATGCAATGAAAGCTAATACTTGGCCAGTGTGCCAAATGGTGATGTTGCAATGTGTCATGTGACTGCTGTGGGCGGTACCACGTGATCAGTAATGGCGTTCTCCAGTTCTTCCCGACTGTTAACGAGATCAGGTAGGCGACTTAAACCAGTCGCACACGCACCCCGAAAACCACACGTGTAAAACCACTGTCTTACAAGGACTGTAAGATGTTTGATGTTTGTAACTAGAACTTGGCTAGTTTGTTACTTTTACTTTCGCTCCCTGAGCCCAGACGAGAGTGTCCGGGTCTGTCTAAGCATTGAAAAACATATATCAGAGGTTATGTTATTGTGCGGAGCTTGATGGCGACTAAAACAGTTTCTATCATGTGTAGCTGCTTTAAGCAAACTATTAGCTGGGAACAATAACACCATAAGTAATTCGTGTGACTATTTATGCTTTGCAGCTACCTTATAATTCAAATGTAACTGTTTCCTTTGTTATTGCAACGAGTATAGCATTTTAAGTGAATGTATTCGTCGTGATTTTGTATTTTGTCAGCATTACAGTAATTTCGCGTAATACATCAATACACTCAATACTGTTTTCTTACTCCTTTTTGTACAATTTTACTACACTTGTATGCATAATACATATGGTTATTTTACACACAAATCAAGTTTAAGCTGCTAGCACAACTACTTAAGTAGAATACAATACTGTACTGTACAAAATCAGACCCTCTCTCCCGCTCTCTCTCTCTATCTCTCTCTGAGTCATGCAGCTATGATATTAATATTCATAAACCAAGAAAACTACATATTTGCACACTCATTTATTTGCATACATTTGTATCCAATGATAATTATATTGACATGAGCGACATTATTTTATTAGAATGTTAGCATATTTTGTATTTACACGTGCACGTAGGACTGAAAATAAACAAGAGAAAAAAAAACAGAATGAGTGTTTGCACCATGGACTCACGCTTTAACATTGATTGAGCGCCCCACTTGGTCTGTTTCACAACTCAACACCACATATGGCAATAAAAGGTATTTAATGTTGTGTGGGCAAGAAGACGTTTTAAGTAAAATTTTTCCTTTAAGTTATACCCATAATCTCTGTGTATTGTAGTATTGGCAAGCAGGTTATGGGTTGCTTTGCTATAAGATCTCAGTATCAGTATAAAGAGGTTCGTATCATCCAAAGGCTGTTTGTTGTCCCTTCCTGCAGTACTCGTTGGTCTTCTTCGAAGAGGATGCTGTCTTGAACCCTGCAGGTTCTCCCCAACGCCACCGTGTCAGCAACATCGCCGCTTCTTCTGGAGAAAGTGGAAAAACTCCCACTTTCACAGTGTAGTTCGCCCTGCTACTGTCAGGCCTGCCTATGCAGTACCAAAGGTAGAGATTTACAAATTTGCTTATTCATTTTTGAATAATGCGACCAGACTCTTTGAATTGATTTTTTCAATTCAAAATGCTCTGCGTGTGGTTTCTTCCTGTGTCAATAGTGTTTTTTTTCAGTTTTGTTACATGGCACCTGTTTCTTGCTGCTTTGAATACTGCAAAGATAATTGTAATTTGAATGTCTTTAAGGTTAGATTTGACATTATCTACTTAATTCATAGTAAGCAGCAAATAACCAGGCAGATTATACTCCTTTTAGAATTGACCTTAGAACATGAGTGACTGTAAATCAATACAGCAATTCATTGACATTCACATGACTGTTTCCTCATAGGTCATTCATATTTAATATGCATTCTGCACAACAATGTGAACCACTGTTCTCTCTCCTATCTGTCTTATAAGCACATTGTGCGCCCAGATTACGTCGGCACTGGACTGGTCCCGGAATGGCCTGACTACATAGAAATAAAAAACACAGAGCAGATCGAAGGCCTTGCCAGAGCCTGCCAGCTAGCTCGACATGTGCTGCTACTAGCCGGACGCAGTTTGAAAGTAAGCACAGACTCAGGCACACCAGCTTAGTTTGTTATAAACAAACGAGCAGAACACAAAGTGGGATGTTTGTTTTTTTAGGTTGGTATGACAACGGATGAAATAGACTTCATTGTACATCAGGAGATTATCCGGCACAACGCCTACCCCTCCCCTCTCAAATACGGGGGTTTCCCAAAATCGGTTTGTACGTCTGTGAACAACGTGGTGTGTCATGGCATACCTGACAGGTAAATATCACCAAAATGTGATGCTGTGCTTCAATTCGCAACATCTCACAGCATGTTTCTGCATTGTACATCAATATTTGTAACAGTGTTTTACCGTTATAATATTGGCTGGTGAGGGTTCGTGTGTATGAGATAAGATTTGAAGTCCAGAATGAATTCTGTTAACAGCATTCATCCTTTATTAATATGCCTTGCAGTCGGCCACTTCAAGATGGCGACATTATCAACATTGATGTCACTGTAAGTTGATGGATGAACTGACATGCGGATATCTGCAAGGATGCCAGTGCGATCACTTGCATCAACCTACATTCGGCCTGTTCCCACTTAGGTGTATTTGGATGGTTACCATGGTGACACATCGGAAACCTTCTTAGTCGGCCAGGTGGATGAGGTTGGGCGGCGACTGGTTAAAACAGCGAGGCGCTGCCGAGATGAAGCTATCGCTGCCTGCAAGCCGGGTGCACAGCTTTGTGTTATTGGGAACACTGTTAGGTACACACACTCACACACACACACACACACGTATTTACTGTAAATTCTCCAATTAAGTGCAGTCTTTTATAGTGGCCAGGTGCATGGTCTATAAGAGCAAATTACTGCTGGGGTCTCTGGGGCAACCTACTGATGTAGTTTTTTCACTCCACAAAATGGCATTTGCTGCATTGGAAACATTATGATGTTCACCATCCAACAGCTTTATCTACCTTTACATGTGATATAAAATGTGGGTTGAGCTACTCTGCTTTTGGTGTGAAACTCATGCCTGTTCCACTTATAGTTTACATCAGCGGTATCAATGCTGGCTGAGCAATTTGCTCGTGTGTGCAATATACTTTCTTAACAAATGACCATGGAGTTTTGTTTTAATTTCCACTTTCTCATGCCCTCCAAATCATTATTAAAGGTAAAAAAAAAATGAAGCCAGTATGTATGATGCGTTTTAAAATTTCTAAAAGAACAAACTCTCTCCAATTGTCGCTTTTTCCAATTAATGCCCAGTTCTCTTTGACGTTCAAGTAAATGAACAGCCCAGCTATAATTGGAGCATTTCTGGTAATATACAGGTACAACACCGTGCTTATGTGTGATGTAATGCAACTAATATGATTGTGCTGCGCTGCAGTGAAATAGCTCAAGCCAATGGATTCCAAGTGTGTCCTTATTTCATTGGACACGGTATCGGCTCCTACTTTCATTGCCATCCTGAAATCTGGCACCATGGTAAGACCTTGTTTTGTGCTTTATGTTTGTATTCATTTTTCAACACTCCCTTTGTCTTAATTTTTAGCAAATGACAATGACATGACCATGGATGAAGGCATGGCTTTCACAATAGGTGAGTTCAATATCAATTTGATGTTCTGGTGAAGGTGTCAAGTGTGAGTTTGGGTTGATCATGTCTGCTCCCTTGGCAGAACCCATACTGATGGAGGGGTCTACAGAGTTTAAAATATTAAAAGATAAGTGGACAGCGGTGTCTGCAGACGACAAAAGGTCGGTGCTGGTTTGCCTTTGTAACATGCTCTATGTCATTAAAAGTAAATTCCAGTCAATACAACCGGCAGTGTATTTGCATTCATGCAGGTCGGCTCAGTTTGAACACACGGTGGTTATCACAGCTGATGGAGTGGAAATTCTCACCGAATTGCCAGAAGAGAATAATCAGTGACCTGAAGAGATTTAACTGTGAACTGTTTACCTGTTAAAACTTGAATTGTTACGCATCAGGACAAATGTGCAATTCCCACCTGTAAGACACACTTGAATACATCATATTTCACATTTCAAATTAATTTGTTCCACCCTTTGCAGCAGACTTTTTAAAATCAGCCTTTAAAATGTAGCAGTTTTACAGTTGACTTATGTGGTTAGTTTATAACAGCACAACTCTCTTGTGAATAAACCTCTATAAGCAAGTTTTTAATAAAACTACACCTCTCCACTTTATTCATTTATTGTACTGTTATTTTGTATGTAACATGCACCATACATTAAGTCTAAATCAATTTGTTCCTATTTTTTTAAAAGCTACACCCCCATTTTCTGAAATAGTGTCTGGGGACATTTATTTACTCAACTACAGAGAGTACAAAGCATTACTTAAAGAAAGGCATTTATTCTGTTTGTGTGTTCTTTTGATTGTTGTGTAACTCATCTACCTAAAGCTACCTACAGGTATGTATGCGTTTTTTTTTTTCTTCAAATAAACATAAGAACACCACCACAAGCTAGCATATGTTACCAGTAATGGTTTAAAAGAACAAATTGTCAAAAAAAAAAAAATGTCTTTTTCACAATTACGAATTAAACTGCATAAAAATTGGTGTTGTTTGGCCGGGGGTACGCTGACTGGACACTCACGGCTGTCTGCTTTTCATGTAGATTTTGTAATGCATACACACACACACACACAAAAGCATTCTTAGAGAAGGGATCAACAATTTGTCATTCTGTTGTTATGGTAGGCTACACATTCAATGATAGATAATGTTAATAGCTAAATGTTGTCAAATCACTATCATTAGCCGACAACAAACATAGCTACTGTACCTGCGTGTTATGTAGTGCGCAGTTTACGTGGTCAGAGCAGAAAAGGGGAATATAATGCTTGCAGTACATTGAAAAGTTAGCGCAGCTGCCTACACGATCTGTGACATACAGCAGTTTTAAGTTTGTCATCTATTTGAGATGATGCATTTAAATGTTTAAGTGGACCTGGCAATTAATTGAAGCTTGGCAGCTATAAAAACATAGGCTATTTGAGGATACTCGGGAATAGTTTTTCACTGCAAGGCAACAATGGGTTTTTGATTGTTTTTTTTTTAAGAATCATTTTGTGGTACTGTACCTTTGCTTTTAATTGGCAGGGGTGTCCTGTTTAGTGGTCTACGGACAGTACTGGTGGACCAGCCTAGACATCAGGCATGCAATAATATTTTTGCAATGCTTTTACACACGTTGCTGCATTAATCAGGCAATGTTTTAAAGACAGGATGCAGTTAGTGCTTTCATTGACTCCTGTAGCTCTGAACTGAACAAAAAATGTCTTTGTAGGTCAACAAGTTCATCTGTACTGTTTGTGTTATTCTACTACATTGGTTTAAAAGTGAAATACATTTTGTGATTCTGGGGGGAACCCTTCAGCAAAATATTTTGTTTCTAGATAGGGCTGCGAGATATGGACCAAAACTCATATCCCAATATTTAGGTTGAATATCGATAAACGATATACCGTATATCCCGATATTTTCCCGATATTTTTTCCACAAAGTGAGCTTAAACAAGTTTAGCCAAATATGCGTGCAAAGTTGTTTTCTTAAAATAAAAAAAAATATTATGAAAAAATAGCAGCTAAAATAAAATAATAGATTCTCTTTTTGAAATAAATTAAAACGTTAAAAAAAAAAACTTTAACCTTCTTTATAACAAACCTTTCTATGCTCAAATCCTCAGCTGATACCTAACGCACAAAAGAACAAAATATGAAATAAAGTGCCCCGTTGTAGAGGAAATTTTTAAATGTAAGCAGCAACTCAAAAATACTTTACTTTGAACAGTATTATTTTTTTAGGTAAATATTTTTTAAATACATAAACATGTCCCTATTCCTTTAAATATTTTCTGCCAGGAACGCCAACCTATCAACTGCATCAGGCTTTGTCTGTCTTCCTTGTACATCGCGAGTCCATTGTTTTTAGCAGGTTTTTAAATCAGTTTTGTTCCACCCTTGCAACGGGCATATCTTTACCAATGTGATAGGACACCGCTTTAGTAATAGCACACCACTTTGCACTTTTACTGTACTTTTATGAGGAACGCAACAGGAAAAAGAAGCAAACAATGAGCTGTGTTGTGGCAGGAGCTTTGTGGCGTCTCAGCCCGCAGCTAAAAACAAGAGTGTTTCCGCACTTGACAGTCACTTTTCCGAAGTACCTCCAAATTACCGAGACATCGTTTTTTCTTCAGCCGTTGTCGCCTCCTTGTTTACTGAAGACTGAGCGAGGCTTCTGCTCTGCGCCTCCTCGCTCCTCCTTGCAAGCACGGATGATGGCGGGGCAGGAGCTCGCAGACAGTGCAGAGAGATGAGTGAGACAAGCCATGAGTTACAGCGCAAATCCAGTCTATATCGATGTGAACGATATGCTTGTTTTTGATATGTTTTTGATATATATCGATATGTTAATAATAGCGATATATCGCCCAGCCCTATTTCTAGATTGTAAAAATCATCCCAGTTTCCCAAATTTACAACATTTATTCTAAAAATTACAAACAAATTGTGAAACATATATATTTCTTGGTCAAAAGTATTGAGACCTCTAACAATTACACTTACAGAAATTAAAAATGTCAAAAAATAATGACGAGTTAGTCCCGTTCTTGCAGCTATAACGATAATGTATTATATCTGAGCGACTCATGCACGTGTCCACTCATGCAGAAGAACATTTGCAAGGTCAGAGGTCGCCGCTGTTGTGTATCTGTCCTAGTTCATCCCAAAGGTGTTTGATGGGGTTGCTGCTCCCATGAAGATGGAAGCATTTTGGAGCAAAAGATGCAAGAGCAAGATTGTCCAAAAGATGGCAGCATAAACGTGTCTTCAATTACTTACAAGAACTCGTCTCCCACAGTGCAGTGTGACCCTCTTGTCCTCTGGCCTATGGAACAAAGACTTTTCACACCTTGGTTAAATTGTCATTCAGTGCACATTTTATTAACTAGTTTGGTGATACAGGACTCTACAATTTTAAGATTGTGTTCTTTCTTTACCCCTATGGGACATTGTCAGTCTGCACAAGGATAGTACTGCTCAGTTTGGATTGTCACTGTTTTTTTTTTTTTTTTTTTTTTTTTTTTTTTTTTTTTTTACCGACCTAACTATAATCCCACAAGCAGAAAATGACTTTATACTGCTGTAAATTGTGTTGCGCACCACGCGAGACCAGAGCACACACAGGCAGGCCTGTAAGAAGACATGTCAAAGACTATTAATGTTCCTAATTTAATTATAGCATTGTGGTTCTAGTTTGCAATGGTTTTGAGCTCCACTACATCATATATAAATCTGTTCCAAAATTTTTGCCCACGCCATGTCGTAAATAAGGTGCAAATCTATGATGGAAATCCTTTGACATCCTATTGCACTTTGATGCTATCCACATTCTCTTGTGAATTATTCATTTAATGATGATTGTGTAATCATATGTCTTATAGTGAAGACACCTCAGCCTTGAGGGTGTGCAGTTTGGTAACTTCCCGTGCAGGTACTCTCATCAGGGTGTGTGTTATGCCAGTGTTGTGGGTAGGGCAGACAGGATTGAACAAACAAAGGTGAGTCTGTTGCTCATGTCCAGCCAGGAAATGATTCACATGACATGGTTATTTGCCACTTGACATCAAAGATAAAAGACAAACTGCATGTTTGTTGTCATTGTATTCAACCCAGAGGATGGGAATGATATTTTATTTTATGACGCAATATACAGTATCTTTTTAAGCTACTAACGACACATTTGTTAGTGAGTCGGTCCAGCAGTGAATTTAGGAAATTGCAGGCAGAGGAATGGGTCGGGAGGAGTAAAATAGGTAAGCATGTAGGATTTCAGGAGGAGCTGGGAGTGGCAGCATGAGGTGTCAGAGTGTGGTCATGAATTCTGTCTTCATTCCTTTCCAGCATGTTGGGACTCATTCCTAGCCTCCCATCACGCTGCACTTCTTTTTTGTAAAACAATCTTCATTTTCCAAAGCTGCAGAAGTGTTTAGTATGGGTTCTCTAGTTCTTCCACACCATACTCATCCAAGCGTGCTTTGTTTTGTGCACAGAAAACAGCCTTCCTCCGACTGTTCCCACTAAGTTGGTAATACAAATCTCTGCGCAAGTAACAATGTACTCAAGTTGTCATTTAATAGATGCATTTGGAATGACATTGTTAACAATGTTTCTTCCAGTTTTTTCCAGATACCAGGTGCTCATTTGTGTGTTAGTGAGAGTGAAGTTGTGACTTATCACACTTACCTGAGATTCGGCTGAGCAGCGCCTCAGGAATTCCAGGATTCCACGTAAACCTTGGAACACATAGTGAGTTTTAAGATTTGTCTGTGCAGATCCATCTTATTACACATGCAGAAGACTGTGCTTAATGTGACTCATGCAGTCAGCTTCACAGAACAGACTTAGGATGAATCCCAATTATACCCCTTAGTCCTCATCTTACTCCTTACTCCTAGGTTTTGCGTGTTCACAAGAATCAAGTTGTGTCCTCATTTTCTAAGGGGTGTACAGCCTAGAGCAGTGGTGGGCAGACTGCGGCCCCGCGGGCCACATCAGGCCCTTCAAGCATCTTAATACGGCCCACCGGGCATTTCCAAATTCCTTTTTAACATCTAAATTGTTGCCGGCGACATAACTTGCAGTGCTATTGTGGCACGTTTGAGTCAACAAAATAGTCAGATGCAATCTGTAGCCTGGACAAAAAAGTGATCCAAACACCACAACACATGACACACAAAGTAACCAACCTACCGCACCATGTGGGCATACGAAACAATACCCATGCCAAAAAAACACCCGTCTATTCCCGTCGCAAGGCATGTTGGGTAGCTTGTGGTACTCTTGCTCCCAGCATTAAATCGTGTTCGACGCATTTTTGCTTGATTGCAAAATATGGCGAGGAAGTCGTCAGAGAAGTAAACAAGGAGGAGTTAACATACTCTTGATATGCAATGTTCTATTGTTCATAGTTCATATTGTTGTTGCAGCTGGACTACCTAGCATGCCTTGTGGGCATTTGGATATAACAGTTTTAAGTTGCGCGTTGTGTGTAGCGCTTAGTTGTTGTTTATCAAGGAGTTGATTCCTGTGATGCGTTGACTTGCTGTGGATGTGTTGTGTTTTCGTTTCATCGCACCGTGAGAAAGTGTGTCGTTCTGTTCGATGCCACCTATATATAGACCGCCCCTCCGGCCCGCGAATCAAAAAGTTTGCCCACCCCTGGCCTCGAGCATATAAATCTAAATAAAAACTTATAAATGTAACTAATTACACGTAATTATTGATTTTCACAGTAACGCCACTCATGTTTGATTAGATATTCAAATATTTGCTACTTCACATACAGTATGTGCGTATCACTGATGATGCGGTGAGGTTCATGGCTGGTGAGGCACTGACTCCTTTAAAGTTTTTTTAATGTTTTTTTTTATGTTAACGTTGCTATGTTAACGTTGCGGCAGCTTCACCCTCTCTATGGAAGGATGTCAGTGACAAGCACCTTCCAGCTCAAGCACGCCCCCACCCCTCAGGATGACACGAATACTGCAAGTGCCTCCCGTATTACACTTCTATGTATTTTATTGTCTGATTAACAAGAATAATGATGTAACGCTTGAAATTAAATACATTACACGGGCTGTAGAAAGCCATGGTGCATAATCAATGTTTTCGCAACATTTCATTATTGGGAACATGCTGACAAACACCCACGACCCTAGTGAGGACAAGCGGCATAGAAAATGGATGGATGCTGACAAACAGAAAGTGGCAGGCGCCATGATATCCAGCTCAGTGTGCACTCAGACAGTAGGCACTAAGCTGAGAAGGGACACTCGCGGCAGCCACGCTACAGGTTTCTTCCCAGTATTTTATCAGGAAATGTGCAAATTAAACGATTAGGAATTACGAAATGTTAAAAACGATTGTAATCATACAGAAAATACTTTTATAATACAGTTCAATGAACAGAATAATATTTATTTTATGTTATCATTACACGTTTCTCCCCTGACTGCACGTCACTGATTATATATGATATATTGTACAGTATATATACAGTACATAGCCTAATAGCAACTGTTATTGTTTGCAATTGCTAATTAGCCTTCATAAAACATATTTAAAGCACTGATATAGAGCTGTGGTATAGCATATTACAGTATAGAAACGTAGTAGTTGTGCAAGCAAATACTGTACTGGTTGTCAACTTGTCAACTTTAGAAATGCTGAACAACTGAAATAGCTGCAATATGCATGCCAGACCAGTAGTTGGCGATGTTATATGATCCGCCATCATATTTGCAGCCTAAACCAAGGATTTGGCCTACACACATTTTTAGAGATATTCCAGAGTGCAGAAAGAGGCAGATGTCGTGTCCAGCTGTGCCATCCCTTTAGCTATGCTACTAGCATGGCTAAAAATAAACAAGATTCTGCATGTGAATGTAATTGAGCGAGCAGTGGGATATGCCAAGAATTAATATGAACAGGAAAATGTAAGTACATGAAGCAAACAACATACTGTATATTTTATATTTTAGTGTCACAAACTAAAGTTAATCTGCAGGAATGCATGTGTGTGCACCAGAGGTGGACTTTATAAACTGAAGTCACCAGACTACTGGAAGGAGGCTTCCCTCTTCATTGGCACTGACGAGGTAGAGAAAAAACACTTGTTTTTTGACCTCTTGACTATTTTATTGCCTGGAATGCTTTACTCTTCCTTGGAGTGGATCTAATAGTTAGCTTAAAAATGTAGCTCACAGCTTTGATTGATGAGAGAGTTTTCTGTGCCATCATGTTTGTGTAAGATAACGTTGACACTCCTCAACCGCTGGGCTCCAAAGCGTGAAAATTTGGCAAATACGCACCCCGACTGCGTTGCTTGTACGATTATTTTTTCTGACAAACCACATGCTGATGCTGTTATTAAACCCCAATTTCACCCCATAAATCATAAGGACTTGAAATTTCTCTGTCAGCACAAAGCTTTCTACAAAACACCCACCGTAACTTTAGGGTGTTTAGCCGAATCACCACCAAATTTGGTACACACATTCAAGGGCCTAACAAGCACAGGTATGTCAGATTTGAGCAAGATTGAGCGAAAAACATGGCCGCCATCAAGCAAAACATCTTCGCAGGGGCATGTGTGGACAACAAATTGGGAATAAGTAATATGTTTCATGATTGCAAAACCTTGGGGATATCTGTGTTACATGTTAACCTGTTGTCCAAGGCATTTTCAGCACAACCTACAGGGGGTATTATAAATATAATTTACAGTCCTGTAAAGAAATAGGAAAGCCATGTCACATGACTCTGTACAAAGCCTAAGCTTCCCTAAAGATACTGACATAATAAGAAATACAAAAAGTAAAAACAGTGCGTTGACCTTTCTTATTGTAATTGGAGCTGAGAAAAACAGCTGAAAGCGGCCCATTATTAGTGAAAACCTATGGATATTTAAGCTAATGTTACACATTTTTGTTGCCTAAATTAAGCATTTTCAAGCATAAAAATATAAACTAAAAAACAAATGTACATTCAAAGACGTTGATGTAGTATTCTACCTAGTCACTAGATGTCAGTAATGTTCTCCTAGGGAACACATTTCTACTAACACACACATGCACAAGTTTTATCTATGTCTCAAATGCCTTTTTACTCTTATTATGTCTACTACGTTAGGTAATACGAGTGTAAAGGTAAATATAGGGGTGCTAGTTCATGTCTAGAACACTCTAATAATGTTAAAAACAGTATTTAGAAGGTTGTAAACAGGGTTTCTATGCTTTTACTACGAAAATATCCCATTTATCAATAAGGAATCCCACTTTGTGGGAATTCACTTATCACGATCGGGTCTGGAACCAATTAACTGCGATAAATGAGGGATTACTGTAAATACTTGTGTCTACTGTCTGTCCTCACTCTATCCTCACTCATCCATTACATTGCATAATTGATTGTATGAATGTCTTGCACAGCATAGGGCAGCCCCATGGACAGAAAAAGGGAAATAATGTTGGAAAAAATCCACTTCAGTAGAAAAGTAACCAGATGAATCCTCTAAGTGCCATTAAAATGTATCAGCATCTTCATGTTCGTGCATGTCTTGCCATCTCTGCAAGGACTTTGGTGAAGGATGAGTAAACTGCTTAAGCCTTTCTTTATGTGTGTGTGTGTGTGTGGGTGTGTGTGTGTGAATTACAATGACTCCTTCCTTAATGTATAGTCCTCTCTGGCTGCAGGCAGTCTAGTCCTCTTTGTGTTGGTGTCAGCTTGAAGTTATGGACAATTCAGATGCACTGGTGTGTATCCAGTGTACAGTATGTAGCGTACATTCTCTCTATGGTACAGGAGCTCTGAGCTTTTCATCGTTTAATTTGAGCCTGGAAGACAGTACACAAAATGAGAAACAATACAAAACACATGGACAAATCTACTATTTACTATGATATACAATATACAGTACAGAATATCACAATTAACATGCACAAAAAAGAGTAGGAGGAAGTAAAATGCATTTCCCCCTTATTTAACAAATTGTAGTAGTAAATAATATAATTTTTAATAGTGATGTACAGTACCTTATAGTACAAAATGAGCCTTACATAGACAGTTGTCTTATATTCACAGGTTGCTACAACATACAGCATATACTCGAGAATCAAGTGTATTGTACGTGCATTGTACTGTATCTTTAAATCCAACTGTGCCCTGAAGCTCTTTATTAGACCCTATATTTACATTAAATTAAAAATAATGACATCATATCCTGGCATGAAAAAATAGCAAAACTGCCCCAGGGGTGATGCAACATCGCTAGACACTTATTACTAGTTATTAACTACAATCAACACACACATTATGTACACATATATTATTATGCCCATATGTCCCTATGTTTCAATCATGAGCGAATTCATCCTTGCACAAAATTAAATCAGTCATTAGTGAATGAGAAGCGACACCGTGGAAACTACTGATTATATATTCATCATCCATGTGGTGTCACTTGACTGCGGACTCATTACATGGCTGTGTTTTGTCATTTATAGAATTTATAGTCATTTTTAGTAGTGTTAAACCTTAAACAGGGAACTTGTATGCGGAGCCACAGAAATAACATTGCAACCCATTTCCTATGTCTAGATTGACATGAACATACAACATAGGCGATGGAGCAGCTTGTATCCGGAGTTACATAACCAGCGGTGTTATTGCATTATTGTGTCGCAGTCGTTAAAGATCATAGGTTCAACACTGTTGTAAAACAAACTGTCTAAGTAAGCTCGTTTATCAGTAACCCAAGGCTGTGTATTGGTACAATGCCATAAAGACATACATGCACATTCCACCTGCTGTGTTCATTATGCCACACCCGCCTGCTTACTATGCCTTTCAGCAACCATTCTATTATATCCTCTCAATGGACAAGTAGTCAGAGTAGTCAGTGTACAGCTTGTATTGTAGGATAGATTAACTATGCACTGAAATGTAGTCAACACGTCTATTACTGTCTAAATAGCTGGTAAGATATACTGTAATAAAAACGCCCGCTGAAAAGTAAGACCCTAGTTTGTGAGCTACAGAAAGAACTGAGCAAAAATCTTCGGCCACTATTATATTGGTTGTTTCAGCAATGCTCTGGCCAAGAGTTTGTATGACCAACCTTTATGAAATATGGAATTTACTGATTCATGTTGAGGTTTTTTTATGTTAATACAGGTTGCTCATTAAGAGGATTGCAAGAAAAGAAGAAAATAATTCACTTTTGTTTGGTTAAAAAATGTTTTCAAATACTTCTTGGCACCATGTATATATTTTGTATTCACTGAAAAAAATTTGTGTTCTTACCTTTATCAGTACTGTATATGAAGCACATGCATCCAGTCTTTTATTATTATTATTTTATTAATTAATTCATCGTTCATTCATTCAGCAGCGCATAAAACTATCTTGAATACATTTGGCTTTCTGGCTCTCAAACTGTCCAAAAACCTCCAGTCGATTTTCCTCTCTGTAGACGAATGGCGGTGACAACCACCTTTCGGTTCACGCACGCAGGATGAAGCGAGTACTGCTCTGCCTCCCGTATGACAATTCTGTGTATTTTATTGTCCGATTAGCAAGGATAATGACGTCACACTTACATTGAAGACATTACACAGGCTGCAGAACATCATCATGTATTATTACATTATGTCCCTGCAACATTATATTATTGGCGACATGCTGACAAACTGGCAGGAGTCATGATCCAACTCAATGCAATCACTGTGTGCACGCTTGCGGCAGCCTCACCTTAGGTTTCTGCCTAAATGATAAATTCCTGCATCTGCACTTTTATCCAGATTCCCACCCAAAGTCATTCGTTGGCCTCTACAATCTTGTGGGAATTGAAAGCAACAACATTTGTGGTGACTTTTGCACATTAGTGTATGGCTGTTAATAATTGCTTAGTTAAGTGACCTTTTTAAGAGCTTCACAAAACTGATCCATTACAAAGAAGGTTGCGTTTATGCTGATTTTGGTTTATTTGATAAAATGTGTGTGGGGGTTTTTACGGACAGCTAGAAACTGGCAGAGCTTTGTGGCAGTAGTAAAAAATACACATTAAATACATGCTATACAATATTATACATATTATACAGTAGCCATACAATGTAGAAAAAAAGGTTTCTTACATTTCATTCCATCCAAAGCTTGAGGAGTGTGCTTCTATTTCGAATATGACCAGGTCAAGACTTTCTTTTCTTTATTCTTTAAAAGTGTATTTTATTGGGAAATCCTCCTCTCAAAAGTCAATAACTCCTAAGCCAATGTGTGACCAATGTGTGAGTCAAAACGAGGTGGATGTGTGTACAGGTCAAGAGAAAAAGAACACAGTTCCAGGCAGAGCTGATTTAAAAGAAAAACACAGTACCACACAAGCCAGGAGTGAGTTATTACAGCACAACCCACTTTGCACACTGTTCTTTCAAGGCGATAAGGCTGATTACTGTTTCTGACCTGTGGTGCTCTTCCCATGGCTGCCTGCCTTAACTAGAACTAAAGCAGCACAACATAAGTCCAATGCACTCTTATTTTTTATGTTTTCTCAAGTTTCAAATCATATATAAATAATGGGCTTTAAAGACCACGTTAACATTTAGTATAGCATTTATAGAGCAAAGCTGGTCCTCACAGTTGATAGTTTCAAAGCACGTCCATGATAATTAGATGTAAAGGAACCACATTCTTGCCTTGCCCTTTCTCTGTTTTCTGCTCTTCCACCATTATTTTTGCCTTTTGTACAGTATGTGGGCGGCTTCTTTCTCCCTCTCCATTTTCTGTCTGCCCTCTTTCTCAGTGTGCACACAAAGCCTGCGTTGTCTGCTGACATGTTGTGTTGCGAGGAACAAGCGTTGGTGCTCATGAAATGCCTGCGACACCACAATCTAGAGAGGGAGTTGCCTTCACGCGTGGGTCCCTAACGTGATGTGTCACTACACACGTAGGACCCAGGAGCGTCCAGTGACACAAAAGCCAGTACTAATCATATTTAACGAAACAATGCCTCTGTTGCATCACCACAGGGAAATTCTTCAAGATAAACAAATATGATCTATCGTGTCAACATGACACAATAGCCCAGGTTGTTCCTAATGTCACAACCCATACTCCTTCTGGCTGTTCTCAGTGGGAGTTTAACCACTAATGCAATAGTTGTAATTGCTGTCAGAAGCCCTTAAACTCTATTTTGTAGCTACAAATGCATTCCAGAAATCCCAATAAAATGCTTTTCATCTCCAGATTTTGTGGTTTGATTTGATTTTTGGAGGTAATATGAAAAAAACGTAATATTAGTGACTGGAATTAAATGTTATTTTATTATGTTAAAATGTAAAGTAAACTGTTTATGATCACCAATCGTGTGAAAAATCGATCATCATCAACCGGCTTCGCTTCTTCAGATAAATCCTGGAATCTATCCGTCAGTAAGGTACAGACATGGAAGCTGTAAGTTCGATCGTTTTGTTTTTCCTCAGCTAATAGGCTAACCTAGCATGATAGCCTGAAGTAACGTAACTGTGATGTTAGCATTGTAGCTCACATAGCTGTGCTCGTATTGGTAATGTTTGTGTCCTCCTGTGACACTCTTTAGTGTCACGTTGGATGTGATACGTGGCATCTATTATGTTGGACAAGTGCAGAGTTACAGTGTATATTTAAAACATGGCTAAAGTTCACAATCGTGCTTGTTGGTGACACACACTTGGGCGGAGACAGGCGTGAACAAAGCTCATTAGCATTAAAGCGACAGACACACAAAACAGCGGTTTCCCAGTAGGGCTACACAGTCGTCCCTCGCCGAATCACAGTTTGCAGTGCTTCATTCTATTAAATTAAAAAAATACATAAATAATCATAATAATGACATGGGAGACTGTTGCAGACTGTTGTTAAATTGCTTATTTTCACCAGGGCTAGGAACAGATAAGCAGTGGTAGTGCAAACGTAGTATGTCCAGTTGTGGTAATGTCATCTTCTACAGTCACTGCCAAACGTTTTGAGAATGACACAAGTGTTTGTTTTCACAAGGTTTGCGTCTTCAGTGTTTTCAGATATTTTTGTCAGATGTTACTAAGATATACTGAAGTATAATTACAAGCATTTCATGCATGTCAAAGGCTTTTTATTGACAGTAACATTAAGTTTATGTAAAGAGTTAATATGTATAGTGTTGACCCTTCTTTTTCAATTCACAACTGCATGCTGTTTATTCACTTCTGGGCCACATCCCGACTGATGGCAGCCCATTATTGCATAATCAATGCTTAAAGTTTGTCAGAATTCGCAGGTTTTTGCTTGTCTACCCGCTTTTAAGGTCTTTAAGGTCTGAGAAGTTTCCTGGCCATGGACCCAAAATGTTGATGTTTTCCGAGCCAGTTCGTTTTCACGTTTGCCTTATTGCAAGGTGCTTCATCATGCTGGAAAAAGCATTGGTTGTAGCCAAACTGTTCTTGGATGGTTGGGAGAAGTTGCTTCCAGAGGATGTTTCGGTCCCATTCTTTATCCATGGCTGTGTTCTTAGGAAATATAGTGAGTGAGCCCACTCCCTTGGCTGAGAAGCAACCCCTCACATGAATGATATCAGGATGCTTTACTGTTGGCATGACACAGGACTGATGGTAGCGCTCACCTTTTCTTGTCTGGGCAAGCTTTTTTTTGGCTCGCCCAAACAATCGGAAAGGGGATTCATCAGAAAAAATGACTTTACCCCAGTCTTCAGGAGTCCAAAACCCTGTACCTTTTGCCAATACCAGTCTGCCCCTGATGTTTTTCATGGAGAGAAGTGTCTTTTTTGCTTCCTTTCTTGACACCAGGCCATTTTCCAAAAGCCTTTGCCTCACTGTACGTGCAGATGCACTCACACCTGCCTACTACCTAAGCAAGCGCTGCACTAGTGGTGCCCCAATCCTGCAGCTGAATCAACTTTAAGAGACTGTTTCGGTGGTGTGCAGTGAGAAATGTCTAATGTAAAGTATTGTATGTGCCTTGGTTTCATAAAGGTTGAGAAGCACCGCTTTATCAGACAAGGGATCACGTTTGGCAACTTAAATCAAAATCAAACCACACAACGCAAAGGAACCCTATCTACCAAAATTAATGAAACAATTATACTACAGTAGAATAAACAAATGTAAACAGTCCCTTTAAGTCTTGTAACATTCTACGGATATTCATCTCACCTTGACTTTGGATTCTAGAGGCTGTGTGGGACGTTACTGTGGTATTGTGTGCGTGTAGTTAGTTTTTAGTATGGGAGGGGCAGCTCCAAGTGAAAAATGGACCCCGCGCAGCCCCTCCTGCATTCACTCCCAGTGTCACTGTGCTCCTCCTGCAGCGACGATTCACCTTTCACCATCTCCCAGTGGAATTCGGGATCAGTGCGGCTGTCATGAAGGGGAAAATGTCAGGTGGACTGTGGCTGCTCTGCTTTCTGTTGGGATGCAGCCGACTGTCGGCTTTCAACCTGGACACAGAGGACGTCCTGCGGAAGAGCGGAGATCCAAATAGTTTGTTCGGCTTCTCGATGGCCATGCACCGACAACTCTGGCCGGTGGATAAAAGAATGTAAGAGCAACTTTTTACTCCTTCTTTCTTTTTTCTTGCTAAGACGATAAGTAAGTGTGAAAACACGAATAATGCCAAGTGGTTCAGAAAGTCGCCATTGAGAAAATAAGTCGTACTAAATGTTACGTCACCATTTGGGTCTCAGGTACAGGTGTCAGTCGAGGTACTTTTCCAGAAAAATTGTCAATCTCTTTAAATTATGCCCCCTTCACTTTTCGGCCCGTGTTAATGTTTACTAAGTCTTAACTTATCAGTCAAGTTTAATAATTAGTGAGCGTTTGGGCTCACGTGATGCCCCAGGTGAGAGCAAAGACAAGTTAGAACTACTGGTATAAACATAGTTTTACATTCAGCTTTATACTTATTGCAACAAGCAATGTTGTACATTGTATCTGACTTGCAGCATTCATCTGACAGCTACAATGTCCTTACTGCGCTCACACAGTATCAACATCAAAATGTGAAACTGTATGCTGTTTCAAACACATCTACCATCTGAATTAAAACAGATATATACCTTTTTTTGTATTAGGTGAAGGAGGACAGCTCATCTACTTAGCATTTGAAACATAAAGGCAAAAAGCAAAATAGAAATAAACCAAACAAATAATAGTTAGACTGGAATGTTAGATTGAGCTGCAGTGTTATAAAGGATACAGTGCATTTATATTAATATATGAGCCCAATTCCTCTTACTGTATATGCCTTTTTTTCTTCACGTACAGTATTAAGCTAAAGGGTTATTTTTCCAGTGCATTTTCTGTTTACTAGGCCTTGACATGACAGTTGAGGACTATAACTAACTTTTAACTGGCAAAAAACATGTACAATCATCACTCGCCACTCCGGGGTTCGAATTTTGCAGCCTCACTCTATCACGTTTTTTCAAAATAAATTAATTCATAAATTATCACTGTTTCGTGGTTGACAAAGAATATAAAATATACATATTTAAGCAGATTGTACATTACAACTAAGCATTTTCAAGCATAAAAATGGTTCAACTAAAATACGAATACATGGCATTCAGAAGACACATTCGAAGACGTGATATGTAGTATTCTACACTGGTCACTAGGTGTGAGTAATGTTATATTGATGAGACAATAGCCACCGCAGGAAATACACCACCCAGAAAAAAAACAAGGAACTCTCCCACTGCTAACGTGTGAGTCTATGTTATGTGTTATTTATGTCTAATATGTCTTATTTTCTGTTAATATGTCTACTATATTGGGTAATATGAGTGTGAAGGTGACTATAGGGGTGTTATGTCATGTCTAGAAGCTCTGATAATGTTAAAAAACATAATTAGAAGGTTGTAAACAGGTTTTCTATTATCTAAATATGTAAATATTCCATTTGTAGATAAGGAATCCTACTTTGCGACAATTCACATATCACGGAAGGGTCTGGGTCGGGTCCAATTAATCAAGATAAACGAGGGATTACTGTTATTTGTAATATTGTTGTTGTTTTTTAAATCACATTTAAGTATGAGAAAAAGTCTAAAAATAAAGTCAAACTTCAACAAGTTAGAGAAGTTAAGAAAACAGATCATTTTAACTTTTTCTTTTTTTAATCCCTTTTTTTTACACTGCTACTACTGACGCTTGTGTCAGTTTGTGTCCAAATCCAAAGACATATGATATTCTAAACGTGACCAGCGCCACCACAAAGTCCCCTTACTCCAGGTTGTAGTGTTATAGATAACCCATAGCCGGATTCTGTTCATAAAACAAACAAGGTTGCTAATTAGAGCTGAAGGACTGAATCAATTAAGCCCTTCATCAATCAATACAGGATTAGTATGTACTGTATATGATAATCACCTAAAAATTCACCCGTATTACAGGAAAATACAAATGCAGGTTTCTGTTCAGAAATATTGTACTATCATCAATTGCACTGTGTTGAAATTCCCAGTTCTAACACAATATTGTCATGTTATTTATATTCGATGTTATTTTCCACATTATTTAGAGCTATGCAAATGCAGTCTTGTCTGGTTCAGCAGAAGTGGGTGAGAGACATGCATGTGGAATGCATGTACAGTACTGTTGTTAGATTCCAGTTAGATTCCAAGCATGGGTATGTGAGAGAGTGAGTGCGTGTACGAGCAAGCTACATTTGTTTTGCAAGAAGAACACTCAAAGAGCTGGAATGGACTCTTTACAATCGCAAATATGTGTTTTTTTTTTCATTTACAATGACATATGCTGAATTCTTGTGTCCTTTTGTGCCCCTCTGCCTTCACACTTTACCCGCAAACTTATAGCAGCCACGTGTGCAAGTATTAGCTCAAATCTTACTTCTTCACGCCCTACAGCGATGATTTGTGCATGTACCTGCAGGTGAGGGCAAGGATCTGACGGTGTTGTGTGCATGCATGTGTGTGTCTGTGTGTTTGCGTGAGTTTGTGTGCGTCATCATTGCCACACTGAGCCACCTGCATAGTAAAAGTGAGGGTTTTATAAATGCATGTTATGAAGTTTGTGTATTTAATGTAAGAGAGCGTGCAATAATATTAAGACAGATTGAACATGAGACTGTGTGCTGTCTGTGTACACTTGCACACTCTCAGCGAGTTAGTCATTTAAAAATATGCGTATTGTTGTGTTAACTTGCAGTGGGGCAAAACAAAGCTAAGGGGTGTTTCTATTATTGTGGTCTTCTGCAGCTTAAGGTAACTAAACAGTCATTGCTTGTAGGAACATTTTAACATTGTTAGCTGTCAAACGCCTTAATAACATAAAATAAAACTAAAATAAAGCAAAACTAGTCACCTTTTGCAGATGCTTGATGGATATGTAATAATAGAGTGGGGACAGGAAGGTGTTTGCAGAGCAATGCTCTCACTAATGGACTTTTTACAGAATGTGTAGTAGGGCTGCAACTAACAATTATTTTCTTTGTCGATTAATCTGAAGCTTGTTGTTTCAATTAATGGATTAATCGGTTAGGCCATAGATGGAACAAATTAATAATTGGTGCGCAACATATCAGAAAAGAGGCAAAAATCTCAATCACATCACTGTTTTCCAAAGTCAAAGCTGATGTGTGTGACTATCTTGTTTTGCCCAAAGCACAAAGCTAATACTGCAGGTCTGTTTTCATGGATGACTAAGGAAATTAAAAAATATTCACATTTGAAAGGCTGAAGTCAGACGATATTTACGTTTTAAAATCATAAAACAATTAATCTGATACCAAAATCGTTATTGGTTAACTGGATAATGGATTAATCATCGATTAATTGTTGTAGCTCCCTTGTGTGGTGTGTATTTACTATAAATGATGTAATTATAGCTGGGATGTTTATTTACCCTAATTTCCAGACTATATACGGCACCGGTATGTAAGCCGCACCCACTAAATTTAGATTATATAGGTCGCACTGGTCTATAAGCCGCAGGTGTCCACGTTGTAACATGGGATATTTAGTACACAGAAAGATGTTACACCGAAAGATTTTTTAAAGTTTTGGTTAAATAAATGCTTTTTTCCAAACAGTGCCGAACAATGCATGCAACAGCCTACCAGAAAAGCCATTCATGGCCGTCTTCATCCTCCTCCTTCTGCACTAAAACCACTACAGTTGTCCTCTTCAAGTGTTGGAACCGAATAGCCAACAATTCCCTCAGCACACATGCTGCCGGTCTTCTTCTTTTATTGTCACTACCAGAGTCACGCCCGACGCGAGGCAAATCAGCCACTGGGACGGTGCTGTCCAGCCGCAGCAGTCTAGCCCCTCTAAAATCAGTATCGAATCGGAAAAGAAGTCCGTGGTATCGCACATCATTAATGATGAAGGGTCACTGACATGATTTTTCAACTTTGCTTAAACATGTTCTATATTGTTTGTGATTATGTTCTACGTTGTGCGTTTTTTTGAAAACGAACATGAAATTAGTAAAAAATTAAATTTTTGTGCGTGTCGGCCGCCATTCTGGCTCTCAGCTTCTTAGACAAGGGCCGTCTCCCAAGTGACGTCGGTGAAGGCGCAGCTCTCATACAGGCAGAGTAAACAAACATGAGAGAATGGATGAGATAGAAGAAGTTTACAGTAATTATAGCAAAGATTCGAGCGATGTGTCATTCGTTTTTGAAGACGAAGAAACATCTGGAGGTGAAATGGAGAACTTGTAGAACATGGAATTAAGCCGTATTTATTTGAACCACCAACGATGAGACTATATGTCTGATGCTGAGGTGTCAGATGACAAAGACACGGAGATGAAGAGTGTAAATTACCTTGGAGTTGCTTATCCTCCAATTATTGTTTTAAATCGGTTTCTAAATTAGAGTAAAGGGCTCTTTGGAGCCTTCTTTATTGTGTTTGGTGCCGCCAACACCGCCCCAACATATTGTTGTGAAAGTAAGACCACTTGGTCATTCAGTAACAAAAATATTGCACAACACAGCAGCAACACAACCAATGTTATATTACTGTTAAGGAGCAAACAGCTTTGCCAGAATGAACACTGCTGTTTATTGTGACATTTTAAAGCACATGCAGAGGTAACAAGCAGCTGCATGATACTACAGGAGGGTGCCTACAGCCGCAGCTGTTGTTATTTGCTTTTGTAGACCATACACCTGCTGACAATAGGGATCTCAAGCAATTAACTGAATTAAAGGTGCTGTCTGCCTTGGTTAGATACAACATGGGGGGGGGGGGTGCAAAGTTTTGAATGTGCTCCAAGCATTATATCCTGCCCTCTTTTTGCTCCAACATTGCAAGCCACACCCCACGTAACACACACACACACACACACACACACACACACACAGTTACTGTATGTTTGTTGTTAGCTAATAATAGTGATTTGGCAAAGTTTAACTACTGGATGTTAGCCATCATTGAATGTGTAGCCTATCATAACCACACAATAACTCCAAATTGTTGACAGTTTCTCTGAGACTGCATTTGTGTACGTGCACTTGCAAAAGGTGTGTATGTGCACGTACATACCAGACAGCTGTGAGTGAAAGGCATGAACGCCATTCATCTTATTCGGCCTGAGTGGCAATTTTTTCCTTTATTTTTGAATTGTGGCAGTTGGTAATATGCTAGCCAGTGGTGTTCTTCTCTTATTTTTTGGTTTAAAAATGAGGACATACAGCACTTTTAATTGGAGCATATATTCCATTAGCATCTGCTTGATAAAATTAGTGTATGTATGTCAGCAATATTTAATTACTTGTATTGTGTTTGATTCAGGTTCTATGGTTATCATCACGCTTTTCCTCTTGGCTGATCTCACTGGTTTTGTGGCGGTATCACAAAAAAAAAAGCCCCAAAAAAGCATAACATACTTGTATAATTTACTCTTTAGATCCTCACTGAGTACCAGTAGTTGTTTTTGATGCTTGAGACACATTTCTCCAGACAAATGAGGTTGAACTCCATCTTTTATAACTTTTGGTACTTACAGCTGTGCTACGATTGTTGTGTAGTGTATGTAATGTTTTGGCCAATGAGGGTATTTGACACACAATAAGCATGAGTGTCAGGTTTAGCTCTTTTGCCTCAGGTTGTGTAAGATAATCCAACATGAAAGAAATAAAAAGAGGTGATGGGTAAAAGAATGCAGACATAAATCATTTATACATCTGGGCTCCGAATATACGCCGTTTTTCAGCACATGTGGGCTGCGCTCCTGGCACACATGAGCGGGGAAAAGGGCTGGGCAGCACATGGTTGCATTGGCCTCTCTCTCTTTGCAATAGGGTGCCGCCAGTTGTTGCCAAGCAACAGGCTGCACCTCAGTTGGCAGCCTGGCTGCCGTTTTGTAAAAAAATAAGAAAATAAAAAATGAAATACACCTCTCTCTCAATGGGATGTCTATGTTATTGTCACTGTGCTGGCCGCTCTGTTGCTCTAGCTTTGGTGTCCCAGTGATTGTACACCATGGTATGTGTGCGTGTGTGTGTTTGCAAACTAGTACACTGAAGCAGACGCACATCAGTACACACACACACACTGTCTCTGTTTGTCTTTCTTCTTCCTGTAGACCAGTGTAGCCAATGTAGTGGGCTTCCTCTGCTGCTGCTGCTGCTGCTGCTGAATGATAAGATTAGCAGCTGTGTCGCTGTCATAAGCAGTGGGTCAATGCAAAAATGAGTGATAAATGTGGCGTTTGTTTTTGTTTCC
This sequence comes from Dunckerocampus dactyliophorus, assembly GCF_027744805.1. Lineage (NCBI taxonomy): Eukaryota > Metazoa > Chordata > Actinopteri > Syngnathiformes > Syngnathidae > Dunckerocampus > Dunckerocampus dactyliophorus. Next base: position 12,120,539 of record NC_072820.1, on the reverse strand, counting down.
GCCTAATTCACTATGAATTTGTTATTCCTCCTGAATCTTAATTCTTTGTCTTACCGAGACATTTTGGACAATGATATGCTTTCAACATTGTGGGAAAACTTTGGGGAAGACCCTTTTCTGTTACAACAAGTTAAGGAAAGGCATGCCAAGTCCAGTGTCAATGACCTTTGACCACACCTGTTGGACTGGGGTGTCCAAACATTTTCCACTGAGGGCCACATACTGAAAGATGAAAGGATGCACTTTGATGTTTTGTAAACCAACACATGTAGATATTCAAGATTCAAGATTCAAGAGAGTTTTATTGTCATGTGCATAGTAAAACAGCAGTTATACCATGCAATGAAAATCTTATCCTGTTCATTCTCCCAAGAAAAGAAAGAAAACACAAGAAAGAATAAGAACATAAGAAACATACACACATAAACATAAATACCAATAAATTAAGCAACAACAACAGAAGAGACATTAATACAAGTAAATAATGCAAATAAATAAATAAATAAATAAAGTGCTATGAGTGTGTGCGTGTGTTGCGTGCGGCGTGTGCGAGTGCTTCGTTGAGGAGCCTGATGGCCTGTGGGTAAAAGCTGTTTGCCAGCCTTGTGGTCCTGGACTTCAAACTCCTGTAGCGTCTGCCTGACGGTAGGAGTGTGAATAATGAGTGTTGTGGATGTGTGCTGTCCTTGATGAGGTTGTGTGTTCTGCGTAGGACTCTAGATTTATAAATGTTTATATTCATAAATAAATATGCTGATCAGTTCTATATTTTGTATGTATTTGTATGAAATATGAACAATTAATTAGTAAATAACAAGTGGTATTATTATTAGTATGAACTTTGATCTTTGCTCTCTTTTTTGCCATTTTTGCCATTTTTGCTTTTGCTTTTGTTTTTTTATTTTTATTTTTATTTTTTTTATTTTATATTATATTATTTTATTTTATTTTATTTTTTCCAGAATATTTCAACTTTCTGTAAATGTTCTTCCCGTAATAATATGACTTTATTCCCATAATATAATAACTTTTTCCCAACCATAATTTAAAAAAATTACAACTTTATTTTGATTTGGTTGTTTCTCATAATACGAGTTTAGTCTCTTAAAATTGCAAGTTTCAATAAGACTTTTTTCTTTTAATATTTTTACTTTATTCTTGTTGAATTACATTTGTTTTTTCCATTTCTTCAGTTTTTTTTTAAGTACCTAGTAGGATTAGTGGGTATGAACTTCTTTGCTTTTTTTCCCCCCCAATTTTTGCTGGGTTTTTAAAAACAATTTCCAAATACTTCAGCTTTCTTCTTGAATAATCTTTGTAAATTTTCTTCTTGTAATATTATGAATTTATTCCTGTAATATTTTGACCATATTATCATAATATTGTAACTTTTGCGCCAGCCTAATTTTCCAAAAACTTATGATTATTATTATTTTTTATTTCATTTTGTTTATTTTTCATATCATTATGACTTAAAAAAAACAAACCTCTATTGTCTTTACTTTTTCAACTTTATGCTACTAAAATGAAGTTATTTTTCCACATAATATTATGACATTATTCTCGTAAAAATACAACTTTTTCTCATTAATTACAATGTTTTTGTCCTAATATTTTGACTTCATTCTCATAAAATTACTCTTGATTTTTTTCATTTTTGTTGCTGTTTTTTTTAGCTTTCTTGTATAATTCTATTTTTAGAATGTGTCGGAGTCCAATGAAAAACCAGCAGTGGGCTGCAAATGGGCGCCGGCCACACTTTGGACACCCCTGTTCTGGATGAATGGACAACAATTCCCACATACACACTCCAAAAGTCTTGTAGAAAGTCTTTTCAGACGAATGGCAGCTGCAACCTCTGAATTAGAATTTTGAAATTCTATTACAAAGCTCGGATTAGCTCGGATAAGTTTTTGTGTTTTTTTTGTTCAGCATTTTCACTCCATGAATGGTTCGCTTCTTTTTACACGTGTGAGACTGTTATTGGGAAACAAATGAGAGGCATGAGGCAACTTGATTTTTATTCATCATCATTAAAAAAGGTATTTTGTTGTCGTTAACTTATTCTTACACTTGTATGTCTGTAAGAAATGTTTCAATGTTACATAGAACAGTTTCTATTACGTTAATAACATTTTATAATGGCGACTGCTTGGCCCTGGAATAGGTTGTTTCTTCTAAATTATTGGCCCCAGTGTGGATTGGGTTTGGTTTCAAGTTTTCCAGTGTATTTTCTTCCATTTTTACATATACTCCAGTTGATACTTTTGTCCATACTGCAAGCTGTCATATTCTAGTGCACAAAAAAAACCAAACACACTCGCTTCATTACATTTGAAGCCCTGTTCTGTTAATGTCAGTGACATCTGCCCAGGCACATATTCCTAATGTGTAAACTTTTAAGGCCACCGCTGTAAAACATGCCGTCCACAGTAGCTCCTTTCTCTTGTGCTATCTGCGAATGCACGATGCTTCATCTAAAATGGCTTCACTTAATCAAATCTGGTGAAGACTGCACAGCTTAAAGTCATGGTGGGGGTCATTGTGGAGATGAAACAAAGCAGAGTGAAATGGTGGAGCACAGTTGGGAGAAGAAAATATGACATCCTTGCTTTCAGTGACACTCTGGCCCCAATCCTCAACCCACAAAGGAACCTTATGTGTGTGTGTGTGTGTGTGTGTGTGTGTGTGTGTGTGGAGGACATAGAAAGCGTCTTTGACTGAGTTGGATGAGTATAGCTGCTGTGCTACACTCTGGAATGTGTTCTAATGTAACGTACATGCTTCTCATTCAGATGGTGGACGCCTCTTTAACAATGTACAAATTGAGGGAGTTGCAAATGATATTTGGCCTTAATAGATTGCTGCCTGTGTTTGTGTCAGGCTGCTGATCGGGGCTCCGAGAGCCAGAGCCTTGAGTGGTCAAAGATCCCAAGTGACGGGGGGACTCTACAGCTGTGACATGAGCACACCCTCTGCAGGCTGTGTCCGAGTTAACTTTGACAATGAAGGTGAGATATTTGCTTACCTGTGCACTTACTTTATTTTACTCTTTGGCAAGTTTTTTTTTTTTTCTCAAATCAATGTGCAGAGGACATTAGCAGAGAAAGCAAAGAGAACCAGTGGATGGGAGTGACAGTCAACAGTCAAGGGCCAGGAGGCAAGATTGTGGTAAGATCCCTCTTCAGTAGCCCGCTCTTGTAACAGTACACAATCTAAGCTGTGTGTTTGTTTCCCCACGTAGACCTGTGCCCATCGATACCAGCGCAGGACCAATGTGAGGACCCCCATCGAATCCCGAGACATCATCGGACGCTGCTATGTGCTGAGTCAGGATTTGCAAATTGACCCTGACTCAAGCGAGGACGGAGGAAACTGGCATTTCTGTGACAACCGGCCACGAGGTCACGAGAGGTTCGGGTCCTGCCAGCAGGGCCTCTCAGCCACTTTCGACAAGGACTACCACTACCTCATCTTTGGAGCTCCGGGAGCGTACAACTGGAAAGGTTATTGCTCTGGATATATAATTACTTCTTGAGGCATGGAAAACATTCACAATGTTACAGTCATAGTGTGCGTGGTCTGCAAAAGAAAATCACCACCGGGGTCTTCTAATTAATGCTGACTCAAAAAGCATTGGCATTAACAGCTGTGACTGTAAGCAACCTCCGAAAGTACTTTTTTTTACCCACCAATGAGTGGTCATCGTCCAGCAGCTTTAGCTACCTCTGTATGCGCTTTATAATGTTGGTTGCAGTACTCATGTGTGTTATATTTGCTGTACTGTTGTTTACAATGAACTCATCAGCAGCATTAATGCCAGCTGAGCAGTTTGCTCCTTACCTCTATTACAACATTGGTTCTGTGGCTGCTAACATTAGTGTATGTATTTGACCCTTTCCTTTCATTCTATAACCACTTTCTCTTCTGATACCCTTCTGTGGTGGCATCCCACAAAAAAATGTGGAAACGGAGAAGCACTGCAAAAAATGATAGTATGCTTATGTTAGCATGCTAGCAATGCTAACATGGTTTGGAATCGCTGCATTATACCAGCATAATGAAAACCATTATCACCATATCTCCAATTTTTTTTTATCCATAAATACATTTTCTTTCATTTACATGGCACGAAATTGCACATGCATTGTGCATTGCACAGTGATATTGTACCATCCCCTATGCTGCACAGTGATATTACTGTTTTTTATTAGTAAATTAAACTACGAATTTAATAGTGTTTCATATGGAACTGTTTTTTTTAAATTATGCCAACTTTCCTCTTCTCAACCAGGTGTGGTCCGTCTGGAACAAAATAACGACACCCTCCTAGAGATGGGCATTTATGATGATGGCCCCTTTGAGGCAGGAGATGAGAACAAAAAGGATCCTGATCTCATCCCAGCTACTGCCAACAGTTACCTTGGTAAACCACTCACTCGTTACAGACGCTCTTTCTGCACCAGGTAAGTTGTCTATTAACCCCTCCTTGTCGCAGGTTTCTCTCTGGACTCCAGCATGAGTCTGACCAAGAAAGGTCAGCTGACAGTGGTAGCTGGAGCACCCAGAGCCAACCATAGCGGTTCAGTGGTGCTGCTCAAGAAAGGCCCTGAAACAAGCAACATTTTACTGCATGAGTACACACTGGACGGGGAGGGTCTTGCATCCTCTTTTGGTTATGACCTGGCGGTGTTGGATCTCAATGGCGACGGGTAAGCAAAACTGGAAGAAGCACTTTGCTTCACTTATTGTCAACACATAATTACTAATTTTGTCGTTGTTGTCTGTTAGTTGGCAAGACATAGTGGTCGGTGCGCCTCAGTACTTCGAGAAGGATGGAGAAATCGGAGGCGCTGTCTATGTCTATCTCAACAAAGCCGGAAAGTGGAACAAGGTGACCCCCACCAGAATAGATGGGCCTGAGGACTCTATGTTTGGCCTGGCTGTGGAAAATTTGGGAGACACTAATCAGGATGGTTACCATGGTGAGGAAGCAGCACAATAGAACCTATAAGATCTATACATAATCTGTTGCAATGTGTAACTGTTGCCATCATAAAACCTTTATTAACTTTATGGGCAATGTTTTAAGAACTACTGTCACATACTTAACTATCATATACAATTGTAAAAATAAGTAAAAAGTAAAATGTTAAGTAAAAACATGTATTCACAGTTACTTTATGCCATTCTTATACAGTCAACTCTCGCTACATCGAGGCTTGAACATTGATCCCTCGTTCTATCGCTGTCTTTCAAAAATCAATTAATTAATAAATGATCGCAGTTTTGTGGTTAACTATGGCCTATTATTATTAAAAACAATATTGAAAGATAGGTCATAGTGTTCTGTAGTATGTAGTGTTCTGAAAATTAATGTTGACTTTGTTACTTTGATGAGACATTAACTTAGATCACATTACCTTAACACTGCATCGAGTCAGCCATGTCATTTCTGGCATTCATTCATTCATTTTCCACACTGCTTAATCATTATTATGGTCGCCGGGTTATGCTGGAGCCTATCCCAGCTGACTTTGGGCGAGAGGCGGGGTACAACCTGGACTGCTTGCCAGCCAATCGCGGTATGTTTTGGTTTGGTTTGCTTTGGTTTTATTTGAACATGCATGAAGGTTGCAATGGAATACATCTCATGAATCATCCTCTCACAGTTCCACATGTCCAAAAGGAGTAGGAAGAAGCAAAGCTCATTTAATCCTACCCCCCATCCATTCCACATCTTGTACAGTACACACAGTATTATATTCATGTCTGACATGATAGAGTGAAAAAAATATTTTCCTCCCATTCCATGTGGAAGTGGTACATTTTAGGCTTTCTTTGTCCATCTACCTTTGAAACACTTTCTTAAATTTCGAACAAATAAATTGCCTCATCACCCAGGTCCTACTTTTCTCCACGCATCAGCACCTCACAAACCAACGCTGGTCCCCTCAAACCCCTACTCCGCACACAGCCCATCATCTCACTGTCAAAGGTAGATGCTTGGAGAAGAAGATACAGTCATGCATAAAATGATTAGACCACTCGGTAGCTTGCTGTATGCAGTGAGCGGCGGCCGTCTCTTATGTCCCTGCAGTGATCCCGTAGCCTGCGCATTAGTGTTGAGCAATGGGATGTAAACAAAGAATAATAGCAGTGTAAAGTGACTATAGGGGTGTTATTTCATGTCTAGAGGGCTCTAATAAAAGTAAAAAACATATTTATAAAGTCAACAGTTTTTCTATGGTGTAACTACAAAAATATTCAGTTGATTAATATTGAATCCTGCTTTGCGGAAATTCACTTATCGCAGACAAGTGTGGAACCAATTAAGCGCAATAAACGAGGGACTGTATTATTTTGGTGACCAAATAAGCCATTTTGTACTGAGCAATCTGTTACAGTTACAGTATGTGTGTCATGTTTTTTTTAGATTTCTAGTTCTTTGGTGGACATTTTTTTCTCTTTGCCATCACTGGCAAACCTCTGTGGGGGCATTATAAAATATAAAAACACCAAAAGCCAAAGAAAAAGCAAACTGTAGGTTGTGAGGTAATCAAGGGTTGCTGTATTTGTGTTCAGGAATCAGTGCAAGTCACTGTGGCAGAGATGTGTGACTTATACTGGTGTTCTTCACTCTAATAGATTTTGCAGTGGGAGCCCCGTATGATGATGAAGGTGCAGGAAATGTCTACATCTACCACGGAGCCGCCACAGGACTCAAATCCAAAAAAGCTGCACAGGTGCACAAAAAAACCTCTCAGACCAAACATACTGTAAGTTTGACAAATGTGGTTATCTAACAACACTTTTGCTTTAGATTTTGTCTGGCCAGCCTTTTGGAGTGAGGATGTTTGGCTACTCTTTAGCTGGCAACATGGACCTGGATAAGAACTCCTACCCGGACCTGGCTGTTGGATCACTCTCTGATGCCGTCTTTGTCTTCAGGTTAGTACAGTAAACCACTCTTTTTGTCATCACGTCCTTTTCCTGGAGATGCTCAACATCCCTCCGTGTCCTGTTAGAGCCCGCACAGTCATTGCCATTAAGAAGGAAGTCAAGATCACCCCAAAGGAAATTGACCTGACTAAGAAGAACTGTGGGAACAGTTTCTGGTAAGTTCCATCACTTTTATTATATCTACACCTTCATAGATGCCTAACGCCTTCATATGCCCAAATTATTCACTAGGAAATAGCGAAAAATGTTGGACCCTCGCAATGTTATCAGGCAAGGAACCATATGTGGTAACTTATGTACATGGAAGTTAGCCTCACTGGTCAGCCATGCGATTTACTGAAATGTTTTTGCAATAATGATACAGTACATAAGTATATTTAAATAAGTATAACACTCTTATGATGTATTCCAATAATTGCATTTCTAAGCATTTCAGTGCCCTCCAAAGGGTGAAAAAAGAATTATACCGGAATTACTCCAATTCACCATTCAATTAACCGCGGTGTCTCCAGGTGTGTGGCCTACAAAATCCAATAACGGCCAGAGTCTCGAATTAATCTAACAACACTGACATTAACAGCTGTGGCTGTAAGCAACTTCCTGATGTAGAGTAGTTTTACTAACGCCACAAAATTGGATGTAATGTGTGGTCAGGCGTGTGCGGTCAGGCATACGCTTTAAAATGCTTTGATTTTATTTGATTTGAACAGTTGAGCATTTCATTTCACTTCAGTATACATCACATAGCACAATTCATAATTCGACATGTTCAGAAGGAGTAGGAAAAAGCAGAGCTTATTCAATCCTAGCCCCTCTTTGTTTCCCATCAGTTGCTAATACATTTCACAACTGGTAATACATTTCACATCAGTTGCTTATACATTTGTTCATTTCCCGTTCAGCATGTTCAATTTGCCAGCTCTGAATAACTCTAGAAAATGATTAAGAAATATAACAATGTATTACAATGAAGTTTAGGTTTGTAGATCTGTATGGACAAATTGCTGCAAATTGCATGAAGTACAGTTGTCATATGGCTTGTAAACATCAACTGCTTGTACTTTTTCTTAAAATGGCTCATTTTAGTGCATTGTTTCAGTTTTTTACTCAATCCGTTCCATAATTTCATCTGAGATGCTGAAGGTTTTTTAGCATTGTGCGGGCGTATAGGTGTTTTAAGTTGAATTTTTCCCTAAGGTCATATTTCTTTTCACCTGATGAGAAAAAGTGTATTGTGTTGTTGGGTAACAGGTCATTGTTTAGCTGTTTGAAGGTTTATCAGGTCGACAAATTTGAATAGTTGTGATTTTAGGAATGAAGGGTTCGTATGTTCTCTGTAAATATAGATTATCCTAACTGATCTTTTTTGTAGTACTATTAGTGAGTGAATTCTGCTTTTATAGCTGTTACCCCATATCTTCGCACAATAAGTTAGATATGACAAGGCTAGAGAACAATAGAGACTAGAGTGATTTTTGTCCAGTGCAAATTTTGCTTTCTTTAATATTGAGGTATTTCTTGCCACTTTAAATTGTATATTTTTACTGTGGGATTTCCAACTCATTTTGTCGTCTATTATAACACCTAAAAACGTATTTTCATTGACTCTGTCAATGTCCACGCTGTCTATTTGTATTTGTACGTAAGTATCCTTTCCGCTATTACCAAATAGCATTATTTTAGTTTTAGGGATAATCTGTTAATTCAAATCACGTTGGTGCAGTCCTTAGCTGTTGGTGTGAAATTCATGCATGTTGCACTCGCCAAACTGTCAAATTTGTAACAGGTTATTTGTTGGTCCATGCCCCCAATCCTACATAAAGTTTCCTACAAGTTGCTCAAAGAGTTTTTGTGTTACCCTGACAAATTAGCTTCTTGGTAGAAGTAACTATAATCTCTAATTGTTTCCCTTAGCCTGAATGTTGAAGCTTGCTTCACCTACACTGCCAATCCCAAGACCTACTCTCCCAGGCTGAGTAAGAATGATCATCTTTACCGATATCTCCGCTATCATGTTCGCTGATTTTGTGCAATAAACCTGACTCATGTGACCCCTTCTAGCTGTTGCATACTCCCTGGCAGTTGACGCTGACCAAAGAAAGAAGAATCTAATCCCTAGGGCCGCCTTCACTGGGCAGTCGGCCTCTGACAACACCTTTGAGTCCAAAGGGACCCTCACCATAGACGGCCAAGGAAAGAAAGAATGCGTCACACGTGTGATCGCCGTACAGGTACCACACTTGCTCTTTACAGGAACTCAACAAAAAAACACCTCACAGTAATGTTGCGTTATCCCACAGGACAATATTCGGGATAAACTGCGAGGGGTACCCATCGACGTGGATGTGGAAATCATGGATGCCAAACGCAAACGCAGACAGAGCTCCTCCTCTGAAGTACCACCTGTCCTGGATGCTAAAGACAAAATGACAACTCGTTCTGAGGTATGCCGGACGTCTCGTGCTTAAAGCGAAATGTTCTTGGCGTCTTTGTGGTAGAAGGTGCCACCCCTGTTGGTATGGACTGTTGTAGTTTTTCTTGTAGTTTTAGAGTTTTTTACTCTGAATGTCGATGAATAAATAAAGCAATTTTAAATGAATGAATAAATAAATGTAGCACAAAAACGCAACTGATTTAACAAGTATGTTTTTAATCCGGGTATTTTTTTTCAACGTTTGTATATTTAATTGAATTTAGAGGAGAACATTTTCTCATTTCATTTTATTTTAAAGGTATATCAAATTTTATATAATTTAATAGTATATGTGATTTTATTATTAGTGGTTATTTGTACTACATACAGTAACATTTTATTCTATTTATTCACTGTCTCTATTAAATGGGCCTTTCACTCAATGACCTCATCACACAGTTCATGAGCGAGAGACAGTTCTTCAGACAGTAATGCTCAGTTCTGACTGCCACTGTCATTTAACAAAATGTGTATTATCGTGCTTGTGGTTTTCTATGATATAAAACACTGGTCCACAACCCCCGGTCATTGTGTACCGGGCCGCACAGAAAGAAAAAATAATTTCCATTATTTCATTTTTTTGTTTTATTTTGAAAAGTGGCCGGATTCTCTCTGTTACATCCGTCTCACTTGACGCATGTCCATTGTGCGTGTGCTAACTTTATCTATAACTTTAACAGATAGACTACTACTGTATTTTTACCATTTTTCTTTTACCTCAAATGCTGATACTATGTGGGAATGCATAAAGGTAAGTTTTGATGACTTACTGAGTGCTAATGTGCACATTTGTCTCAAGTTAATTCATGCTAGCGCACTGCCTTTGACCACACACATCAAACAGCGATGTAATCATCTCTCTGGAAAAACTTGGCTGGAACTTGAATTGGTGGATAGTGGGTCGGCATTCATTTTGTGTTTTTAATTTGATGTTATTCATGTCTTAGTTTTACACAATACATAATAAATAAGATAAATTAGATCGAAACCCACCGTCTGTCCACTGAAAATGAGTCAACACACAGCCACTGTTAGGTGGCAACACAAGTGAGTAGAAGATGTAATAAAATGGTTGCCCAGGTGCAGTCATATTTATAAAGAATTATAGCTTTGACAGTGCCAATCAAAACTGAGCAACAGTCCATAATGTTGTCCATCAGCTCTCATTAGACTGGTAAAGTGTACCTGATGTAGCTGGTTAGTGTATACTCAATAGCCTTTCTATCTGTATGTATGTGTGTGTGCATGTGCTTCTAGGTGCAATTTGTGAAGGAGGGTTGTGGCAGTGACAATATTTGCCGCAGTAACCTCAAGGTTGCTCATCGCTATGGCCACAGGACAACGGATGACGACACTTTCACTCCGTTACCACTGTAAGACAACAACAACAACAAAAAAACACACCTTTTTTTTCTAGTTGTGCTTTTCCTTGTTCTTAACTTGTCGTCGTCTTTGTTTAAAGGGAGGACGGTGTGCCGGTGATCTCGCTTAGCAACCAGAAAGACATCGCCTTGGAGGTCAAGGTGAACAATCAGAATGGAGATGACGCACACGAGGCGTCAGTTGTCGCTTCCTTCCCGCGTTCCCTCACCTACGCCGCGTTCCGCGGTCCCCCCAATGTACGTTCTTTTCCCCCTCACACAAACACACATACTGTAGCATACAGTGGGTCAATTGGTGGTTCTGATCGCAAAACGCTGCTTCCAGGGCGTAACTTGCACAGCCAATAAGAACGGTTCTAAGGCTACCTGTGAACTTGGGAACCCCTTCAAGCGAGACTCTGAGGTGAGCGTTAAGCAGGAAGCACCTCCCTCTTTTGCCAAGCAACTTCTTTGCACTATGAATATGTGTGTGCGTGTCCGTAGACAACCTTCTACATCATTCTGAGCACAGCAGGCATCTCACTGAACACAACTGAACTGGAGATTGATATTCAGCCTAAAACGTGAGTATGCAGTACCCTATGCTGTTTGGCCACGTCATTAGGTACACCTACACGTTTACAGTTGCTTTACCAACACATCTGCCATGTGATGGAGATTTCAACATTGGTGTAAAAACGGAGCGATTGCACTCTCATTGTGTCGCACTTGTGGAAAATGTGACGGAACTTTGCCGGCTGTAGAGTGGGGTTCATTGTGGTCGTCTCTGACTACGCATTACTCATCTGACTACGCATATGTTTATTACTCTAGTTGTCGGACTACTGGCCACAACATTAGGTATACTTGCACAATATGATGATGAATATAATGATGCTCAAGTCTGACATCTGTCATAACGGTATCATAAAGGTATCTAGATAATATTATGGCTGGGGAGTATGTTACAGTGATCCCTAAACCCCGGGTCATTTGGTACCGGGCCGCACAGAAAGAAAAAATAATTTCCCCTTAATGCGACTTCTGATGTTGCACGGTTTTGCATCGTACTCCTCATCTTTCTTTCTTTTAGCCATGTTCTTTGTCAAAAGGGTGAATTTAAGCAGACACTTAGCGCTATCATGCTGGTGTTAGCATGCTAGCATAGTAATGTTAGCATCATTCTGCTAACATTTTTAGCATTTTCAGAGGTAGGCACATATACAAGCACTTAGTGCTATTATGCTAGGTGTTAGCATGCTAACATTGGCATGTTAGCATTGTTAGCATTCTTTAAGTCATTCAAACTCTTCCATGGTATGTTTTCATGGTCAAGGAATCTAAATATGTAGATAAAATAAATAAATAAATAAATAAACTAATATTTATGGTGTAAATCACAGTACAGGGGGAACTTGCCGCTTGGCGGAGGTCTGCGCTCTCTGAGTGCTTTTCTAGACGTTCATTTACTCCCGATATATTAGATATGCGTATATCATTAGGATATTTCTATGAATTTCTATGAATTTCAATGAATTTGGTAATAATTTACAGAGGTTAGAACCGTACCAATAACCTATTTCTACATAATTTAGAACAGCGACACCCAGGAGTTATTAAAATGTTTTCCCTTTCCTTTTCCATGAAAAATAAAAAGAAAACAAACAAAAAGAACGTATTAAATAGAAATGAATCAAATAATAAAAGTAAGAACTACTCTAATAATAAATTAATGTAATTATTCCTATACAGCATATGGATTGATTTGAGTTGATTTGAACTCGAATGAGCATAAAAGTTTTGTGATAAAATGTCATTAACAACTAGAAAGTGAAAGTGACCAGTGTGTGCATGTGTGCGTGTGTGTGTTTTGTGTGTTGATCATACAGCACCAGCGAGCAACCATCACTAGCTGCTGTTAAAGCCAAAGCCAATGTGGCCATCACGCTGCAGCTGTCTATATCAGGGTAACTAATGTGCACACTCACATGAAATGCACACGACTTGAAAACAACACGTACAGTATCTCACCAAAAGGAGTGCACTTCTTCGCATTTCAGCAGTCACTTTTATTACAGTATTTCTTCTCAAGGGGCAAAACTATGAAAATGAAACTTGGATATGCTTTAGAGCAGTGATCCTCAAACCCCGTTGGTCTTTTTAAATAGGCACAAAAAGAAAAAATAATTTCCATTAATATTATTATTATTTTTTGTATGTTTTATTTTGAAAAGTGGCCGGATTCTCTCTGTTACATCCGTCTCACTTGACGCATGTCCATTATTCGTGTGCTAACTTCATCTCATGCCGCACAGATAGACTACTACTGTATTTTTACCATTTTTCTTTCACCTCATATTTGGTGTCAAATGCTGATACTATGCGGGAATGCATAAAGGTAAGTTTTGATGACTTATTGAGTGCTAATGTGCGCATTTGTCTCAAGTTAATTCATGCTAGCGCACTGCATTTTACCACACACGTCAAACAGCGATGTAATAATCTCTCTGGAAAAACTTGGCTGGAACTTGAACTGGTGGATGGTGGGTCGGCATTCATTTAGTGTTTTTAATTTGATGTTATTCATGTCTTAGTTTTACACAATACATAATAAATAACATAAATTAGATCGCTATAATGTACGAAACCCACCGTCTATCCACTGAAAATGAGTCAACAGACAGCCACTATTGTCTTAATAGGTGGCAACACAAGTGAGTAGAAGATGTAATAAAATGGTTGCTGAAATAGAAGGTGCTGTATCTGAGCATAGAAAAAGTCAATAAAACGTGTTCCTCTTTTCCCAGACAAGCTCAGCCCTCTCAGGTGTACTTCTCAGGAAAGGCGAAAGATCCGAATGCCATGAAGAGCGAGAGTGACATCGGAAGTCCTATCGCACACCAGATTAGAGTGAGTGCAGATAAGTGTATGCTGCATACCCATCATCTGCTGTGGTTTATGAACTGGTGTTCGTTTCAGATCATCAACCTTGCAAAGCGTCTGACGGACTTTGGCACCGCCACCCTGCATATTGACTGGCCCAAAACCACAGAGCAAGGCAAGGGGCTGCTCTACCTGATGAAGATCAGCTCCACTGGCGTGGATCACATCGAGTGCTCTCCTAAGTCAGAGATCAACCCTCTCAAAAAGGTCAGTGGCGGCGAGGAGAAAATGCCATGTGCACTACGTTCACCCCACAGCTAATTTGTATACACTGTATATAAAAAAAATATTTTCTTAATTGAATTCATTGTATTTTATTACAGATATTGTAATTTTATGGTGTATGGTTTGTTATGTTATTTTTGTATTTTAATTTTGTATTTTAATATTGTTATAAATTGAAAGTATTCAAACTGAAGGATTTTGCTATATATTTAAAATAATATTAATAATAACAGTAGTAATGATACATATGGTAATAAATAAGAAATATCAACATACAGAAATAATTATAATATCTATTACTGTTTTTTTTTATTGGATTCCTGATAATAATAAATTAATAAATGACATATTTGCTATTTATGATAATTGTTTTATTTTAAACCAGTAATGCCACTAATACTAAATACTCTACTTTTGAATGTTTTGAATTGAAGGAAGCAAGTAACATCAGGGCGAGAAGGGCTTCAGAAAAGATCCAGGATAGCGATGAGGGAATTATTTCACGTTTGGTGGACAAAAGGACCTCTAAAATTCTGGTAAGAAAAAGATGAATACTGTACTTCCGACAGTCTAAGGTCACAGATAAGTAGTTTTGTTTGTCGTTTTATTTCTCCACCTTTTACACAGCAGTCAGGTTGACATAGTAAACAGTAAATAGAGGGGCAGACACGGGGAGGAGCTTCCTGCGAAGTGGAAAATTGTTTCCTGTGTTGTAGTATTTCTATTCGTCTAATAAAGAGACTGTGTAATAATACATGCTCATTATATCAATTTGCACAGCATTGTGGAGTACATCCCTGCATGTTATACTGTATGCACAATTGCATTTTCAAGTTGGGTTTGCTTTTTTTTAATGCTGGCTCTCTGGTTTCAGTCATGTCACGATGGGGCCAAATGTGTAAGGATCAAGTGTCCCCTGCAGGGCCTGGGCAGTAACGCGGTCATCACCTTACACTCACGCCTCTGGAACAGCACTTTGATAGAGGTAAACACATCAAGTAGATCATACAAAGGAATTCAAATAAGTGGAGATTCTTGGGTGGTAATTATTATTTTTTGGTTAGTGTGTTATCATGTGAGGGTGTTTTGACAAAATAATCATACATCGGGAAAGTCCTCATCAAGGGCTTTGATTTGATATTATGGGTTTAAAAAATAGAAAACTCATAAATTTGTCCTAACACACTCCTCTTAAACTATTCAGCTAAGTGGCTGTATATCTATTACTACCTATCTATATCTATACCACTGACTTCTTTTGCGATCCAATGCTGGGTAAAATTCAGGCTGATATCGGCGATACCAATCCAATACTTGGAGCAAATATGACTGATGTGTGTGGTCAATTTGAAAAAGCAGTGTATAGCTCATGGCATGAAGAATACAAGACATCAGAGTAATTTACATTTACTACATTTACCTTAATACCGTAAATGTATCACATTTGTAATACTTTTTAAAAAGTGAGTTTAAACTGGTAATGTAAGGTATACATTGTGCTCTTCAAGACTTTTTAAGACGAGAGTCGTTTTGATGCAAATTTTGCTCTTAAAAAATAAAAGAGGGGTTGTCTTACGTATATTCGTCTCTGTACGGTACTCAGTAATGGTCTGCATTTGAAAAACATTGCCGTACTTGTAATTTATTAGACTTTAAATAAGGACGTTTTTGGAGGTAGTATGTGCACAGTGGCGCATGTGGTTGGTGTGTCTGCCCCGCAGCCACGTAGTTCTGGGTTCAAATCTGGGCTCGGCTGTGCCTTGAGTTTGCATGTTCTCCCCGTGCTAGCATTGTTGTCCTCCAGCTGCACCAATTGGAGACTCTACAACGTCTGTAGGCATGACTTGTTTGTCTACATGTGTCTGGGATAGGCTCCAGCTCACCCATCCACAAGATATACTGTATGAGCACTTTCAACACATCATTTTTATTATGTTTTCAACAGGATTACAAAAAGATGCATCATGTGGAGGTGATCGTTAATGCGGCTTTGCATGTTGATAGCACGAGAAAGAACACGGTTCTGCAAAATGCTGAGACACAGGTACACACACACACACACACACAAAACAAACATGAACACCTCATATGCCCAGTCAAGTGCTTTAGTGACGTTTCTATCTTCTTCTAGGTGAGAATGACTGCCTTCCCTGAGAGGCGTGAAGCCCAATATGGAGGAGTGCCATGGTGGATCATTTTCTTGTCAGTTCTGCTGGCGCTGCTCTTACTGGCACTGCTGGCTTTCCTTCTCTGGAAGGTAGCGGAAACACACGACACATACAGGACATCCGTTTATCCATGTGTAGGTGATTTTGCAGATGTTCTAACAACTTCCCTCTCCTCAGTGTGGAGTCTTTGGGAAAAAGAACAAACAGGACTCCTCAGAAAAAGAGAGGCTGACACCACATGCGTAAAAAAAAAAAGAAAGAAAAAAAAAGAAAATCAGGGTAATTTTACCTGGCCTACTATGAAGGAGTGGTGCAAATTTCTTTGGGCTTTTCTCACTCAAGTTACAGCCTTTTATGTTTTGTTTTTTTTTTACTCACATGACTTTGACATGTATATGCATGGCCTGGGGGAGGTGCTGTTTAACAAGCAATGACTTTGACATTTAATATACGCTATTATCTTCACCATGGGGCTTTTATGCATCGCTTTTGATTGGTGCTTTTCCTCATTTCTTGTTGCACTTAGCCACTTAACACATTCACCCTTCTATTCCTCTTCCTCTTTTTTTCCTGAAATTGACATCTCTGCATCTCTTTCTACTTCTACAGTGCGGCTTCTTCAAGAGGGCCAGATATGAAGACACGGTTCCCAGTTACAACGCAGTTCGGATTAAACGCAAGGACAGAGACCTAAACACTGACTGGCAAAAGAAATCCTGGATGACAACCTGGCATGATAATGAACATTCTTAATGCAAAGCTTTCTGCAAGGACTGTATATATCAAGATATCCATTTGTAAAGATGATCAACCTTTGTGCTTCAGGGGCTAGTTTCATTTTAAGTGTGTACAAACACAAAAGTACAGCAAATGATCCTGCACTACTGTTTGCTAAAGCGTTGTGTACATTTTGTAGTGTTTTCAGTGTGGGAATGAAAGGTGGGAAGGGTTTTTTTTTTTGTATATTTTTTCAATGTTTTGCAATTTCTTATTTATTCACTTATGGGGTACTTTCTGTTACGTGCTCTGTAGACCAAAGAGTCATGTAATGCTAAACACTTTTTTTTTTAAATCTAAAAACCAGCAATGCATCGGCTTTCATTAGTAAATCTCATGTTTGAGAGAGACTGCAGTGTTTATTTTTAGAGACAAGGAGCAATGATTTTCTTAAATAAATGAAAAGGTTGTCATATTGATGTGTTAGTAACATTTTTATGCCAAATCAAGATTAAAAGACGTAAAAGGTTAATGTGTTATTTATTAAAACATGTAAAAATCAAAAAGATAATTTAGTATAAAAAAAAAAAGATAAGACATATTTGCTTTGAAACTTTGGTGTTCTCCCATCAGAAAGGATATCAAATAGTCAAATCATACTTTTACTGTATGCGTGTTACAACTGCAACGTGCTGGTGGAAAGTCCGAAAAAAAGTTCTATAGCAGCGACTCAGTCCTCGGAAGTCTAGCACTGCGTCGTGACTCCGCTGCAGATCTGTTCTCCATCATTAAGCATACTTTCTCCTTTCCTTCACTCTCGGAATTCCTCTTTTTCCCTGGACGACTTCTTCCGTCGCTTCTCCCTCCCCCTCTCTTCTTTCTCCTCTCTCTTTTTTATCTCCTTCAACTTCTTCTTGAGAGACGAGCGGTCGCTTTGGCACAATCCCAAGGCCTGACAATAGAGATGAAAAAGTTAGGTTGGGATTTTATGTGAAGTTGCTTTTAACAAGACTATCCACCAGAGGTCGCCCAATGTACAATTGAAAACAGGCAGATTGCTGTTGAAAATATTCTTGATCTATTATGGTGGAAATTACCACACAATTTTTATTATCATCAGAGCTCACCCTTATGCATTCACACACTTCTAGGGACATTTAGGGACAACGATGAACGAGAAAAATAAGTATTTGTGGCAGCCACGGAGAAACTCATAACTTCGTGTCGGTACGATTGTTCGGTGATCCTTGAACGCATCACCGAACAAAGTGGAAATAAACGTAAATGACAATGACACAAAACGGCAAAAACTACGACATTTCTAACATTATTTTTCAATTTTTAAAAACTTGGTCATATTTCCCAAAATGTATATACATTTACATCAAATGTGTAGTTATTTATGAAACTTATTAAAAACTATTATTACAAAGTTTTTTTTAATTTTTATTTTAGTTTTTTTAAATCATTGCTCAAAGTTTTCCAGGTTCGGTTCGGCCCTGCCCACGGACCAGTACAGGGCCGCAGCCCCGTGGTTGGGGACCTATCTTAAAGCGTGCTCAGTCTGCATTTGGTGGTTCTGTAGACCGTGAACCAGTTGAGACCCTGCTGGTTTTTTGCCTTAATTGCTTTCAAACATCATTAATCAACAATCAATTCCACACAATTAAGTTGAGACCTTAATCTTGTATAATGCTGAAAATCAGAACTAATTGAATAACTTAAGACAAAGTTGCATTTATAATATGAAAATGGAGGTTCAAGTTGCCATTTCCTCGACACGACTCAAGTGTTTTGCATGGGAAACTCTGACCTTGAGTTTGTCGCTGTCCATGCCGAGCAGCTGTGTCCCGTCCACACCTCTGGCTGCAAACTCGCCCACGTATTGCTCCATGTTCACGGCCATCAACCACAGACACACATGCTGGCTGCTCCACTCCAACACTGGTCGACTTTGCCACTGGTTGTTGTTATTTGTCGGCACAGGGTCATCATCCAGTGTCTATGGTGACATCACATGCAGTACATTACCAGGAGAGAAAGCAGTTGAAGATGATGTTTTTAGCGTTGGAGGAAGACAACACAAGTGGATTAAGCAGGCCCTATGTGAACGGAGGCAGCAAGTGGAGGGGCGAGAGGAAGGGAAGGAAAGGCTGCTTACCTCCGTGGATGAAAAGGTGAAAGTGTGAGACTGTCCAGAGAGCGAGTGACTAGAGCCATGACCCCCTATGATGAAGCTATCCATTCGAGACCCAACACTCTGGAACCAACAGAAACAAGACTTTCCGCCTGCGCATTTCACACATGTAGCATGTACACCAGGGGTCACCAACGGGGTGCCCGCGGGCACCAGGTAGCCCCCCACGACCACATGAGGTACCCGCAAGCCTGCTTTTCATTCAGGTTTTCAGTTAATAATGAAAGAACAGTAGAAAGAAATGCATTCTGAAATACAAAATGTGAGTTGTGGACACCAGCATTTTGTTAATGTTCTGGTAAAACAAGCATATTCGCTTTGTTTGGGTTTAAAATAAGCTCTGAAAATAAATGTTACAAAAATGAGTAGCTCTTGGCCATTTTCATTTTGTAAAAGTAGCTCTCACAAGGAACAACATTGGTGACCCCTGATGTACACTCATGCATATATCACACTACTACAAATAAGGCTTTGCAGAAAGGAAAGGGAGACTGCATTCTATGTCTCAAGCCTGCATAGTCAAGTATGAAGATGTTTTGATACCTGATCTCTTCTACCTGAGGTGGTCAGGTAAGGCAAACTGCTGCTGGACACAGACCGCAGCTTCTTCCTGCAGCCTTCCTCCACCTCGTCTTTCTCCCTACCTCGCTCCCCAAACCAGAGGAAGGGCAAGCAGGAGGGCATGGAGGAGACCGAGCCTGATGGAGAAACTTGAGATGGCTCCTCCACCAGGTCGCCACAAGATGCCCTGGGCAGAAACAAGGCGTGTGAATGGCACTAGAGGGGAATGTATCACGTCTAATGGAGCAGGAGCAACGACTTAATGCCACCTGTTGTTTAGGGACCTTCTGTGCTGTTTCTCAGCCCTCCTCTTGCCGAGAGACTTGCGAAGGCCACTGCAGGACAACATGGAAATCACAAAATCGCATTCAGAAACATTTCAGGGGTCATAAAGAATCACAAACTAGTCACAAATTTGATGAGACTTCAAGATTCCAAATGTGGTGTCGTGGTTGGCGAGTGGACCTGAAGTCAGGAATTTTCCTTTTAGACTTCCTGGACGTGGAGGACTTTGTTTGTGGGGGGCTGGTGGTGTCAGTGATGTAGATTGGTGGTGTGAAGACTGAGGCAGTGGGAGGGCTGGGGACCGAGAAAGAAGAAGCACTGGAATGATCAATGTCGCTGCTCCTTTGCACAATCCCTTTGGACTGCGATTGGCTCTCCTTTGACCTTTGACCTTCATCCTGCTTAAGCAACAGAGTCAAGGATTGCACGGCTGAGTCCACACATTCCGCTCGTGAGTGTCAACAAGACGTTCTTTACATCTCAGACCTCTTTCTTAAAGCTCTCCCTGAGTTTGTCCCGTGAGGGCGGCTGACGCTTGGACTTCTGGGCCAGCTGAGCTCGAGCTATGTGAGCACTGCAGTCCAGTCGCTGTGTGTCAGGTACTGCAACATACCAGTCTGGATCTGAGACAGAATTACAATGAGTTGTATAAATAAATGTATCGTGGAAGGGATCGCATGTCCTAAAGCCTGCCGTCCACCTGATGTGAGACTCTTCCCTGCAGACTCTGGCTCTTTTCTCTCGAGCTGCGAATAAAGCAGTCAAACAGCGAGGATGAAGACATTTTAGCATTAGGGCATGATGTTGTGAAGCTGCCCCCACCTGGGCTTGAAGTCTCTCAATGGTCTCCCTGTGCTGCTTGTTTATCTCCTCAATTTCCCGGCGCAAATCTGCCTCTCTCCTCTCCGCCGCCTCCTCTCTAAACAAACATTTGTTTAAAAGTTGAATCCCACACCGATTACGAGTGTATAATCCAGAGCTACTAACAGGGTAATTGGGAAGGAATTAAATGATTACCTGCTCTGGTAGTCTCGGACCAATCGCTTGGCCTTGCTGTACTTGATTTCCAGGCTGTCTGATTGGCTCTGGGCGTCAGCCAGTCGCTGGCTCACCACCCTGCACAATGTCTGGGCCTCTTGCCAATACCTGATAAACACAGGGACGGCGGTAAAGCAACAATATACATGTGTTAACGTTAGTGTTTAGACTTGTGTGCAATGCTTGCACAACGTTTATCACACACTAAAATGATCAGACAATGTATATTTCAAGCCAAAGGCGTTACAATATCAGAAAAATAAATCTATTGTAATGCAAGTCCATCGCTACTTTGAAGTAAAATAGAGTAGAGCCACGCTGGTAACTCCCGCGAATGGCAAGACAAGGCACGGCAAGTTTATTTTTAGAGCACCATTCATACACAAGGTCATTCAAAGTGCTTTACAGAAAAGAAGGGTAAATTCACTTCATAAAATCATTCCATAAAAACATAAAATCATTGTAAAATCATTTACAGAAAATTCTATATAATAAAAAAATAAGCCCACAGACATTTCTATTTTGGACACATGGCTTGCTGCCCCTACCCTGTTGACAGTATTTGCTAATTTCATATCAACATTTGCAATAACAATCGATTATTAGATTACATTGCGCTCCAAAGCCACCCGTCTCTTTTCAATATGACTTATTAAACGCATTGGAAGTATAAAATGTATCGTTACTCACCACAAATGAATGATAAAATAAGATGATCAATGAACAGATGGATTTTGAGTGAAACATGTATGTTTCACTCGTGTCTCACAGCAAGTATAGTGTGTTCAAGGACCACCTAACAAAGTGTGAAATGTTAACGCTTGACAATAACAAACATTAGCAGTGAAGCATAAAGACAAACATGTAAAAATTGTGGGATTTTTAAACAGTGGTAATAGATGCTGTACACTTTACCAGTATTACTTATCATTTATTACTGACTTAGCATGGATGAGATTTGTTTGGTGTTGCTGTGGGGAAAAAAAAGAGCTTGTTTTCTGAGGAATTTTTTTTAAAAATAAATTTATTTTTTATAAAAATGTAATGCATTTTTGTTCATTCATTTTCTATGCTGCTTGTCCTCACTAGGGTCGTGAGGGTATGCTGGAGCCTATCCCAGCAGACTTTTTTTTGGACCATTTTATTCATAAATTATATTTAATTATAATTTATTATTTTTTTTGTAAAGGCAAAGTATTGTTCATTCAGCTCTTGTATTAGACATTAGATCGTGCAGGTTTTCCTAATGTTTCGGCCAGTGAGTGCTTATAGAGAAATCAATAGAAATATAGTATCATACTTTTCTAGCTTGTCAGCCTTCTCTTCTCCATCCTCCACTTTTTGTTGCAGCTCAGCCTTCTGGCTCTCCCAGCTCTCCTGCCGCTCCTCATATGCTTTTAACTACATGAAGAAAAACACTACTTTCATGTTTGTAGCATATGGTATGTCCAATACACAAAAGGGATACATTCCTCTTCCATCAGGTACCCAAAGAGATCTATTTTAAGCATTCCCAAAAGCGTACACTTGCTAAACCCTTTTACTTCAAGAGTTTGAAAACAACAAATACATGTCATTGATCTCACAGTATGATAGCGAGGTGACTAATTTTGTGACTAAAAGGATTTCACCATCCCAGGAATGTAGTGATTAGTTTGAGGACAGAGGCAGACATGGAGAGGTGGTTTAACGAGGCCCATGTCCTAATAATGCCACGTCGCCCCATCTCATTCGCCGTTAAAATGGGTCAGACTGTTCCAAATGTAGATGTGAAAGGTACCGTATTAATACATGAGTATTGGTTTAGTGAGGGAGTGACCTACCTTCTCTCTTGCTTGGTGAAGCTGGGCTGCTCTACTTCGCAGTTTGGACTGAAGCTATCAAGACACAATGTGACCACATAATGTGCAATTACTTAGGGGTAATGACCAAGTATTAGGACACCTCTGCATCTACAGGAATACAGTAATCCCTCATTTATCACGGTTAAATGGTTTCAGATTTGACCGCGATAAGTGAATTTCCACAAAGTAGGATTCCTTCTTTATATTTTCGTACTTTTGGCATAGGAAACTTGCTTCTAAATACGTTTTTTTAACATAAGAGACTTCTAGACATGAATGAAATAACACCCATATTGTCCTCTTTACATTCGTATTACCCTATATAGTAGCTATAATCAGAGAAAATAAGCCATTCGAGACACTTTACTTTGTAGAGGGAGCAGAATTGACAGCGTACAGGAAGTGAAGTCGGGGGTTCAGGGCTTTAGTTGAGTTTTACCTTGTTGTGAACTATGTATGGCCACAACAGTAACCCGCGTTATTATCATCCATCCATCCATTTTCTATCCCGCTTGTCCTCACTAGGGTCATGGGTATGCTGGAGCCTATCCCAGCTGTCTTCGGGCGAGAGGCAGGGTACAATCTGGACTGACCAGCCAATCGCAGGGCACATATAGACAAACAACCATTTGCAGTCGCATTCACGCCTATGGACAATTTAGAGTTTCAATAACCCAACATGCTCATTTTTGGAACGTGGGAGAAAGCCAGAGTACCCGGGGAGAACACACGGGGAGAACATGCAAACTCCACACAGATATATTAGTTATTTTTATGATTATTATGTTATTGTGCCTGTTGTGATATAATTTAAACCTGCAATAAAAGCTGGTTGTTCAAGTCTGCTGCTTCAGCGGTGGTCTCAACGAACAATTACTGACACCTCGTGACCACTGTAGAATTCTACATTCACAAGTTGTGGTCTTAATGGCTTATACTGTATTTGTATTTTAGTGCATTTAGCCATTTTAATGCTTGAAAATGTTTAATTTGGAAAAAAAAATGTGCAATTTGCTTAAATATGCTTTTTTTTTTTTTTTTACTAATAGGCCATATTCAACCACAAACCAGCAATAATTAATTAATTCATGTTTGAAAAACCGCAATAGAGTGAGGGAGTGATGTTCGAACCTCAACATAGCGAGGGATGACTTGCACTCTTCTGGGAATACTCAAGCTATAAAGATACAACAGGGTCTTCCACACTGAACTCCGTACCTGTTGGTATTTTAGGCACAACTGGTCATTATCAAGACAAGAAAGTATAGATGCATCAGCCTCCTCATCTTCACCCTCTTCCTCAGACATGGACAGAGACTCAAACATGCGAGCATCAGTTTCTGACTCCCCGCCTGTCCTTGCGCGCTGTTGCTCAGACAAATGAGTGTGAATTACATTGCTTTCAATTACAGCACAAGCTTATTCTTCGTACTATGTTGGAAAACACACCTTTTCCTTTTGTGAGGCTTTCTCCAACTCCATGCTTTCATTGACCAAGCGCGCCACCTCACTCTCCACCCCCTCTTTGTCCCGGCCAATCAGAAACCTTGCAGAAGGAAGACAAAGAAATCACGTTCATCACTTGGTGCGCTGGCATGCATTTATTGCACACATACTGCTTCAAGAATGGACCACACATTCACAGGCTTTCTGAAGAAGCTCACATCAATACTGTGAAGCCTATGTTTTGGTGGTAACAAAGAGCCACTGCTGTAGGGCAGGAAATGTTGCAAATCTTCTCCAATTTTAACCACTTATTTTCTGGAATCAATACGCCTTACAAGTCAGAACTTCATGCATGTCATTCGAGAGATAGCAAATCTTGGGAGACCTGAAAAGGATTAACACCGAGTGTGTTGATGGCCATAGAACCAAAAATTTAACTTGCTGCCACAATACAATTTGATAAATAGAATGAATTAAATATGATATTGAATTAATTCTAGAAATACTTATAAAACGCCATTAGGCGTTTTTTGCACAGCATCGCAGATATCTTTAAAAGGGTGAGTAGTTATACTATGTTTTATTCAACAGTAGTTAACTTCTGTCAAATATGTACATTGCCTGTACAACTAGTAAAGCTTTTATGATGATTTAAAGACCTTACTTGACCAAGCCTGATGTATTCTTCAGCACTGAGGATGCAAACAGCTGCGACACTCCCACCAAACTCACTCCATCCACCTCCACAATCTGGTCATTAACCTGAATCCTAACGGAAAGGCAAATCATTTACATGAAAGTAACGTCTTTTCTACTGGCTACTTTGAAATGGACGACCCCAACACAAATGAGCATGATGACCTTGTTTCTCTTCTCTTTACATATCATACTACAGCATATCATATTGCCACAATCTTGTTTCTAATCATGTTCACAATTAAAAACACTCAGTAACGTACCTTCCATCCTTATGTGTTGCGCCTCCTTCGGTGACAGTCTTGACAAAGATTCCTAGTTTTTCCAGGCCTTGGTCAGCTCCCACACCCATTCCGATGATGCTGATGCCCAGTCCATCATCTTCTGGAAGAGGAAAGAGTGGAAACTTCCTGTGATGACTTGTAATGTGTGATGCATCACTTTCTTTTTGCTTTCACTCTGGCAGAAAAAAAGACAAACCCTTTTCTATTTCCACTTCAAAAATGTCCATCTTGTCCACACGCTTCTCCAGCTCGTACTCGGCCGAGGCGGACACTGGGTCGATGTCTTTATTGTGTCGATCATACTCTGCATTGGAGTAGGTGCTGTACACCTGGGGGATGACAGTGAGCAAACAGCATCAACACTGATGATGGAAAAGTGTAGCTTACCGATATAACAGTAGCACTAGCTTGTGTTGAATTGTAAAAAGAACCATATGACAATTTTGTGACACTGATAGTTGCAAGAAGCTCAAAAGTTTATTATTTTCAAGACTGAACCAGTTTAATAGTTTGCAAAGCACAAGAGTAGTGTGCTTTTATTTTAACACAACCTCGGCATAGTGAAGCATGTAGGATCTTGTCTTTTCTCCACGCTGGCACGGAGTAAGCAGTGCTCTGGGCTGGCCTTTCTCTATGAACACAAGCTTAGAAACGCTGCAAAAACTTCACTTTCAAAAACATTTCCTCACCTTGATTGGTGCTGAGGAGAAGTGGACTTTTCTCTTGGAGACCTCTTGTGCATCTCCGTCATCCTGATCAGGCAGTTGAGGAATGCCGGGAATTTCTTCATATTCTAATGACAGTACAGAACTTTCCAAGTCTTGCACCTGAGATGTCAAAGGAGACTCCTGTTCAGAAGATTTGACCTCTCCGCCACTGTCAACATTTCCATCGTCGCCTTCTTCTCTGAATCCCTCTTGCTCCATATTGGCACATTCCTGCAGCTCAGGTGTCACACACACTTCCTTCCCCGCCTTTTTAACATCCTCCTTTGTAGAACTTTCTCTCTCCGCTTCACCCATCTCATAGCACACCTCTCTTGTCTTGTCAGCTTGTTGGCTCAGCTCCTCCCTTTCAATCTCACAACATTGTTCATTCACCTGCTTATACTTGTCAGCCATCGCTCTATAGTCTCCTGCGTTTAGTTCCATCTCCACACTGGGCTCTTCAAAAACATCATCTACCAGGTCTTCGACACGTACATTTACACCCATTAATTTGTCTCTCTTATATGCAACCCATTCTTTCTCCTTTTCCTCACTTTCATCGCTATCCGATGACTTCACATGGACAAGCTCTGCCCTGAGCGGCTCCTCAGGGGTCAAGCTGGGCTCAACAATCACTCTTTCAGCCTCTTCTTCCTCTGCTTGAGTCTTTGAGCCCGCACTGGTAGGAGAATTAGTTGATGCCCCACTGAGGACATCTGACATAAGAGATTTAAGGCCTGTTGTTGTTGTTGTTGGCAAGGACATATTTACAATGGGTGTTTTTGTGCATTTGTCTTGACCCAAGCTCTCTTTTTCCTCTTTCTCTTTGCTCAAACTACATTTGGACACCTGTCCCCCATGGGCAGCGCCCGTGATTACCTTGGTCTCAAACAACTTCCTGGTCACAGAGAACTTTTGTGCTAGAGCAACCCTGTCTATATCCCTTATCTCATCTGATCTGGCTGGTTTATCTTGTAAGAAGGCTTCGGGAGTGCAAATGCTGGCAACGGTGCTCTGAACAGAACCCATCACCAGACGTCTGGAGGTGGAAAAAGGCGAAGTTTGCAGCTGCACGCTTGGATTCTGTGGAGAAAGGAGGGTTGCTGTGGAGGCGGAACTACATTGCACTGAGCCACCATCTTGTTTCGACTGTTGGTTGTCCATTTGAAGGAAGATGTTGTCTCTGATTTTTGTCCCTCTGGTGCTGTGGGTTCTCCCTCCACCGCACACAAGGGGATCTGAGAGGCTGGTTGGTAGCGTGGACTGGTGCATGGTAGAACATTGGGCAGAGGCAGCTTTGGAGCCATGCTTTAGGCCAGTCCCACTGTCAAAGGAGCATTTAATGGCATGGAAGTCAGTCTCATATGTGATCCTGTGAGGAGAGGCGCTTCTGCCTTTGTGGTCTGTACGCATCATTAGAGGATGGAGGTGCACTGGATTGAGGAAAAAAACGCTTATATATTTCAAGTATTGAGTTGATATATATTGTAGAACTTTATGCTTTAAGGCAAGGAACAGTTGAGCTGGTTGAGGAAGTTGTCTTCAGGTAAACATCTCCATGATGCGTAGCTTAAAGTCGAATTCTAAAGGGTTCAAACGACACAAATGGACACAGGTGAGCAGGTTGTTTAAGAAGCTCAACTAAGATCGTCGTAGCTTGTAAATATCGCAGCAAAAGTGGGAAAAAAGGGAAAAATGTCGACTCACTGAGCAGCAGTTTTGGTGTCGTCGAACAACTCGCACACACAAGTAATTACGATCAGCTTGCTGCATTCAGGAACTGTAGGAAATTGTTGGGAAATTGGGAAAAATATATATTTGACTCTGTTATCAGTGAGTCTAAACAAAATCCACCCACACATCATGATAGGCAGATTTGTATTTTAAGTTTTCATGACGAATAAAACACTATATACTTTTATCTTAGTCCAAAATTTTCTACAAACGACCACGATACCAATCACATTTACGAAAGTACACGAAAGCAGCATATTTCATTTGGAGGACCGCGCGTTTTCAAAGGCCAGAAAAGCATTTTGTCGTTAAAAAAATCACAAATAAAGCCCATACTTTCCGTCTTACCGGAATGCCTTCGCCTTGGAGTCAGCAGGTACCGACCGGCGTCTCCCTCGCTACGTCTAAGACAGACAGATGGCGACTCATGCTTCTAAATACTGTAAATGGATAATCCTTGCTAATCCTGTGTAAACGACTCCAGTAACTGTGAAACACTGCCGGTGAGTTAGGTACGAACTCCGGGGCATGTTATCATACACATTAATTATTTTTGTCTATCTATCTATCAATCTATAAGGTTATCCTACACTTACCTTTAGTTGTGTTGCAGTATCATGGTGGTGCCTCTCTTCAGCTACTGATATCCTCAGAGGAAGGCTTTGTATGAAAACACACCTGTGTGCTTGATTTAGGTTACTGCAATTGAAGTATGAGAAGCAAATGAGAGCACTGATGCAGTACCTGCTGATGCGTGTGTGTGTTATCCGTGGGTGTGTTGTAAATTGGCGCAGGACTTGTGTCTCTGAAGCTAGCTTGTGTGCCAGATGGACTAAACTGGACCGGACTGATCACACACAAAGCAGAATGGTTCTACTTGCTGTGACCTGGATCTGATTGGAGACCATTGTCCCAGGTGGCAATGGGACCTAGTTGATATAAATAGTGGCCAATGAAGAAGTTCTCACCAAAATGAGGTGAACCAAACGAGGGAGGGGAGGTAGAGAAAGTAATTTAAGTATTGGAAGAAAAAAAGTGAATTAGAGCACAGTTAATTGACAGTGTTGTGTTGGTGGGTTACAAATATGGTGTTGATAAATATAGGTAGGGCAAAAGGAAATCATAAAAAATGACAGATAATATAATAATATTAAGATGAGAATTCCTATCATGTCATCCTAGACTTGAAATGTTCGCTCCAGAAAAAATTATTAAGCAGTTGCAGCAATGGACTGTAACAAGATTGTAAGAAGAGAATCGAAATACCAGAAAAAAGAGAAAGGAAAAGAGGAAAAAAACAGATTCTGAAATTGATTGAAAGCGACATTTAAATTCAAAAGTTTAACCCTCATGATACAATTTCTGCAATTTTTGTAAATTTCTGAATATTTTATCTTTAAAATCAAAGACAAAGCATATACAAAAATACCACAGAGCTGACATTTCCATGGGGTGTCTAAAATGTCCTGAATTTTAAAATGCCACCTGCTGACCATTCTAAGGCATTGCAGCAATGAGATTGTACTTTTGATACTTAAACATAACATAATCGACAATTATTGCAGCATAAACACCCATCATAATTCATATTTTTGAATGCATTGTAAACCTAATGTGCAAAAATGCATTTCCCAAGATTACCACATCAATTGCTTTATTTACAATTGTACAGACGTATGCATGCCAATTTTTTGTGTTGGGAGCATTTACACCCCTTCACCAGTAGGTGGCGCCAGAGGCTCGCAAATGATTTCGCCTTTTTGCAGTCGGCTCCAAAACGATGCATCGATGTACAACAATTCCGTTCGGGATGTTAGTAGGGCTTGGTGGGGACCTCCAGACATAACTGGCCGAGTTCTTTTTCAAAAAAATAAAGTGTTATCTTTTGAATTTTGTACGTCTACGCAATACGCATGCGTGTGAGCGTCTTTATTTCAAACGAATGTTCTGCATAGAGATTGGCTCAGATTTCGAAACATGAATGAGTTACGTTTTTGAATCTCAACTATGATTGGTCCGCCTCGTGTTTGAATTTCAATTAAAATTTATTAGCCCGCGATTGGTCAAAGCGGGGGTGTGGTGGTACTTGAGCTATTAGTGCAACCACCAGAGTGAGTTGGACGCTGGAGAGTGCAGAAATGGCAGAAAGTGCAGAGTGCAGAGTGCAGAAAAAGTTTTTTACCAAAGACGAAGCCCTTCAAGCAATTTTGGCAACTGACACCGAAGACGATTCCGGTTCTGAAACGTCAGAACATGAGTCGTCGGGGGAGTTTTCGCCCGATTATCAGCCTAATGCTGACGACAACATCGAGGAGGACAGCTCCGATTGGGAAGAAGAGGAGGGAGCCTCGGATGATGCTGCGGAAGTGGTCGGGCAGGACCAGGATCCATCGGGCAGCGCCGATCAGACGGTATGGAGCTCGAAAAATAAAAAAGTGATGTGGCATCCAACCAACGAAGTGGCTGGACATTACGTGCCTGCACGAATTCCCACGCCTGGCCCCACGTTGTATGCAATAGCCAGGATCAGCAGCCCGGAGACGGCGTTTGCGTTGTTTGTGGATGAGGAGATCGTCGCGAAAATAGTCGAAATGACCAACCTCCAAGGGCTCCGAACGATCAACAACTGGTCTCCCGTCACGCCCCAAGAGCTGCGGGCGTATATCGGGCTGCTGATCCTGGCTGGAATGTACCGGTCCAGGCATGAAGCGACGAGCAGCTTGTGGGGCGTCAACACCGGGCGTCCAATGTTCACCAACGCAATGGCTCATCGGAGGTTTATGGAGGTCAACCGAATGCTACGTTTTGATGATAAGCTGCTTAGACCACAGCGGCACCATGCGAACAAACTGTCGCCGATATCAGATTTGTGGAGCAGATGGAATTTCCGGCTGCAGAAAATGTTCAACGCGGGACGTGACGTGTGCGTGGACGAGCAGCTAATTGCCTTTAGAGGACGCTGCAGCTTCAAACAATATATGCCGTCAAAGCCTGCAAAGTATGGCATAAAAATTTGGGCCCTCTGTGACGCTCGAACCTCCTACGCATTGATGCTGGAGGTCTACACCGGGAAGCCTCCAGGGGGCACGCGTGAACCCAATGTAGGAATGCGTGTGGTGCTGGGACTCACTGACGCACTGGAAGGGCACACAATAACAGTGGACAATTTTTTCACATCAATACCCCTTGCAGCAGAACTGAAAAAAAAAAGAAACTCACTTGTGGGTACTGTAAGGAGGAACAAGCCGGAGCTCCCTGCACAAGTGACACAAATAACAGGAAGGCAGCCCCTCTCCAGCATTTTCTGCTTCACCAAAGACATGGCTTTGGTTTCATACGTCCCCAAAAAAGGGAAAAATGTGCTGGTGCTCAGCACAGCACACAAGGAGCCTAAAGTGGAGGACGGGGGCAAAAGAAAACCCCAAATGATATTGGATTACAATAAATCTAAGGGAGCAGTGGACCACCTGGACCAGGTAAGCACAAGTTTTGTCTTTGTCACAAAGTGTTGATCAAAGCTGTCTTGTCATTGATGTCATCTGATGTTTTGTGTGTGTTTGCAGGCGTGTGGCACATACTCAACTCGCCGGCGAGCACAACGGTGGCCAATGTGCCTTTTCTACCACATGCTGGACATTTCGGCCTTCAATGCCTTTTTGCTGTACACCTCTGTGAACCCGGGTTGGAACGCCAACAAACTTTACAGAAGAAGGCTGTTCCTCGAGGAGGTCGGCAATGCGTTGATCATGCCAGAGGTTCATCGGAGAAAGCCACAGACCGCTGCTGGTGCGGTGCAGGCTGCAGTGCAGCAACAAGAGGCCACTCCTTCGCCCAAGCGAAAACAATGTGGCCTCTGCACAGACAAACTCATTGCATCAAATGCATGCGAAAAGTGTGGTACCCCCATTTGCCGCAAACACATGAGGAGCATCTGCAAAAACTGCTAAAAAAAAAAAAGTTCTGAAAAGTGTTCGTTGTTCTTGTTTGTTTTGAAAAGTATTGTTGTTCTTATTCTGAAAAGTGTTGTTCTTGTTCTGAAAAGTGTTGTTTGTTCTTGTTTAAAATTTGGTATATAAATTCTGTTATAAATTCTTCATAGTTGTTGTGACTTTCCTTTTCAAGTTTATATATGTATGGATAGCTCTGATGCCACTGAACATTTTGAGTGGTTGAAAGTAAAAAAATATTCAGAAATGACTTAGTTATCGCACCTCAAAAAAATTTACAATTATTGTAGAACAATTGTATGTTTAGAGTTATTATACACAAAAATGGCCATTGCCAAAAATAGGCATGCATAAAAAAATGTTTGTTGTTATAACTCATTGACCTTTTCAAGGCTCTAATTGTGTGATATGAAATTTTCCAATTCATGTTTTATATATATATATGTATGCAGCATAGTTTGTTTTGGTTATAACACAGTACTGCTTTTATTGTCCATAGAGGGCAAAAAATACAAATACAAAAATAGAAACTATATATGTATGGATAGCTCTGATGCCACTGAACATTTTGAGTGGTTGAAAGTAAGAAAATATTCAGAAATGACTTAGTTATCGCACCTAAAAAAATTTACAATTATTGTAGAACAATTGTATGTTTAGAGTTATTATACACAAAAATGGCCATTGCCAAAAATAGGCATGCATAAAAAAATGTTTGTTGTTATAACTTATTGACCTTTTCAAGGCTCTAATTGTGTGATATGAAATTTTTCAATTCATGTTTTATATATATATGTATGCAGCATAGTTTGTTTTGGTTATAGCACAGTACTGCTTTTATTGTCCATAGAGGGCAAAAAATACAAATAAAAAAATAGAAACTATATATGTATGGATAGCTCTGATGCCACTGAACATTTTGAGTGGTTGAAAGTAAGAAAATATTCAGAAATGACTTAGTTATCGCACCTCAAAAAATTTACAATTATTGTAGAACAATTGTATGTTTAGAGTTATTATACACAAAAATGGCCATTACCAAAAATAGGCATGCATAAAAAAATGTTTGTTGTTATAACTCATTGACCTTTTCAAGGCTCTAATTGTGTGATATGAAATTTTCCAATTCATGTTTTATATATATATGTATGCAGCATAGTTTGTTTTGGTCGTAGCACAGTACTGCTTTTATTGTCCATAGAGGGCAAAAAATACAAATAAAAAAATAGAAACTATATATGTATGGATAGCTCTGATGCCACTGAACATTTTGAGTGGTTGAAAGTAAGAAAATATTCAGAAATTACTTAGTTATCGCACCTCAAAAAAATTACAATTATTGTAGAACAATTGTATGTTTAGTTATTATACACAAAAATGGCCATTGCCAAAAATAGGCATGCATAAAATAATTTGTGTTGTTATAACTCATTGACCTTTTCAAGGCTCTAATTGTGTGATATGAAATTTTCCAATTCATGTTTTATATATATATGTATGCAGCATAGTTTGTTTTGGTTATAGCACAGTACTGCTTTTATTGTCCATAGAGGGCAAAAAATACAAATAAAAAAAATAAAAACTATATGTGTATGGATAGCTCTGATGCCACTGAACATTTTGAGTGGTTGAAAGTAAAAAAATATCTAGAAATGACTTAGTTATCGCACTTCTACAATTTTAGTAAAATTTGTGTGATGCGTTATTTATACTTTTTGCTACCACAAGGGTTAAGACCATAGCCTTGAAAAAAATCTTGCTGAAATGTGACATTGACACTCAGTCAGGACCTCCTGATGGCACAGGCAAAAAGGCTTTCCGTCTTTGGACATTGAAGGATTGTTGAACTCTCGCAACACACTATTCCTACGGAGCTTGGATGCATGAACACAGTGATTTTACATTTCTTAAAAGATCCTCAAGCTTGTGGGACAAAAAAAGTCAAACAGTAGACCCAAAAAATGTCACATGCAAGTGCACTAAGCTGGCACATCTGATGAATACTGTCACTGCGTGCTTTCTGCAGTCTATAGCGCTGGTAATTTCTTTGGTTATTTTGATTAGTGCCGTGGAAGTTGAAATGTTCTGCTCTGTATCCGTATTGGCTGTCCGTGTAAAATCCAACCTGTTGTTGAATGGCTTTTCAATGATTTCAGAACATTGTGGCAACGAGGAAACCGGTCTGTAGTTTGTGAATTGATGTTTGTCTCCAGTTTTAGTACTACTTTAGCTATTTTCATTTGATTTGGAAATCAAAAGTGAACACAAACATCAAAAGAAACAAATATGTTAGGGAGCAAATGGAAAATAAGATGCAGAAGTGTACATACTGTAAACATAAGTAGCTTGCTGGTGCACTTAATGAAATGGAATTCAGTCTTTTTGGTAGGGCATCTTGACAATAAGCCCACTCTGTCTTGCAAAAGTGTGTGCACACCCCTCTTCAGATCAGATCACCCTTGCTGGTTGTGGTTCTGAGTTCAGGTTGGACCATTCCAAAACTTTCATTTTCTTCTGATGAAGCCAATGTTTTGTTGATTCGAATGTATGTCTGAGATCATTGTGCTGCTTCCTCTCCAGTGTTTGAGCAGACAATTTGGGTCAAAAATGACTGCTATTAAGAGATTTTGCTCATCAAAACATGAATGATCAGTTGGAATATGTTGCAAGTAGGACAGTAAATAAAAACATTACGGGATTATTTGTGATATGTTCTGATTGTTGGTCTGTACTTGATTGTCTTATCTGAGCTATTTCTCATATTCATATGAAATTATGAATTTATCGTTGTGTTTATCATGCCATCATCTTTTTGGGAAAAGGCCAGGCACTCTTCTCTCTCTGACAAGTCACGATATTGTGTGCATGTGTGTGTCTGTGTGTGTGTGACCTTGTGCCATGTCACTGCGTTTGGCAGACTTTTGTGCCCCATATGGTTATTTGTTCACTCAACCGTGTTCAGTTTGTCTGCATGTCCAGGGAATGACACTTGTAGTCCTAAACTCCCCAAAGATGAACACACAATTCAGCATTTAAAACGAGCAAAAACACAATTCTGCTATTTAGTTGCAGGAAAGCAGGATGGGAAATTCTGACTCAATAATACTGCCACTGTGTGCTTAAATGTGTGTATTGCAAGCTTGTGTTTATAACAGGTACTGTATAGCAAAGTGGTGACATGCAATCAATATAACAGGGGTTTTCAAAGTGTGGCACAGTGAGCCTCTCCTCAGGGGGTACAATTTGAGTGTGGCCTCGCTTACTGCCCCCAAAAAACTGATTATCTGGAGCAAATTTTATTGTTATTTTTGCTCAGCCCAGACAATGTGGAAGTAAAAATCAATACATTTTTGTTTACATAACTGTAGTTAGCTTAGCAGGTCTGAAGATATTTTACTTTATTTTTCTCAAGCTGCTGCACCTCATCTGAAGTCTTCTGGTGCCTGCCTGGGTTAGGCCTGCATCATAACCCTGACATAGAATGGATAATTTTATACATAGTGTAAAAATAGTCAAAGAAAATACAGTATAAACACAACGCTTTCATTTTTGTTGACATTTTTTATGAGCTGAACTTTTTTTATGTAAACAAAGGGTATCAAATCTGTCTAAATCTGTGTTAGTGAGCATTCGTGCTTCATAATTTACCCACCCCACAGGTGTGGCATATGGAGATGCTGAATTGACAGCATGAGCATGATTGCACAGGTGTGCCTTAGGTTGGCTACAATAAAAGGCCAATCCGATGTGCAAGTTTGTTGTATTGCGGGATTATCTTAGTTTAGCATGCTGCTGCGGTTGTGTGTGTGCGACTCGGGCCGGATGAGTATATTTTCACCACGTGTGTTTTACCGCTTTAATGTAAGGAGCGTTTTACAATGCCCGATGACGACGTGCCGGTTCTGAGTGTAAAAAGACGAGAATCATGTTTATTCTTGCACCCAGCTCGTCTTACAGACATTCTCAACACACAGAAAACACACTTCCGGCCTTCAAAATAAGAGCCCCATGTCGTCTGTGTAGACAAAATACGAGTGTCATAAAAAATATCTTACATATGCAGTTGGAATTGCATCGGTGACATACGGTACATCTTCCTTAATCACAAGCACGGGAATTACAGTTTGTTGAAGATTTTGTAGCAATGTGTGCAGATGCTGACATCTCATTACATCCATTTCTGAATTACTGGGCAAAATTGTCAATTGATGTATTGCATCAATAAATATAATAAAAGGATTTTTGCATTTAATCAATGGGCATTTTATTCACTAACGCCTAAAGCACACATGCTATGCTGATAAAAATAACTGTAAAATGTAAAAAAACACAATTATAAAAAATTAAAACAGAAAAAATTGAATTTGGAAAAAAATGCAACGGAATTTGGGAAAAAAATAAAATGGATTTCATTGGGCCCTGTGCATTGTTCAGCGGTGGGGGAGAAAGGCAGAGCAGAGACAACAAAAGAGAGAAAATGAGCATGGCTGATGGCGGAGGAGAAGAGGAGACTATAGACAAAGACATTGTTGCTAAACGGGGCGGTACCTATGTAATATGGAAGTGGTTTGGTTTGGTTTCAGAGGCGGCAATCTGCCCTCCCCTGCAGCCCACCACCACAGCTTCAAAAAATCCTAGGGGAAACCCTGCGAGTACCTGGTGTGACCCCCATTTGCCTCATATACGCTGACCCAGAGCATCCCAAACATGCTCAGTGGGTCACAAATATGGGTGAGTATGCTGGCCATGCAAGAACTGGGATGTTTTCAGCTTCCATTTGTTGTGTACAGATCCTTGCATCATGGGGCTGTGCATTATTATGCTGCAACATCAGATGATGCTCGTGGATGAATGGAACAGTGGGTCTTGGGATCTTGTCATGGTATCTGTCTGCCATCTACCATCGGAATGAAAAGCAGTATTCATCCATGAGGAGAACACCTCTCTAAAGTGCCAGATGCCATCCAATGTGAACATTTGCCCACCAAAGTCAGTCACGACGACGATCTGCAGTTATGTCACGACCCCGATGAGGATGACGAGCATGCAGATGAGCTTCTCTCAGACAGTTTCTGTAGAAATTATTTGGTTATGCAAGCCGATTGTTGGAGCAGCTGTCCGGGTGGCTGGTCGTAGACGATCTTGGAGATGAAGACGCAGGATGTGGAAGTGTGGTGTTGTGAGGCCAGTTAGATGTACTGTACTACCAAATTCTATACTACAACTTGTGTTGGAGAAATGGACATTCAATTCATTGGCAACAGCTCTGGTGGACATTCCTGCAGTCAGCATGCCTATTGCACCCTCCCCTCACACTTACCACATCTGTGGCACTGTGCTGTGATATAGAACTGCACATTTTGGAGTGGCTTTTTGGTTGCACACCTGTGAAATAATTATTTACTGTACATAGAAAAAGTTTTACATCTTTGAGTTCAGAGCTGTTGTGTTTGTTATTGTTAAGTTTACATAAATTGACAAGCATGCAAGCTACATTATTATTACTGTATATACTTTTTTCAGAAAAATCTAAAAAAAAACCTCTAAAAACACAGCATAACCCTTGGAATATTGCCTTGTCTGACACAGCTGGTACTAACACACACACACACACACACACACAAAGACACAGTAAAACTTGCTCAATCACCCTCCAGAATTACATCATGCGTGTTTGGGTAGCATGTCTAACAAATGCATGTGGACAAGCGTGAATGTCTTCACACACACACACGCACACACACACATGCACACACACACAGTCTGCAGCAGGTGCCTACACTCTAATTCTCTCATTGTAGTAATACTAACACTGTTAACTATGTCAGTGTGTTGAATAAATTAGCCAAAGGGATATCTTCCAAAGCAAATGAACATTCTGAACCAATTGCTTCATTTCACCCAGACTGGTTTATGATTTTTCAGTCATTTTTCTGTTGTGAGCGAGTGAAAATAAGCACAAGTGATGATCCCTTTGCTGTCTTTGCTTCACTTATGACTGTTATGTTTAACGTGTTTTAATAAGCACACAAAACTGTACTTTGCAATTCACTTAACCACTGTAACCAACAACCACAATAATTGCAAATATTGTAACACCTCAATGGCTGTCATCCAGCCTTAGCATGATCTTTTATAAAAGGATTTTTTTTCATGCAGCCCTTGTACTGCATCTCATAGGTTAGTGTTTACTTCACTGGAAAGCTTCTACAGTGCTATTATTCTTGTAAGGCATGGTTTTGTTGCAGCTTTGGAGCCCTCCTGGAATTGCAGCTGCCCGCCCCAGCCAGACTGACACAAGTCATGTGCATGATTCCACGGTGAGGAAGGCAGCAGCAGTGTGCAGCTGTGTGAGGTGACTCCACGCCAGTCGAGGAGTGGGAGGGGCAGGAGCAGCGCATACATTAACCGACAACCGGGAAGCATTGCAGCCAGCCTCCACAGGGACAACCACACACACAACAGCGGAAAGATGGTCGCGATGCAACCGTCCCCCAATCTGTCTCCCTCGGAGTGGATCTGCTGTCTGGACAAGAGGTGAGTGAAAGGTCCGCGCGTAGAGGATGGTATGGTTCCCCACCACCACCCTCATCTTCTCCACCTCCTTATTCATTGAACCGAGTCAACGTGATAGACCAGAACCAGTGATCTCTGCAATGCAATGCGCCTCCTTTTTCAGCTTTCAGTGAGATTTAGTCTATATGTAGTATATCCTCAGTGATGATAAGGCGGATGTATACTGTACTCCACGGTTTTTTTTAGACACTGAGGCGGCGCTGTACGTCTTCTAGGAGCACACTGCACTGCACACGTTGTGATGGGTGGATGATGCACATGGTTGTACAGTATGTCTTTTAATGCACGTTTAAAAGCACTCCATTATATGCATGTTAGCGTTTTCCTCAAATTAACTGGAGGTGCTTTTCTTTGTCTATTCGTGTAATAACGCTGCACAAAGCTGGCTTTCAATTGAGGTTTCCTATCGGGAGGAAGAAAAATAAACCACTTGGGAAAGCTTGTGTGCCCTAATCACTGGAGGCTATGTATACCCGAAACAATGAAATAAAGAAGAGGAATGCACCCTACAGCTCTTGCACCCACACAAACAGTACACACCTCACGATGACACATCCTCGCGTTACCATTGGCAACGTCAGCCATCGTCAATGTAGATTGTAGAGGATACCATTCAGTTCAGCACCACCGATGGGAGTGGCTGACTCAGCATTATCTCATCTGCTTTTGTTTTGTCAAATCGTTTACCACAAAGAGATTTACATTGACACACTTATTATAGATAATAACTTATTTGTATGTGCAATTAAGTGCAATTAATTATGAGTTAACTGTGGACAAAATGCAGTTAATTGCGATTAAATGTTTTAATTGATTGACAGTCCTAATTTTTTCAAAAGGCAGAATGCACCCAATCAATTCATCTGATGTAATCCCAATATGACAAATTTGCATGGCGACTGCTATGGTAGTCTTTATTTGATGCCATTTCACTGAAACACCAATTTCTAAGCCTTCTGTTATTAAATTGTAGTAATTTGCATGTTGAACCATCATCTGTGAGTCTCGACTCTTTAAAAATATGAAAAAAATGGAAAACATACTGAAAATGATGATTTAATTTATTATTAAGTCCTCAAATAGGATGTCAAACTGCTGCATTTCCTGACGTGTTGATCATCATAGTGTTGAAATCATGCGCCCAGCTTCCTGGCAGTAACTGATAGGCCTCCATGAGTGCAGGCTGTGTTGTGAGATTAGATTGGACGGGATCTCATTGTGCATCACTCATCATGCACCTCTTCATTCGATCACAATCCGGCAGTGTGCATTTAGGAGCATTTCATCTGCGCTGACTGTTGATGTGTGCCTGTGAAGAGTAATGGTGGTAGAGGACAGTGAGAAGACTGCAGGGTTTAAGACGTGACCTTCTCCCATATATCTGTCCAAAGACATTTACTGCACTTGTGTGAAATATGAGATAAGATCTGATTAGTCTTGTGTCATCAAACCTCAGGAGGGTAGTAGTTAGTCCTGTCAACAACACCCATAGCTCTGCCCAGAATGCAAATTGGGGTTTTATTTCTCGTTTCTGAAGAAAAATAGAACCACTGGTGAAGCATACTTTTAGTTATAAGTTCGACACAACAAATACATTATCTGTTGTTTAGTAATAATATCAACTTTCACTATTATTTGTAAAAAATGTCATATGGCATCTTTTATTGATAATGATATTTTACAACTGTGTTTCTACCCATTAATATTCAGTGCTGTTTACAGATTCACAGGTTTGTGGTGGCACAGGTTGCTGCTGGGAAAAGTGTGAGTCTCTACTCCTGTTGTGTATTAGTCTATGGTTGTGTTACAAGTCTTTGACATCCTGCTTGGCTCAAAGAAGGACGAAACAATACACAGTTGTATGATAAAGCGTAAAAAAATCTCACTGTTATCGTATCGTTTAAACATTTATTATTATAACAATCAAATGTACAGTGCTCAGGTTATACCGTTATGAGTGTCTGAGAAGCCAGTGCACAGTCAAAAGTTTTTTGCCAACCGACCAGCTTGCACAACAAATGTGCAAAGAAGTAGTACAGTGCTGTAGCATATATTTTGCTGTAACGAAACATGACAGAAAGCAATTCACTTGACAGCTACATCTCTCCAGGTCACTGGTGCGTGTGAGTTACGAGAAGAAAAGCTCTCACTTGACCCTGATCTTCTTTTTCATCTTTTTCAGACTTTTGGATGTTAAATAGATTCAAGATCCGCTGGCAAAGTGTATGCGGTGTGCATTTGTGTGGTTTAAACAGGCATTCTCTGCTGTCATGACTAGCAGGGGGTTGTGGTGTTGAAGAGATGGCCGGAGATGAAGCAGTGAGTTCTCAGGTCACGTTTGTCCCACACTAAAAGGGGCGGCCGCAATGGACAGACACAGAGATCGAAGACGAAAAGGATTTTTAACTAGACAATACCAACTGACAAATTATATAATTTATTGATGAGACATTTTGGCTCCTGATGGATAGGTGAGGGGTGATGCTGGTAGGGGCCCTTTGACCCTGAGCAGTCAAGCGGTTTGTGTCCACCTGTCTAAAGCATTAACCCAGTCTACAAGGATGCATTGCTCTCTGTGCACTGAGGGCCAATCCTCAGGCATCACGACGATGATGCGAATGTGAGTCACATTAAAAAAAAAAGACCCGGCTGTAATGGCCCTGAGCTCATGGCAGATGTTGCGGGACTGGAGGACGTGTTGGCGGCATTTGCGTTTATTTGTGAGTACCTCCCTTGAGGACGCACAACAAACATCCACTTTGAGACAAAGCATGTGCATATGTGGATTTGGGGAATCGTTTGTGCCTGAGAGCTTACAAAGCACACCATAATGGGAGGATGGGAGGAGAGCATGTGAGTTTGGGTTTAATGGTGGGACTTAATGGATGGCGGAAAAAGTGAATATGACATTAATAGAGGGACAAAAATGCACAGCTTGAGGAAAAAAATGTTTTCATCTTTCTTGTCTTGGAGTAAAAGAGG
Source organism: Dunckerocampus dactyliophorus (assembly GCF_027744805.1). Classification (NCBI taxonomy): domain Eukaryota; kingdom Metazoa; phylum Chordata; class Actinopteri; order Syngnathiformes; family Syngnathidae; genus Dunckerocampus; species Dunckerocampus dactyliophorus. The sequence goes on along the minus strand of NC_072820.1, from coordinate 12,079,392 downwards.
AGTGGAGATTTGATGAGTTGGGAATGAAAAGAGGAAGGAAGGAGAGGAGATAGGAAACCTTCAGCGCATTCTGTATCAGTGCACAGATGCATGGATGAGTCACTAGTAAGAAAAAAATAAGTGAATGAATGACGCAGTGTGTGTTTGTGTTACTCTCAGTGGCTTTGGCTCTGTGCTGTTTCAGCACCACATTGTTGAACATAATGTTGACGCTCTCACACCAAACTTCAGTGTTCTCTCAAGATGTGTGTGTGTTGTGTGCGTGTTCAGACTTAATAGCATTAGAAATAGAAGCAGGACTAAATGAGCTCTTGCATCAACACTCTGTAGGAGGTCTGAGACAAGAAGAAATGCCCGCAGCGCCCTACTGTTAGCATTAAGACATTAAAGTCACATTAAAAGAATACAATTGCAAAAACTTCCAAAGCTAGGCCACCAGTGCTTCATATTTTAGCTGCAAATAGCCAGCATTGTTGCGCATCCGTCTGTTTGTAATGTATACTCTGCACAATTAACCGGTTGCATCATGACATGCAACTAAGCATGTGCGTTGTAAGTCTTTAAGTTTAGAGGCTGCATGCAGATCCTTTGATGCGGGTTTTAATGCTTAATCACCGGTCTTTTCTGCTTAGGCCGTCGGAGCGCTCAGGAGAGGATGTGGATATTATTCTGACCAGATTGAAACAAGTTAAAGCCTTCCACAAGTTTCCACCTCCACTCTTGCTGCAGATCTGCACCTGTGCCTTTTATGAATGTCTGGAGAAAGGCATCACGTGTATGTATGACACACACACATACTGTAAATGCAACCATACAATACATGTTGATAAACTACAGCACCTATGCAGTATCTCACAAATGTGAATACAGTCGTGCCTCGCCACATCGCGCGTCAAATTTTGTGGCTTCACCCCATCATGGTTTTTCAAAAATACACGAATTAATAAAAAATGCTGTTTTGTGGTTAAATATGGCCTAATATTAGTAAAAAATATGTATATTGAAGCCAATTTGCAATTTGTTACCTAAATTAACAATTTTCAAGTGTAAAAATGACTAAATGAAGTTAACTACTAGGGCTGGGTGATATGGACCAAAACTCATATCCTGATATATGTAGGTTGAATATCAATATATGCGTGTCAAGTTGTTTTATTGTAATAAATACTTAACATGAGAAAGTTTAAAGCTTCATGCAAGATGCACATAAACATTTTTTAAACTAAAAATAGCCTCTAAAATAATGTAGGCCATTCTCATTCTGAAGTAAATATAGAAAAGTCAACTATAATCTTTTTTTTATAACAATGTGTTCAAATCCTCAGCTAATAACGAAAGAGCAAAATATGAAGCAGTGCCCGGTTTAAGAGGAAAGTTTAAAATGTCAGCAACTCAAAATAGGAGTATTTTTGTAGGTGAACATTTTTAGAAGACACAAGCATGTCCTTATTTTGTGCCAGGAACACCAACCTGTCAACTGCATCAGGCTTAGCAACTGTCTGTCTAACTTCCTTGTATACTTGTGGTAGATCTTGTCATGCTAAATAATTGTCACTGCGAAGCTCGCTAGACAACGCGAGTCCATAGTTTTCGGTAGGTTTTTAAAGCCACTGTTTTCCACTGTTGCAATGGGGACCATATCTTAGCAATGTGACAGGGCACCTCTTTATAATAGCACACCACTTTGCTTTTCTTTTCATGAGGAACACAACAGGAGCGTGGCAGACAGCGTGCAACTTCACACATTCCTCATTGGAGTTTGTGCCAAGTTTTAAGGTGGTGAAATTTTTTTTTATGCTCTGAATTTGAATTTGAAGTACCTCCAAATTACTGAGCTACCGCTTTTTCCTTGCTGACTAATTCTTCCACCGCAGACGCTGTCGCTTCAACTGGAGCCCGTTGTTGCCAACTTTTCAGTAAGAAAAGTAGCCATTGGCTGTCCTAGAAGTCACTACAAGTCGCTAGATCACATCATCATCGAATTTGCATCTGGTGTTGCAAAAAGTTGTAGGAAAAAAGCACAGCCTCGTAGGAGAGACAAAAAAAAGGGACACCTTTACATTTATAACTACAAATAAACTTGATTCTTGGTTTAGTAATTTAAAATTGTTCACAATTTCATCAAAACAAAAAATATATATCTCAGCCAGCCCCTCTCAAAGTTCTCCCATCACACCATGGCTATTGAGAACCTTTTAAAAGTAGCACAATTGAACAGCGAATAACAGATTATGCTGTGTTTATTCTATGGCTCACATTAACATGACTCAGTGTGGTTCATGAGTAGCACACTCGTCTGGTGAATATATGTAATAGTAACTGGTTTATCAATTACTTACATCCACCCAAAGAATTGTAAGCTATTCCACTTCATTTTACAAATAAAGTGTAGCAATTGACGAACAATAAAATATAAACACCCTCCACTTTTATCCAGGCTTACTGAAGATTAAGAAACATTTGCGTTTTAGATCTCGCTGTGTAAAACAGGGAGAGCTCCACCCCCGTGGCATCGCGGCTTTTAAGCTGACTGTATACTGCCAGCTTGTGACTGCCTTTGGGCGGGGCGGACCGGTCAACACCACCCGCTATTACTTAGTGAGAAAGCAAAATGCAGAACAATATGTGCTTCCACTTTTGAGTCCCCAAATACCAGAAAACTCCCCAACGATGCTAGAAAAAGTCGCTAAATTTGTCGCTAGTCGCTTTTGAGAAAATATGTCGTCAAGGCGGGTTGGAATGTCACCAGATGTAGCGACAAACACTGCTGCAGCTGCCGGACTTCTGCTCCGCCCCTCCTCCCTCCTCCTGCATGCAACAATTGGGCAGCGCACATACAGTCTATATCGATATCAACAATATGGTTGGTTTTGATATCGTTCGTGTAAAGTAAATATTGATATTTTATAGATATCGATATATCGCCCAACCAGTCCAGGGTGTACCCCGCCTGTAGCCCGAAGTCAGCTGGTGTAGGCTCCAGCATGCCCCCACGACCCTAATGACGAGAAGCGGCATAGAAAATGGATTGATGGATATATCGCCCAGCCCTATTAACCGCATATATAAGGCATTTAGAAGATGCATCCAGACACTGTGAATGATATGTAGTATTCTACACCGGTCACTAGGTGTCAGTAATGTTACTATTATGTTCGGTGAGACATCCAAGCGCCAGACATGATCGGCACAGCAACAGGCTTTTATTACAGGTTTACATATTATTACACATTATTACATATTTATAGCAACACACACCAGCACAAGTCGTATGTATGTCTTAAATGGCTTATTTTCTCTTATTATGTCTACTAGATTGGGTAATGCGAGTGTAAAGGTGTCTATGGGGTGCTGTTTCATGTCTAAAAAACATTTATAGAAGTGTTTATAAACAGGTTTTCTATGCCCTAACTATGAAAAATTCCATTTATAAATAAGGAATCCTACTTTGTGAAAATTCACTCATCAAGGTTGGGTCTGGAACCAATTAACTGCGATAAACGAGGTATTACTATACACCCCACACATTTGAGCAACCATTTTATTATATCATCTCAAGGGACCCTTTCATTTGAGCTGAATTGTGGTATTTTGTCCTGCGATTGGTCGGTGACCATTCCAGGGTGTACCCTGTCACTCGCCGAAGTTAGCTAGGACAGATTCCAGCACACCCCGTGACTATAATGAGGACGCGCGGCATAGAAAATTAATGCATTATTTGTTGAATTTTGCGGTACAACTGCATCTCATGATATGAATGCCCAGTGTGATACATTGTCAGCCTCTAAAACCATTTCTTGTTTTACTCTGAAAAAGCATTTTTTCAAATACGACTTTTTTCCTCAAGAGGCAACAGTCAGTTACTTTGGCCTATAAAATGGAGAGGTCAACCACAACAGTCATTTGAGAATATAACATCAGTGTGGTTTTTCGGTTCGGTTGAATGTATTTTCAAATAAATGTGGTTACAGTGTTTCGACAGGGAGACATCGGCACGAGCTGGTATGCTGTTCTGTCTGGCTCCCTTGATGTCAAAGTGTCTGAAACCGCCAACCACCAGGTAAATCTCTTAGTCCAACCCATGTTGAACCACACACACCAATAGATCCATTCATTTTACTTGTTCAGCTCAAGTGTGTTCGATTGTGCTCAATGTTGCAAAATTTTATAACCATCACCTATTATTTTGGTGCCCGCTGACGCTGGTCTTCTGCTTGAGCTCATGTTTCTATGCTTTAGCGTGCAGGAGCAAAGCATGGCAAAGTGTGTACTGTACAGAGAGTATGGGGAGAGGAGTGACATATGAGAAAAGAGTAAGAGGATTTGTTCCAGTAAAAAGGCTAAGATCCCAGTCATTTTGAATTGTCATTTAGCGTGAATGCAGCCCACTTGGTGGCCTAGTTTCTGCGTCTATATTTGAAATGTCACTTTGGACAGCTTTCTATAGAATTCAGAATAAAAGTGATGACTGCACACCTTCAGACTTTCCAATTAGAGATATTTACAGGAAAATTTGATTTTCTGTCCTTTATGTGTGAATGCATTTACATCAATTACCATTTATTAATTTAAGTCCCGTGGGCACTTCAATGATTTAAAACACAGCTGAGTAAATGTGTTCATTCGATAAAAAATAGACAGATAAAAAATTTAGCTGGTTGATAATTGTGCAAATTATCGTGAATATTCAAGATTATCTCAACATTTTTTAGACTTATTTTTTCCATTCACTGTGGTCATGAGAGGTGTCATTCACATTTGAACCACTAGATGGTACTCAAGTATAGTGTACGCCGGTGTTACTGTGTGAGCCACATTAGCTTGACACAGAGATTGCCTGTTTGTATGTTTTTGCAATGTAGCCAGCAACATTGTCTGCTTTGTGGGCGCGCACCATTTAGGACTGTTTTGTTTATATTTGATGACCCAACGCTTCAGTAAGCGTTGACTGTCAGGACGAAGGCTCTGCTGCCCGAGCACCTGCCTCAGTGTTTTCTTGTCGTCCAGCCTGCGTGTCACAGATAGACGAGCTGACACGCATACATGCACATGTCAATTTATCAAGGACGTCATAATTATCAACCTTTTTTTTTTTAATCGTTCGATTTCTTGATTATCGTGACAGGCCTAGTGTTCACATAAAGTACAAACTTCAGAACAGATCTTCTACTTTTATTCCTTAATGTGCTAATCTTAAAATACATCTATGCTGTGTTGTCATGTACGTAGGATGCAGTCACCATCTGTACACTGGGGATCGGGACAGCCTTTGGGGAGTCCATCCTGGACAACACACCGCGTCACGCCACCATCGTCAGCAGAGAGACCAGCGAACTGCTTCGCATTGAACAGAGGGAGTTCAAGAGCCTCTGGGAGGTGGGGCGAGTGAAGAGAGTGTGTGATGCAAGCTAAGATGCTTTGGAAATGCTTGACATGAGATATTCAGACAAGCCTTTATTGCTGTTGCCTTTGTAACAACAAGAGGCCTGTCCACCAGTAGACTTTATTGCCCCCTAGTGCACTTTGTGACAGCTCTCCTCTGGAATGGTACTCAGTTGCGCGCTGACCTACTTCGAGTCCAAACAATCGGAATTTTGATCTGCACCAAATTGCACACTTTCATAAATACCTACTTTTTGCATAATATGACAGAATTTTGTCATTAAAATGCATGCATTTTCCGAGCATTTAAATGACATAAACAACCATGACAATGACAAAAAACAATCAAAAGATATTGATCTGTGGCCTTATCCCTGCATCACTGGTGTCTCTCTTGTTTCCAGTCCTATTTAAGACTCTCTGCGGGCTTCCTTGTTGAGGTTTGGCCTCCATAGGCTTCTCCATTCACAAGGTCGCTTGTCCTTGGCAGAGAAACTGCTCTCTCACAAAATTCACTGTCACGATTCAAGAGGCTGCGAGTGGCCATTCTGCTGTTTAGTCTCTTATTTTGCAGCATCTAATTACATTGATGCCATTTTCTTAACAAATGCACATATAGATACAGTATGTGTTACTGCCACTAGTGAAATCCTCTGTTTCTAATGTGGCAAGTTTTTCAAGGGTGAAATATGCGGTATTTTCAGTGTTCCATTGAGCACCAGTGAGCATATCCATCAGGCAATATTTTGTTGCTGTTCATTGAAAAACATGTATTACTGTTTTTTCAAGCTTTTTTTTCTCTGAAACACGAATCTAATTAGTTTTTGTTGTTTGTCAGATATGTACAAAGAAAATAAACCCAAAAATCTGCAGCTACATGTTTTCATTGGACAGAGACATTTGGAACAATTGGTGTTTTCTGAGGACTTTATAAATATAAATTGCTAAAATACAATTTTGAAGAATTAGTCTTGGATTATATGCCATGTTTCCATGACGTAGTTATATTGTTCTTGTTATGAAACATCTTCATACTTCCTTATCATCGCTATAGTGGGCCTTTCGATACGTGATGTCACCATTTTGTGAGATGAGACAAAAGTTGCTTAACGCAGCGTGTGTTATGTTGTTATTGAGCATACTGTATATACAGTACATATTGAGCATAGTGTTTGTCAGCTAAGTGCACACACTTACGTCTCCTCCTCGGCTGCCTATTTTAGGACATGAAACAGGAAACGGAGCCTAAGGTTGTGCTCGTTTCAGTCTTATTCACTCCATAGCAAAAGGGTCTTTTGTGATTTGTCTTTGTGTTTGTGCGGCAAGACTAGAAAGCTGGAGGATGAAGGCAGTCATGTGTTTGAAGACAGGATAAAAGAAACCAGCGCTGATGCACCATTCTCACCAAGTCAAAATGACGAATAAACAGGAATTAAATGGAGAACAGTGTGTTGTTTTTAGTATCCGTCAGCATGCTCAAATGCATTAAGCTATGCAAAGCCAGTTTAATCCTTTGTCCCTTTCTATTACTATACATTTATTTTGGCCACTTCCTCTCTCTTGTGTTGGCCATGTTGTGCCTTTTGTCTTTCTTCCTCCCACTCGATCCTCACTCTCATTACCCCTTTTCTTTCCCCTTCCCCTCTAGAGTAGCTCAGTAATAGAGCGACTCGATCACTGTGGTAACCTGGGAGAGAAAAGTGGTTTGCTTCTTGGTTGGGTTGATGTGGGAGAGAGAGAAAGAGAGAGAGAGAGAGCGAGAGAGAGAGAGAGAGAAAGGAGGCCAGTGGCTTGTGTAGTGCACGATGCAATCAGGCGGCGTGTGTGAGTATCGTAAAGGAGCAGAGGGCAGCTCTCAGGGGTACCACTTCTTCTACTATTAGGCAAAATTAGGGTGTTTCCTCAGGTGAGTTTGGATCCTCGCCTGCAGATGTGTTGTTATTATGTTATGTCAAAATAATTGTTATACATCATGGACCACTTGTGGATTGTTTCATGTCTTCGAGGCTGTTTTTATTTGTGTGCACATTAGCTGAAAGATGCTGCCTCTATTTGTTTTTCAGTGTGTGTGCTCAGAATACATGGGTTGCTTGGTAATGACCTTGCGAATAGAGCAGTGGCACATCCAGGCTCACTTACACAATTTGCAAAAGCATCTATGCATTCAGTCTGTACACTAGTAGTTGTGCATCTAAATGACCTCGGCTGTACAAAGGGCATTGTTTTGACATAGCGGTGTCTGTGTGTGTCTCTCTGACAGTAAAACGGTGTGACAGTGTTGAATACAGAATGATGTATAACAGAGCAAACAGCTTTTTCCAAAGCAGGCCACTTTTTATTGGGTAGCCAATGTAATAAATGGATGTGTGTTGTATTCTTTATTATTAAGTGACATATGATGTCAATGTTGATTATGTGATTTTGTAAGTTTAATTCCGTGGGAGAAAACCCTTCATTCAAATGATTGGACTGTGACACGTGCTTGTGTGTGTTTGGTTGTGTAGAAGCATCGGCAAAGCCTGGCTGGACTGTTGGCCCCCCCTTATGGAGCGATGGAGAGTGGATCCAACAATGACAGTGAGTAAACAAGAACTGGAATAAAAGAAACACTGTAGATGTTGCAGATATACTTCCTTACTTGACCCAACTTTAGTTCCACTTTGCCAGTAGATGTGTGTAATGTAGTAATATCAAGCAGTATATACAGTATGTCTTTATATTCAGGGTCGATAGATTAATACAGTCGTCCCTTGCCAATTCGCGGTTCGAATTTTGCGGCTTCACTCATATGCATATTGAATCATATTTTACGTATTCTTGGCCTAAATTAAGCATTTTCAAGCATAAAAATGGCTGAATGAAATGAAATACAAATATAAGGCATTCAGAAGAGCATTCAAACACAGGATATGTCGTATTCTAAACTGATCTCTCTGTGTCAGTAATATTACATTGTTGAGACAAAGCCACAGCAGGAAGTACGCTATCCAGAACTCTCCCAATGCTAATGTGTGAGTAGACATAAGACATATTAGACATAATATGTCTTATTTTCTGTTATTATGTCTACTATATTGGGCAATACGAGTATAAATGTTATTTCATTTCTAGAGGGCTCCAATGTTAGAACCGTAATTAGAAGGTTGTTAACAGGTTTATATCCTCTCAAAATATTCCATTTGTAAAGAAGGAATCCTACGTTGTGGAGATTCACTTATCACGGTCGGGTCTGGAACCATTTAACAGCGATAAACGAGGGATTACTGTACATGCAAACTGACAGGTGGCGTCAAACAACTCCCCAAGTGAGTCTAAGCGTTTTGTCTTGTCAGTCTCCTTGAGAGATGCATCCACGACACAGAGACCTGCTCACAAGTTGGCAAACAACAAAGGACGAGCTACGGTAGTATTTTTAATATGATCATCAATGAAGCAGAGTCATCAAACACCTGTTGAGCAACTACGAAATATGATATCCTTTTATTCACTGATATTGAAAACAGGATTTTAGAAGTTATTTATTTGTCTTTTTTGTCCTATTTATGAAAAACAGTGGCTATCTTATGGTCAGGGTCTTATATTTGGGTCAATACGGTAGTTAATTTGTATGTACTTACTTTAAACCAGAGGTGTCCAAACTTTTTCCACCCAGAGCCGCCTATGGAAAAGACAAAGGATGTTAGGGCCATTTTGATACTTTTTTATTTTGGAAAAAGGCTAAAAAAAGACAAAAGATTTAAAGACAAAACTTTGTGTTTTGGTGACAAAGGCAATTATTAACACCTTTTATTACACCCTTTTGCTCTTTTTTCCATTGTTGCTGTTTTTTTTTTTTGTTTAATTTAATTTCAAACTGTGTCGTGGGCCAATAAAAAAACCAGCTGCAGGCCACAAAAGGTCCCCCGGGCCATAGTTTGGACACCGCTGCTTTAAACATACTTTTTCCTCTTGATTGTTATCAGATGTGTAAGCATGAAAAATATCTGCCTCCTGTAAAAAAAAAAATAAATAAAAAAATTGTCAAATCGACCGAATCTGGTTATGTTTCCTCCTTAGGACTTGCAGACAAAGACAACATGAACTCAGACTCTGCAAGCAAAACTCACAACAAGGTAACTACCCAATATATCACCATGTAGGCCTGTGTTGATTCATAAATAAACTGTCAGTGAATTGTTTGCTTCAAGGGGAATCATCTTGTGTTACAGAGTTGTTTGTGGCATATTGGAAAAAAATATAGACAAATTGCACACGGCTGCATACTTTCATGTCTGTGAATGAACGAGAATGCCAGAGTAGCTGTGTGTGTGTGTGTTTGTGTGTGTGTATACAGTACTGTGTGTTCACTGAGCAGAGACAAGCAATGACTCACCGCTGTGATCCTCTGTAGTTATGCTAATACTAGATAATGCATGCGCATGAAAGAAAGATCCTATCGGCCCAATTAGTATGCCCTGCTTTGTTGCTTGGAAGCGCAGCAGAGTGAGCGTACACGTGTTGTCTGCCCTCTTACTCTGTCACAGATGCAAGTGTGAACTGTACACCTTTTTTCTTGCGCCGACCATGCATTAATGAATGAACAGCTAGGATTTTTAATATTTTCAAGGAGATGAAGTTCCATCTACACCCATAGTTTATTCTGAATTCAAAACAATATTTAAGTGATTGAACATTTTAAAAGTGTGGCTTCTTAGCAATATTGAAGAAATACTCAAACTGTATTAACTGTACATACAACTGTATATACTGCACAGTTGCCCCTCGCTACATCACAGTTCGAACACTGCGCCCTCACTATCACGTTTTTCAAAAATTAATTAATTAATTAATTAATTAATGCTGTTTTGTGGTTGAATATGGTCTATTATTAGTGAAAAAATGTATATTTAGGCAAATTGTATGTATTAGTGGCCTAATGTAAGCATTTTCATGCCTAAAAATGGCTGAATGAACAAAAATACAAATATAAGGCATTTGAAAGACATGATATGAAGTGTAAAACACTATCTGTGACTTGTAGTGTGCGCCTGTAAGAAGCAGGGCCTGGGAAGTGACCTGTGTGACATCAGCTAGAGTTGACAAGATGAGTGCCAGCAGCTGGTTAGCACTGTAGAGAATGACTGACAGCAGCCTCTGTATGAATGTTCACTGCATGTGTTCTCTGCTTGTTAGTAAAGCGAATGAAGTGCATCGTGAGTCTCTCCTTAACCACAAACAGCGGCAATAGAGTCGTATTCTACACTGGTATAAAGTTACATTGATGAGACAATTACCACCAGGAATTACGCTGTCACGTGTGAGTCTGGCTTATCTTATTTATGTCCAAGATGGCTTATTTTCTATTGGGTAATACAAGTGTAAAGGTGACTATAGGGGTGCTATTTCATGTCTACAGGGCTCTAATAATGTTAAAAGCCTTATTTAGAAGGGATGACTTTTATTCAGCTAAGTTTGTGATTTATAATTAGCATGATTATAACTTACAGTCGTCCCTTGCCACATCACGGTTCGAATTTCGCAGCTTCACTCGATGACGGTTTTTCAAGAATATATTAATAAATCATGCTGTTTCATGTGGTTGAATACGGCCTATTATTAGTGAAATAATGCATATTACTTATTTTTTGCCTAAATGAAGCATTTTCAAGCATAAAAATGGCTAAATGAACTGAGAGACAAATATAAGGCATTTAAAAGACGCCTTCAAAGACATTGATGAAATGTAGTATTCTACACTAGTCACTCGGTGACAGTAATGTCTTATTTGTCTTAAATGGCTTATTTACCCTTATTTAGTCTACTATATTGGGTATTACAGTGGCAGGGTTTCCGCTACATGTAATTGGTCGTGGCAGGGCGCCACTACAAAATAAACGTCGCCACACTTTGAAAATTAGGTTCGTTTTTTTTTTACACTTGAAAAACAATTTTAAGTAATATATGGTATGAATGGATATATATGCTATATAGATACATATATAGCTTACTATTTGTGCACATATTGACCACAATTAGTCTGAAAAATATTTAAAATATCATAAAAATGTTTCACTGCTCTTTATTTTGATAAGCATGTACTGGAATTGCCTGTCTGCCTTGCTGGCACTTGCACATGTATGACCAGATACGTGACACGTCTTGTGCTGACTTTCACTTTGTTTCTCATTATCGGGAGAATGAACAATAGCCCGTAAAATGTGGAGTCAATTGATGACAACTTGTCACATGCTAAGCCTGTCTACTCCAGCATGTTTGATCCCTCACGTTTCAATCTCATTCCACTTTCTGGCATTTTTGTTTACACATATTGCCTGGCTGGCGGCATCTAGCTAGCTACAAGTGGCTATTACGTTCATGGGATTCATTGATCGTCATCACAACTTACTTTTTTAAAGTGTCACTTAACAATCTCTTGTTATCATTATAATACTTATAGCGTGTCTTGAAAACACTAGTTGTGTGTCAAAGTTGTTCAACAGAAACACAAAGTGTGTACATCTTTAGACTGACGCTATCACAGGGGTCTCCGACAGGTAGCCCACCAGCTGATATTGAGTAGTTGAAAGAATATTTGCTTCACCTCTTAGTATTTTTATAAGTGTTCTATTCAAACATGAGCCCTGTATTCAATGACACATGAGCACACTGAGTGGAGATGTGTTTTGTAAATAAAGTGCAATTTAAAAGTAGTTTTAAGTTGAATACACCTGTGCTATCACCCTGGATTCTGAATGTATAATCCATACAGGATAGATTTCTATAATCACAATATTTAAGTTGTTATTTTGCTAATTATGTTATTTTCAAATAAATATATTATTGAACAGTTCATTTATTACTCTAAAACAGACATCAAATACAATTTAGGTTTGTGTCAAATAGTACAAAATGCTGTACTTTTGTACTAGTCACATAGTACTGTTGGACTAAATAGGTCAGGTAACAAAAGGAGGCTCGATATTTTAGACTCTCACTTTAAGTTCTCTCAGCATCTTGGCCATTAAATTAACAGTTTTGCAACATTCTTTGTTTGTGTTCTGCTGGTTGTTGAAAAAGTAAAAAAAAAAAAAATAATAATAATAAATAAATACGTCATAAAAAAACTGCTACTTGTCATTTAAAAACAATGCAGACACAGACACAGTCCGTCCTCCCATGCAGCCCACCACCACAGCTTCAAAAAATCCTAGGGGAAGCCCTGCAGGGGTGTTTTTATTGCATGTATATAGGGCTCTAATGTCAAAAACCGTATTTAGAAAGTCATTAACACGTTTTATATGCTCTAACTACAAAAATATTCCATTTATAAATAACAAATCCTACTTCACGAAAATCTCTTATCACAGTGAATTCAGGGATTCCTGAATAGTCGTTTGCTCAAATTTGATTTCAGTTGTTCATTCATTCACTGTGCCTCTCTGATACTGTATATAGATTCCCTCAGAGAAGCTACAGAGAGCCGGGAAGGTTCTCCGCAACGCCATCCTGTCCAGAGCCCCTCACATGATCCGAGACCGGAAGTACCACCTCAAGACATACAGGTGATGGAGTTACGAAATACAAAAGTTATGCTCTTTCTTCTTTATACTCATAGAGTTTGTGTGTTTGTGTGTATTCCAGACAATGCTGTGTAGGCACAGAGCTAGTGGACTGGCTTGTGCTGCAGAGTGCATGTGTTCTCACTCGCTCCCACGCTGTTGGCATGTGGCAGGCATTGCTAGAAGATCAGGTGCTGAATCACGGTATCCAACATTTTTCTCCTTTTTAAATTTTGCTTACCACTTCACAGCTTTATTAACCATAGACAAACAGCTCATTAGCATTAAAGCTACAGACACAAAACGGCATGTTCTCAATTGGACTTGGAATTTTGGGTAACATACATCACACACACTAAAGTGGCCTCTGAGTTTTATTTCAATTTGTTGAAAATAGTATAATAATAACCTGTGCATTTGAAGTAAATGTTGCAAGACATGCTTTTGTGATTAAAATAGTGCTTTTGTGTGCTTTTCCGCTCCACAGTCGACCAGGAGCTGGGTTTCCAGGACAAGTACCTGTTCTACCGCTTTCTCGATGACGAAGAGGAGGACACGCCGTTCCCTAGTGAGGAGGAGAAGCGGGAGAGTGAGGAGGAGCTGCCGGAGACCATTCTTTTCCTTGCTCAGATAGGCCCCGACGCACTGCTGCGCATGATCCTGAGGAAATCGTCAGTAACCATCAATTAATGAATATGACACTAGACTGTTAATACCTTACCTTACCCTTTAATATTCTGGCCCTCTCATGTTGCTCAACATATTAAAAACCTCCAAATAGGGGATTTTGCATGTTCTTTGTTACTGTGCAATACTTAGAACTGCCTCTGACACTGGAGATTTGCTCATTTTACCACATTATGCAAGGTGACAGCAGGCATGACATCTTCATGGTGAGTTCATTGTGACTAACCTCTGTGTGTGCAGGCCTGGTCAGAGGACTGGAGACGACCTCGAGATCATCTATGACGAGCTGCTTCACATCAAGGCCTTATCTCACCTCTCCAACACTGTGAGTCGATTCCTTTGTTTTATTCAGTTTGTTTTTTAAAGAGACAAACATTTGTAGAGAGGCTAGAATTGCTTTCACAAATGAAACGGAACATGCTGGAGTAAAAGACTCTTTCTGGCTTGTGTTTGGAATTATTCACCACAGGGTCTATAGCAACCGGCTAAAATACGTTATATTTAATGGATGAAATCTGCGTAAAAATATATGCTATGAACAATACATGCGTGCTCATTTAGCCTAAATTGGGGCAAAGAACCATAATGAAGTATCTTCAATAGTATGACACATGTTAGATACAATTCTATTATAATAATACCTAATTTTTATTAAATATATACAGTGGAACCTTAGTTAGCGTCATTAATCCGTTCTAGAAGGTCTGACTCTAACAGAAAAAAACGCTAACTGAATACATTTTTCCCATAAGAAATAATGTAAATCTAAATTAATCAGTTCCAGAAAACCAAAATCATGTTTTGATAGTTTTACAATTATAATCATGATTAGGGGTAACGATTCCTCGAATAATTCGCGTACCTCGTTTACAAAAGATTATTGAGGATTTTTTTCTGCCTCGAGGAATCGCTTGGGTCACCAACGCGCTTATGTCACCCACACAGAGGACGAAGAAGGAAGCGGATGGCGTGGGAAGATTCAAGAGGCGATAATAATGAATCGGGTAGCTGCCACCCAATTCATTATTTTTTTGGACAGAATTTCTAGGCTCAGCCATGGCGTTGAGGGGATCTGGTTTGGTGGCTGCAGGATTGGGTCTCTGCTTTTTGCAGATTATGTGGTCCTACTGACTTCAGTGGGCCGTGATCTTCAACTCTCACTGGATCGGTTCGCAGCTGAGTGCGAAGAGGCTGGGATGAGAATCAGCATTTCCAAGTCCAAGTCCATGGTTCTCGCCCGGAAAAGGGTGTAATGTCATCTCCGGGTCGCGGATGAGATCCTGCCCCAAGTGGAGGAGTTTAAGTACCTCGGGGTCTTTTTCATGAGTGAGGGGAGGATGGAACACGAGATCGACAGGCACATTGGTGCGGCATCTGCAGTGGTGCGGACTCTGCATCGGTACGTTGTGGTGAAGAGAGAGCTGAACCAAAAGGCAAAGCTCTCCATTTAGCAGTCGATCTACGTTCCTACCCTCACCGACCAGAGCGAAATCGCTGCTCCTCCACATTAAGAGGAGCCAGATGAGGTGGCTCGGGCATCTGGTCAGGATACTCTCCAGATGCCTCCCTGCGGGAGTGTTCGGGGCACACCCGACCGGTAGGAAGCCTCGGTGAAGACCCAAGACAAGTTCGTGAGACCATCTCTCTGAACTGGCCTGGGAACACATTGGGATCCACCGGGAGGAGCTGGACGAAGTAGCCGTGGAGAGGGACGTCTGGGCATTCCTGCTAGGCTGCTGCCCTCGTGACCCGACCTCGGATTTTATATGGATAAAACAATTCCAAATGCATGTAAATGACGAATGAAAGGGATAAATGAACATTTAAGGTTACTTTTACCTTCACTGAGGACATGACTGCTCCCAGAGACACAATGTGACAGCGAGATTAACACGGACACCATCTTTCTGTTTTGCCATGAGTTATTTCTTGAATTCAATAGTTTCTCACCTAAATACCCCAAAGTGGAGCCAAAGTGCCAGCATTGTGATAAAGAAGGTGAGACACTATTGAATTCAAGAAATCCCATATGAAAAAGAAATTGAAAAAAAATTTAACTTTGTCACCTTCAGTTTGTGTTTCATATATTGTGCATCATATAAGGCTATATGACTTACTCTTGAAAGTGGCCACTTTTACATTTTTTTCATACAAGATAATCATTTATCATATATTGTTCTGATAGGTACCCAAATCATACATGTTTCATTTTGTACAAATTTAGTAAGAATCTTATACCTGGTTTCACTATCTGATGCATTACATGAAAGTTTCAAACAAAAGAGATACAAACTTATAAGATTTATAGATATATCTTTTCCATATGGGATAACGTATGACAAAACAGGAAGGTGGTGTCTGTGATCTTGCTGCCGCATTGTCTTTGGGAACAGTCACGTCTCAGTGAAGGTAAAAGTAACCTTCAATGTTCATTTATCCCGTTCATTTGTCTTTTATATGCATTTAAAATAATTTTACACATGTAAAACTATAATTCTAAAACAATAAAAACGTGTTTTGAGTTAACATTTTTGAGAGTCAACCGCTGATAACATCACACATCGTTGACGCAGCAGACTTCCAATTCCCGTTTCCATGTACAGTCGTCCCTCATTTAGTGTGGTTAATTGGTTCCGCGATAAGTGAACTTCTGCAAAGTCGGATTCCTTATTTATAAATGGAATAATTTCGTAGTTAGAGCATAGAAAACCTGTTTATGACTTTCTAAACGTTATTAGAACTCTGCAGACATGAAATAACACCAAATAGTCACCTTTACACTCCTATTCTTTGTTGTCACATTGTGCAGGCTACGGGTTCACTGCAGGGACAAAAGAGACTGTCACCGTAAGCATAGCAAGATATTGAGCTAACTTGGTATCCCCTCCAATTTACTTATTCTAAACTCAAGAAAGTTTTTCAAACGGAGCGGAGAGAAAGAAAGAAGCTTCCACACAAAATGGGAGGAGAACTCATATGATTTCGGACATGAAGTCTCATCAATATAACATTACTGACACCTAGTGACCAGAATACTTATATAACTTGGATAATAGGCCATATAACTTGGATAATAGGCCATAGTCAACCATGAAGCAGCATTCATTCATTTATCAATTAATTCATTTTTGAAAAACAGCCATAGAGTCAGAGAGCCATGATTGAACTGCGATGCAGCGAGTGACGACTGTAGTGGCAAGCTAACTGGCCGCTAACAAGGATGTTTTGTCATTAAAAAATACATTAAGAACACAGTTGGACTCACGCAATGTATTCATAACGCGACAAGACGCGCGCAATAGTTTATGCAAACTGAGGCAATTTTGGCATAAATGTTTTACCTTAACCAAAAAACTAACCGGGACGTATAATAGCCGAGGTTCCACTGTAAGAGTAAAAAATACCTTTAACAGACTGCAGTAGTTTTGGTTTGAAATGTTTAGTTTGAATGAGTGCGCTAGAAAAGAGTAGAGTAAAAATTACTAGAGGGTGCTCGTCATTCAAAAACTGTATTCTTGCTTTCAGGTGAAGAGGGAACTGGCGAGCGTTGTCATCTTTGAATCACACGCTAAAGCTGGAACTGTGTGTACGTCTAAACTTTGTTGAACGATTAGATTTATGCTGTTTGTGTTCATCACTGATGTGTTTGTATTGCACATTTTTCAGTGTTCAACCAAGGAGAAGAGGGCACATCATGGTACATTATCCAGAAAGGCTCAGTCAATGTGGTTATCTATGGCAAGGTGAGTCGGATGCATCCACCTGCTTTGGTATTGCATCAATATACAGATTCATGTAGCCATGTAGTGACTCAAAGAACGGCAGCAGAGTTGGGCGAATTCTCAATGTGATTATATGGCTTAAGGCGATTATTCTTGCATACATGTACACATAATAAAATACTTGCAGGGAGATGCTCATATGCATACACGTGTTCACAACAGACAGGCAAAGGCCATTCCACTTATGAGTGCTCCAGCAGCTTTTTTTCAGGCTTTAAAATGATTTGAAAACTGTATGTCTATATGTACTATATATATGTGTGTGTGTGTGTGTGTGTGTGTTAGGGGGTGGTGTGTACGCTCCATGAGGGTGATGACTTTGGAAAGTTGGCCCTGGTTACAGATTCACCTCGTGCTGCCTCCATTGTCCTAAGAGAGGACAACTGTCACTTTCTTCGTGTAGACAAGGAGGATTTCAACAGGATACTCAGGGTACGTGCATTATGTTGTGGATGAATGATGTGATACAGAAATATACAACTTGCAACATAAAACAGCAAAGGAATCATTTATTGGTCCCCCTGAAGGCAAATGAAATGGTTGAACTTCAAAAGAGACCATCTGAGGGCCTCTTCTGTCAAAAGTGGAGCAATGAAGTGCAGGAGATGATCTTCTCATGTTTGGTGGTCACAGACAGGCTCCAGGGACACATATTACTGTTACGTCATTATTAAAAGTCACTTTTGCATAATAGGGGACCTTTGATTTAGAGAGCTCAAGACACCCCAGGGAATACACACACACAAGCATGATTCTCTGGACACACAAAAGAGCACACCATGCAGTTAGTGGATGTGTTCCTTGCTCAAGGTTACTTCAGTAAGGCACTAGACTGCTCATGTGCAAAGCTCCTCACCCTGACATAAATGGAAGTGTCATGCTACACTGATACTACCAAGTGATGATTGTCACCCTCTTCTGGCAGAAAGCTTGTCCTACATTTTAGATGCCTTGTTTGGACATGCACCCTCTTCTTTACAGGATGTGGAGGCCAACACAGTGCGTTTGAAAGAGCACGAACAAGCTGTGCTGGTCTTAGAAAAGAGTCCTCGAGCCTCCACATTGGGTAGCATCAAGTATGTATCACCTTCTTATCTCTCTCCCACAATTTTTTTAATCTAATAAAATTCCTCTGCCATGTTTTGCAGGTACACTGTGATCTCAGGGGCTCCAGAGAAGATTCTTGAGCACTTTTTGGAGACCATGAGAATGGACATACATCACAGTGAACCAGGTTGCCAAACAAAAAAGTACCGTATGACATATGTGTCAGTCAATCAACAGATAAACAAACAGATAAACTATAAACCTACTGAATCTCTTTCCTGTCCACTTCCCTGATTGGCTCCCTTTTCATTCTGCTTTTCTTCTCTTAGACCCAGCAGTGGACGACTTTGTCCTTATGCACTGTGTCTTCATGCCCAACAGCCAGCTGTGCCCCCTACTAATGGCACAATATCCTTTCTGCCTTCCTCTCTCTTACCTTTGTCTACCTCTGTATACACACAAGTCCTTTACGTCTGTGTAGGCTCTCAGTCGTACAGGAGTTGTCCATCGAGGAAAAGGCTTCTTGAGACGTCATCTGTACTTCTGTGTAGAAGGTGTCGGACGTTTCGCTCCTCATCCGAAGAGCTTCGTCAGCGAACTAACAAGTGCTGGTAGCCTAGGCCTTAAATACAGTAAGAGTGGGCAGAATTGGTGTGCCAACACCCTCCTCCTATTGGTTCCTTACACTAAGCCTGGGAGGAGTGGGGTCTAATCCTCTGCTGCCATTAGCACCTCCGATCAAAGGGAAGTGTAGCTCCCTGAGTTGGGTATGAACGACTCTGATACTGGCTCGTTAGCATCTATTGTTCTGGCTCGGCCCTGGCTCCACCTCATTTGCAAGACTAAGAGCTGTGGGTTTTGGTCTCAGTGACCTGCTGAACACAGGGTCCAAATTAAACCTCAAACCACCATTCCGATTCAATGCGTCTGTGTAGGCTCTCAGTCGTACAGGAGTTGTCCATCGAGGAAAAGGCTTCTTGAGACGTCATCTGTACTTCTGTGTAGAAGGTGTCGGACGTTTCGCTCCTCATCCGAAGAGCTTCGTCAGCAAACTAATAAGTGCTGGTAGCTTAGGCCTTAAATACAGTAAGAGTGGGCGGAATTGGTGTGCCAACACCCTCCTCCTATTGGTTCGTTACACTAAGCCTGCATTCCTCATCTTTACAGTGGTATAATCCTATCCTGTTATTCACACCTACGATAAAAGGGAAGTGTCGCTCCCTGAATTGGGTATGAACGACTCTGATACTGGCTTGTTAGCATCTATTGTTCTGGCTCGGCCCTGCCTTCACCTCATTTGCAAGACTAAGAGCTGTGGGTTTTGGTCTCAGTAACCTGCTGAACACAGGGTCCAAATTGAACCTCAAACCACCATTCCGATTCAATGATGGGTTCTGTTGTTTGACAAAAATAGCTTCCTTTACTCCTCTTTCAAACCATCTGTTTTCTTTGGCCAAAATCTTTACCTCGCTGTCCTGAAAAGAGTGATTGGTAGCTTTCAGGTGTAGATGTACTGCTGATTGAGGACCACTAGCATTGTCCCTGCGATGTTGATAAAGCCTTTTTTGGAGCATTTGCTTAGTTTCCCCAATGTAGTGCTCTTTGCATTCCTCATCTTTACAGTGGATGGAATAGACCACATTGCTCTGTTTCTGGTTTGGAGCCTTGTCTTTAGGATGCACTAATTTTTGTCTCAGGGTATTTACTGGTAAAATACCCTGTAAATACCAGTAAATACCATTTACTGGTAAAATACCCTGTAAATACCAGTAAATACCCTGAGACAAAAATTAGTGCATCCTAAAGACAAGGCTCCAAACCAGAAACAGAGCAATGTGGTCTATTCCATCCACTGTAAAGATGAGGAATGCAAAGAGCACTACATTGGGGAAACTAAGCAAATGCTCCAAAAAAGGCTTTATCAACATCGCAGGGACAATGCTAGTGGTCCTCAATCAGCAGTACATCTACACCTGAAAGCTACCAATCACTCTTTTCAGGACAGCGAGGTAAAGATTTTGGCCAAAGAAAACAGATGGTTTGAAAGAGGAGTAAAGGAAGCTATTTTTGTCAAACAACAGAACCCATCATTGAATCGGAATGGTGGTTTGAGGTTCAATTTGGACCCTGTGTTCAGCAGGTTACTGAGACCAAAACCCACAGCTCTTAGTCTTGCAAATGAGGTGAAGGCAGGGCCGAGCCAGAACAATAGATGCTAACAAGCCAGTATCAGAGTCGTTCATACCCAATTCAGGGAGCGACACTTCCCTTTTATCGTAGGTGTGAATAACAGGATAGGATTATACCACTGTAAAGATGAGGAATGCAGGCTTAGTGTAACGAACCAATAGGAGGAGGGTGTTGGCACACCAATTCCGCCCACTCTTACTGTATTTAAGGCCTAAGCTACCAGCACTTATTAGTTTGCTGACGAAGCTCTTCGGATGAGGAGCGAAACGTCCGACACCTTCTACACAGAAGTACAGATGACGTCTCAAGAAGCCTTTTCCTCGATGGACAACTCCTGTACGACTGAGAGCCTACACAGACGCATTGAATCGGAATGGTGGTTTGAGGTTTAATTTGGACCCTGTGTTCAGCAGGTCACTGAGACCAAAACCCACAGCTCTTAGTCTTGCAAATGAGGTGGAGCCAGGGCCGAGCCAGAACAATAGATGCTAACGAGCCAGTATCAGAGTCGTTCATACCCAACTCAGGGAGCTACACTTCCCTTTGATCGGAGGTGCTAATGGCAGCAGAGGATTAGACCCCACTCCTCCCAGGCTTAGTGTAAGGAACCAATAGGAGGAGGGTGTTGGCACACCAATTCTGCCCACTCTTACTGTATTTAAGGCCTAGGCTACCAGCACTTGTTAGTTCGCTGACGAAGCTCTTCGGATGAGGAGCGAAACGTCCGACACCTTCTACACAGAAGTACAGATGACGTCTCAAGAAGCCTTTTCCTCCACAAGTCCTTTAATCATCCTGTGTGATGTCAGTAGACATTAACGTTGTTGGATGCCAAATTAACAGTGGCCGACTGACTGTCTCTTTAATTATGCAACTTGTACTGTCCTGCGCTAATTAAAAACTCACTGTGTGTGTGCTCCCTCTGTAGTAACAAGCCTTCTCTCTGCAGTACATGGGATAGTGTTGCTATTACTCACTTCTGGCGTTCATAATTTGTTTGCTACTTCCAATGTGCAAAGACCTTTGTATTTATCTTTAACCTTTTGTGCACCTACCATGCGGCCTCCCCGCCTGGCTCTGAACAGGAAAGATTGGAGCACACACTCAACTGTAAGAGGAGGGCTCTCATTCTGGCACTGCGCTGGGCTAACACACACACCTTCCTCCTACAGGAGGAGCCTGCTGCCATTTCTTTCCTTGAGGTAGCAACAGCTAGCCTACTATCATAAATTCCGGACTGAGCGCACCTGAATATAAGCCTTACCCACCAATTTTAAAGCGAAAAAATTTTGATATATAGGCCGCACTTGTCGTTGTAACTTGGGATATTTACACAGAAAGACACACTATAAACCTTGCAATCCTACAACACTGTGTTCCCAGCGTCACTCGTTAGCTCAGATGAGTGAGATGCTTTTTTTCCAACAGCTGCAGTCCAATCAAAAGCTAAGTAATTCTACACTTGACCAAACTTTCCCAAGACTGGTCAGCTCAAAACACTTCAAAATGTGACATTGGTGTCCACTTCACCAGTACAATTCACTCCTTCCTGAATCTGCATCATGGGAACATTTGTTCTTTTAGCCATAAATTAGCTGCATCATTGTTTGAGCCACAGGGTTCAAAGCGTGTGAAAAAAGTAGCGGTTTATAGTCCGGAATTAACAGTAAATCAAACCCATTGAGATGATGTGTTTATTTATTCATGTAGAGATTATTCTGGTCCTTTTGTTCTGCAGGAGTTGTTTGGAAGTGTATCAAATGATTCTCGGATGCTCAGAGCATTGAAAGATCTTGTTCCTGACCTGGAGAAAGTTGTCAAACTGCAGTATGTTCATTTTAAACTGATACCAAATGCAAAATACTGACAAAATACTTTACTTCTCAACTCAGAACTAACTGTTTTGTTGCTTTGTGCAGTTCAGAGGAAGCCAAGTCTACAAAAAAGGCGAGCCATTACACTACATGTTATATGACAGGTGGCATATTTGTGTGTGAATGCTGACTGTGTTTTTTAAATTCAACAGAAGACTTTAATACGGCAGTTCAGCAATGGGGAGGAGAGGCTGCAGAAGAAACAAGCCATAAGGAATCAAGATGACAGTAAGTCACTGTGGGGCTTGCCTCAAAACAATGCAACTATTTGGAAGATGTCAGGAAAACGTAGTGTTGATGTTGCTCTGAAGAAATGAATACTAATGTATTTTGTAATGCTATAGCTGCACAATCAGGTCTAATACAAGAGCTGACACAAATGTCCTTTCCTGTAGCATAACTATGGAAAACAGCTCTCTGTAGTAGAGTTCTACACCACTGCAAATTATAAGAACAATAATACTCTTTAGCTGAATTAATACCTCTAAGACTGACAATATTTGTATGTGTATTTAATGTTGTGGCCAATGTTTGTGTTGTTTTTCGTAGTCCTATTGAAGGTTTACTGCAGTGACCACACATACACCACCATTCGAGTCACTGTGGCAGCAACAGGCAGAGAAGTGGTCAACGCCGTGGCCGACAAACTAGGCTCCACTGATGAGCTGGTGCTGGTCCACCTCAGTTCTGCTGGTGGTAAGGGCAAAGACTGGTCACTTGTCTCAGCAGTTTTTTGATTGCATCTTAAAAACTGCACGTGTTTTACAGAAAAACTAATCCTGAAGCCGAATGATGTGTCAGTGTTTTCTACCCTGAGCATCAACGGACGATTATTTGCCTGTGCACGCGAACAACTCAGCAGTCTGGTAAGACTCAGATGTTATTGCTGGTGAATTATGCCGGCCACAACATTAGGTACATCTACACATATTCAACAATAAAGAACAATATTTTTAAAAGTTTTGATTAACATTGTGAGGAAAGTATTGATTCAAAAATGCATATATATAATGACATGTCTTGGTATTTTCATATACAGTATATTCCATTTATTATTAATTGTTATTATGTTGTAGTTTGTAAAAAAAGGTTATATTTATTCAGTGCATATGTACTATTGGAGAGGCTAGTGAGTGGAAAATATAAATACTGGAAGTAGCATACAGTATATTCTTTTTGTGGCCTTACCGATATGGAAAGTCCACAATAAATCTTTCCAGAAATTATTTTAGATTATATTTTTATATAGTTTTAGAAATGATTCATTAACTTATTACACTTACAAATATCAATAATTACAATAAAAAAGTTATAATTATATTTTTTCAAAATTTTAAAGAAATTCATAAGAAAATAAAAAATAATGAGTTTTATTATATTATTATAATTATTATAGGAATACTGTTATTATATTAAAATATGTATTACTTTTATTACTGCGTTATTTAAAAACCTTTTTGATGATTCCGTGGTCTACGTATCAGACTCCTCTTCCAGACCAGGAAGGACCCACTGCAGGTTCTATGTCTACCTTTGAGTTGATGAGTTCAAAGGACCTCGCTTATCAAATGACTATGTTTGACTGGGAGCTCTTCAGCTGTGTGCACGAGGTACCACACACACACATACACACATTGTCATATTTAATTGTAGTGGCTGGGGTTAAAGGGGCTAACTTCATTTAACAATTGCTTATTAGTACTACAATACAACCCTACTCTGTTCACACAGCACGAGCTCCTCTATCACACGTTTGGCCGCCATAGCTTTAGAAGAACCACAGCCAACTTGGACCTGTTCCTGCGAAGGTTCAACCAGGTCCAGCTGTGGGTGGTCACCGAGGTGTGCCTCTGTGGACAGCTCAGTAAGAGGGTCCAGCTCCTCAAGAAGTTCATCAAGATTGCTGCACAGTGAGTAGAATCTGCCACATCCATATTAGTTTGCAACTAGTCTGACTTTGTGACCTGTGTGCAAGAAATAAGAGTGGTAAAAACCTGTTTGTTCATAGCTGTCGTGAGTTTAAGAACCTGAATTCATTCTTTGCCATCATCATGGGCATGAGCAACCCTGCTGTGAGCAGACTGAGTCAGACATGGGAGGTAAACACCACTTCTTACTTTGACAGAACTTTCATAATCATTTCATAATAAATGTTATATTCTCCTGCTAGAAACTACCTACCAAGTTTAAGAAGTTCTACGCTGAGTTTGAGAGCATGATGGTGAGTTGCAGACGGGAATGTAATGTTCACATTAAAATGAACAGCTAAACATTGATGGTGATGGTATATCTTTATTTCCAGGACCCATCCAGGAATCATAGATCCTACCGACTTACTGTTACCAAGCTAGAACCACCAATCATACCATTTATGCCCCTCCTCCTCAAAGGTAACACTCTTTAAGTGGCACGCCACTGTTCAGTTGATACAGATTTTACAATGGAAACGTAACAAAATGCTACCGAACCAAAACGTACCGCTTGCTGGAAGTTGGATTTTGAGAGCATATCAGTCACTATACAGTACAGTATGTTTTATAGCACTGACACTTTTCAATTCTATTACAGATATGACTTTTACACATGAAGGCAACAAGACATTCATTGATAGCATGATCAATTTTGAGAAAATGGTAAGTTATAATTTAATGCAATAAAAAAAAGGATGTACTGTATTTCTTAGCTGCTCGGCAGTTCTTTGATGACTCTGCTTCATTGTTCACCGTTATCTTAAAATTAACATCATGAATCCTTTTGTTGTTTGATAAGTCATCCAACCTTTGAGGCACTTTTCCGGGCTACATCTTTTGTTGACTGGTGTGTGTGAGGGACGGTAAAAAAAGCTCTCAGACTTGCTCTCCAGAACCCAAATACAGGACAACCGAACCTTTTCATACTTTTTTCTTGGGAAAGAATACAGTAATCCCATGTTTTTCGCAATTAATTGGTTGCAGACCGATAAGTTAATTTCTGCAAAAATTATTTATAATTGGACATTGTCATACTTACGACATAGAAAACCTGTTTACAATCTTCTAAATGCATTTTTTTAACGCTGTTAGAGCCTCTAGACATGAAATAAGACCCACAGTCACCTTTACATTTGTATTACCCAATATAGTTGATATAATCACAGAAAATAAGTCATTTAATAGCTAAATAAAACTTGTTCTTGTGTGTGTTGCAATAAGTGTTTGGGACACTTTGGGGGTTCAGTGTTGAGTTTAACTGAATTACGGACACAACAGTAGTTGTTTAGTTGTTTTATTATTGTTGTGCCTGTTGTTTAAACCTCCAATAAAAGCCTGTTGTTCCGGCGATCAAGTCTGGGGATCAAGTCTCACCAACAATTATCAACATCTAGTGACCAATGTGGAATACTACATTCACAACTTGCATGTGTCTTCTTAATTTCTTGCATTTGTATTTTATTTCATTTATGCATCTTTATGGTTGCAAATGCTTAATTTAGGCTTAAATATGCATTTTTCTTTAACTAATAGACTCTATTCACCCATGACACAGCATGTTTAATTAATTAATATATGTATGAAAAACCATGATAGAGTGAAGTCGCAAATTTGGAATCACATTGTGGCAATGGACAACTGTATATAAAATTATAACTATATAGCCTATATTCTGGTCTCTAATGGTAATGGAGTAATTTCTTATGTTTTCTTCATCAGCGTATTATAGCGAACACAATTCGACAAGTGAGGCACTGTAGAAGCCAGCCTTTCAGTAAGTCTTGTGATCTTTTTTAAAATTATTTGATACTGTACAGTATGTGCAGGTGCAGCAATTGATTGCTAATGTGTCATTCTGTGTCACTGTGCTAGACCCTGACATCTGTCAACCCAACAAGAATCAGGCCGAGGTCAGAGGTTACGTCAGGAAGCTCTGCGTGATAGACAACCAGAGGGCGCTGACGCAGCTCTCCTACAGGCTGGAGCCCCGGCGAACATGAGATTTCACCACTGTCGCCTTCTCTGTGACTACACACAAAGCAGACGCGGCGTCACCAGCTGATGGACGCTAAGTAGCAACACACAATGAAAACTATACTAAGGACTGTGCCATTAAAGGCTTCTTCCTATCGCTGTGTCTTAGCCCTCAGATTGTCATGTATAGAACTTGAATCAATATCCTGCATGACTCAACTTCGTAGACTTGGTGTTCTATACTGTGGCTTTCTAGCAGAGTGTCCTGAAGTGTTCGCTAAACAACATGAGCTCTTTTAGAGTTGCTCTTTATACTATTTAACCCCCATGCTCAGTATTAATGCTAAAAATATCGTACAGTCATCCCTCGTTTATCGCGGTTAATTAGGTCTAGACCCGACCGTGATAAGTAAATTTCCGCGACATAGGATTCCGATGTATATTCACTAATAAATTCACTAATAATAGACCGTAGTTAACCACAAAACAACGGTCATTTATTAATTATTATGTTTTGAAAAACCACAATGGAGGCCGCAATGGTGGCCTCGTGGTCTGCCTGTTGGCTACACAGTCAGGAGATTGGGAAGATCTGGGTTCAAATCTCCGTTGGGCATTTCTGTGTGGAGTTTGCATGTTCACTCCGTGTGTGCCTGGGTTTTCTTCGGGTACTCCAGTTTCCTCCCAAATTCCAAAAACATGCATGTTAGGTTAATTGGCGACTCAAAAAAAAACGGTATGGATGTGAGTGTGAATGGTTGTTTGTCTATATGTGCCCTGCAATTGGCTGGCGACCCCTCCTCTCGCCCGAAGTCCGCTCCAGCATACCCACGACCCTCGTGAGGAGAAGGATAAGGATAAGCAGCGTAGAAGATGGATGGAAAACTATGATGGGCGCGATGTTTGAACTGCGAAGTGTATTTTTAATATGCCGTATTCAACCACAAAACAGCATGATCCATTAATCAGTATATTTTGAAAAACCGTGATAAAGCGAAGCCGCGAAGTTCGAAGCGCGATGTGACGAGGGACGACTGTATATGAAACACAATTAGCGTATTTGCATATGAATTAGGTGAGTATTAGTGTCTGGTGAGATGCTTCAAAACTCCACAACCAAGTATTAGCTGGAGCCCTAAGGGTGTTCAATAGTGATTGGACTTGTCACATTTCATTTAACCCCTGATTCTCGGTGGTGATGTTGCTTGTTCTGAGGTTAGTTCTTTGTTTGGCTCTGTCAAGTTGAAAAAGACGCTTAGAATTTGCAGTTGTCCGTCTGTGGGTTTTTTTGTTTGTTTTTTTTACTGTGGGTGGATAGATTTTGGGTGTGATAGTGACAACTGTCAGTCATTTTTGATTTGATCTCAGGAATTTTCAATGTGGTGGTGTGTATCCAGAACCATAAGGCTTGCTTCTGTCACAAGCAGACGCTATATGTGCTGTACATGTTGATAATAAAAAGAAATAGCTTATTTAACAGTCACAATCATGTAATGACTGTTCTTACCCGGAAAGTGTTGGAGACTGAGGTCGATGTGAAGGTGGTCTGTTTGATCCAGAGATGGGTATTTTTTTTTACCTGTTCATTTCTTTTGAGTTTTTATAACACCTTGAGCATTCTACCTTTGCAAATCCTGACTTTGCCAAGATAAGATTCAAAGATAATTTATTGTCAATTTTTCCATGTATGCAAGACATACAGAAGAGTCATGGTCCTGTTTCTCTCTCGCCCACTACCTTGGAGCCAGTTAAATAGACAAGACTAAAAAGTAAACACTAAACTGACAAAAAAAACTAGGCCGTGTAAAAAAAAAAAAAAAAAAGTAATAATAGTAATAATAAAGGTAATAATTATACAGTTGTCCCTATTGCCAACACATGCAGATTTGTTAAGAAGTTACATATATTTCAAGAAAAAAAACTGCATCTCAGCTTTGTGATATAAGTGAAAAAGCCCATTATTAATATGACATTCGCTCTTTTGCTCTTTCAACTTTGTTCTTAAATAATCCTTGTAAATTGTCTTCTAGTAATATTAAGACTTTATTCACATTATAACTTTTTCCCAAACCAAATTTAGCAAAAAATTACAATTTATTTTGTTTTGTTTACTTCTCATATTACAACATCTAAAAAATAACATTTACTTTTTGTTAGCATTTCAACTGCATGCTACTAAAATGACATTATTTTTCCTCATAATATGAATTTATTTCTGTAACATTGCTACTTTTTTCCCGTTAAAATAGGACTTTTTTCTTTTATTATTTTGACTATATGCTTGTAAAATTACAGCTGTTTTTTGCCATCATTACTGTTCTTGCGTTTTAATTTTCCAACTATTTCAACTTTCTTCTTGTAAATTTTTTTCTTGTGATTATAACTTTATTCCCATAATATTAAGATTTTATTGTCGTGACATAACTTTTTTGCAACCAAATTTGAGAAAAAAATTGTTGCTTTGTTTGTTTCTCATAATATTACTTCTTATTAAAAATAACTTTTTAAAAATATTTTTTTCATTTTTAAAATATTGTATTGATTTTTTTATATATAACCTTATTCTCCTAAAATTACAACTATTTTGCATTAGATAACAACTTTTTTTGTCTAATAGTTTGACTTTATTTTCCTAAAATGATTGCTGAATTTTCCATTTTTGCTGGTGTTTTTTAAATTGATTTTAGTTTTCTTTTTAAATTATGTTTTTAAAATGTGGGGCCAATAAAAATACAGCTGCGGGCCCCGGCCCTAGATAGACCCTATGTTCCCAACTTCCCAAAGTAGAATACGCAAATAGTCATGAGGGGTATGAGAAGAAAAATGAAAAACAGCGTGACTTGGTGGCTGAAAGCCAGAGTTACGCAGTGCACTTGAATGCCTCATCATGTGAACTGCAAGAGTAGGGGGTACATCAGGTCAGACGTCTGAAGAGGTACGGGACTGTGAAAAGTTTGGGAAACACTGCTAAAGTTTATGAATAATTTAGAACCTTTTGTCCAAAATGCAAAATGATAATGAACCAATCATGTACTGTATGAATAAGTCTTTTGACACTTGAAATGATACCCATTTAGCAACTAAAAGCACCAGCTTACACTCAAAATGTTGACAGGGTATGAATAGTTTGGGGATTATTTGTATGTTATTGTTATTGTTATTGAATATTCGGCAATATATCGGAATATTCTTAAGTCTGCTTTATTGACGGCTAAGTCTCCTCTTGCTTGTGCTCGACGATTACTGTTATCCTACAGAAAAGTCTTCACAGCTGATCTCACCTGTCCCTGCTCAGTGATGTCAAACGGCTTTCCTGCCTGCTGATGTCAGTGGGCCGTTCCTGCGTCGGTGAGTCACACACTTTGCTGTGTTGTGTGGATACGCAATTTGTGAGGCAGAGTATTATTTGTGGCATCCACCCTTGTTGCTATCTGATTTACTAGGTCTGTCACATTATGGGCTTGGAGTGTGTGTGTGTGTGTGTGTGTGTGTGCACGTGTGTATGTGTAGGCAGTGTGGAGAGCTTTATATAGCCACGCTTATCCAGGAAGGAGGAATGCCCTGGATGCCACTGACCATATTTGAACACTGAGTCTGCTGCAGAGTGCACGCAGCAAAGCGAAACTGAGACACACTCACTCACCTCCCAGCAGTTTGTGTGCGTGTGTTGTAGTTGTACTGCTTCTCCACTAGTAGGCAATGTAACACTTTGCGCTACACAGCTAGGCCATGCCTCCGACACACAGTAACCCCCCCCCCCCTCTTTTTCCAGCACTTTCTGGTTTCTTCTCAGTGACAACTACCCAGCTGACTTACCCACTGACTGGACACACGCTCTCATCTTTACTCCTCATCTTCTGCGTCCAAAGGTCACGGCACGGGTCGAGCGTGCACACTTTTGGGGGGAGAGTGTGTACGCTGGAGTGTGTGTGTGCGTGTGTGTGTGTGTGTGTGTGAGCCAGTATGCCATGTCGTCCCCTGGCTCGTCGTTTGTGCAGATAAAGCACGAGGACCTGCTCTTCTATGAGAACTGCGGAGGAGGCAGCTTTGGGAGCGTCTACAGGGCCCAATGGATATCTCAGGACAAGGAGGTGGCAGTGAAGAAGCTTCTGAAGATTGATAAAGAGGTAGGACACACTCACTCCTAAGGAGACATTTAGCGGCAGCTACAAAGCGTAAAATCATCAAAAGTCCAAAACTGAGCCAGAATCCAACTTCCAAAAAACCTCCTCCTCCCCTGTTGTGTTTATCTTATACATACCTCTCTGTACCCCCCCCCCCCATCTCAACTCTTTGTGGATGAAGACATTATAAATTCCCAGCAGTCTTTTCAGGTTCCTCCTATTGTGCATTAGTGTGTTCATTTGGGTCACGCCAACTTCATATTTGTGTTGCCCCAGCATGGTAATCCACTCACAATTTCCAGTCATGCTATTAATATCAGAATAGTAGCGAGGTCGTTAACCTCCCCTGTCAGGAAGTTGGCTGACCTGTGGGTGAAAGGGGCATGGTGTTGGCATTGTTGTGGCATCATAAGGAAACAGTGTGATTTATCGTCAATACTTGCTTCTTTCTTATTTCTCACCCGTGTTAAAACACAAGCAGGGCGGGTGGGCCGATGTGGAAAAGAGTGTGCATGCAGGTCATGCATCAGTGCGGACTAATGGAAGGAATCCCTGAATCACATTCCTGCAAGCCTTAAAGTTGATTGGTGTTTGTTTTTGTGTGCAATATCCCAGCTTAGGTTCGAAATCTGCGCTCTATGTCTGCAAATTAGAAAAGCACACTGCAAAAAACTGAAATCTCCATCCATCCATCCATTTTCTATACCGCTTCTTCCTCGTTAGGGTCGCGGGGGCATGCTGGAGCCTATCCCAGCTGACTTCGGGCGACAGGCGGGGTACACCCTGGACTGGTCGCCAGCCAATCGCAGGGCACATATAGACAAACAACCATTCACACTCACATTCATACCTATGGACAATTTAGAGTCTCCAATTAACCTCACCTGCATGTTTTTGGAATGTGGGAGGAAGCCGGAGTACCCGGAGAAAACCCACGCGCACACGGGAAGAACATGCAAACTCCACACAGAAATGCCCAGGGGAGAATCGAACCCGGGTCTTCCCGATCTCCAAGCTGTTACTGCGCTGGCCAACGTGCTAACCACTAGACCACCGTGCGGCAAAAAACTGAAATCTAAGCAAGATAAATGAAGTAAAAGTACTTATTACATCTATTTTTATTACATCTAATTAAAAAAAACAAAAAGAATGTACAGTTGTCCCTCGGCAATTCGTGGTTCGAATTTTGCGGCTTCACTCCATCACGGTTTTTCAAAAATATATGAATTAATAAATCATGCTGAGTCATAGTTGAATACGGCCGATTAGGCAAAAACTATGCATATTGAAGCAAATTGTATATATATTGCCTAAATTAAGCATTTTCAAGCAGAAAAATGGCAAAATTGACTAAAATACAAATATAAGG
Organism: Dunckerocampus dactyliophorus; assembly: GCF_027744805.1. Lineage (NCBI taxonomy): Eukaryota > Metazoa > Chordata > Actinopteri > Syngnathiformes > Syngnathidae > Dunckerocampus > Dunckerocampus dactyliophorus. Next base: position 12,047,455 of record NC_072820.1, on the reverse strand, counting down.
CATTGAGAATACACATTCAACGATGCTGTGAATGATATGTAGTATTTACACTGGTCACTAGTTGTCAGAAATGTTACTGTAATGTTCGGTGAGACGCACCACACTTGATTGCCGGAACAACAGGCTTTTAGTGCAGGTTTGAATGATCTCACAACAGGCACAACAATCCCTAATAAAAACAGGAACCTCAACATCACTTCCTGTTTGCCTGCCACCCCCTCCCCAGGGGAACACATTTATAGCAACACACACAAGCATGAGTCTTATTTATGTCTTAAATGGCTCATTTACTCTTATTATGTCTTGTTATTTAATCTCTAGCAGGCTCTAATCACGTTCAAAACGGTATGTATTCATCCATTTTCTATGCCGCTTGTCCTCACTAGGGTTGGGGGAGTATGCTGGAGCCTATCCCAGCTGACTTTGGGCAAGATGTGTACATTCTGGACTGGTCGCCAGCCAGTTGCAGGGCAACCATTCACACTCACATTCATATCTATGGGAAATTTAGAGTCTCCAATTAACCTAACATGCATATTGTCGGAATGTAGAGTGCTGGAGTACCCGGAGAAAACCCACACACACACGGGGAGAACATGCAAGCTCCACACAAACGGAGATTTTAACCCAGATCTTCCCGATCTCCTGACTGTGTGGCCAACATGCTAACCACTAGGCCACCGTATTTAAAAAATATAAAAAAATATTTAGAAGGTTGTAAACAGGTTTTCTATGCCACGAAACCAATTAAGTGTCGTCACCAGCTATGCGAGTATTAATAGACGACGTCCTGCTGCAAAAGACCCCCTGAAAACAGGTCCGGTTGCGACCCACCAGTTGGGAATCACTGCTTTAAAGGATTTAAATTCCCAAAATATAATTAGTATTTGATAGTAGTTTCAAAAAGACTCATTAAAACTGTTGAAAAAAATATTACCATTAAAATGTAGTAGTATTACAGATGTTTTTGTGAAGCGTACACTTTGAGTCTGAGGTTTTTGTTTTTTTAAAATCTCACACTGTCAAAAAAAGAAATCACTAAAATATAAAGGGTTCTTGCTGTGCACATGTACCACCTATACACAGTTTCATGTAAATGTAAATATGGTCATCCTGCACGATCCAGCCCTGCACACTGCTCGGGCTCAACCTCGCAACCACACATCCCCACCGATTGAGTGTGTAGCGTTCTAGCTGGTGGGCTAAAATAGAAGCCCAGGTTATCAAACCACTCACCAGCGCGGCGACTCTTAAGGCCTCGAGGAGTGAACTTTACTAACCAACTATCACTCAGCTACACTAGCTTGCATCTGTTACACTCATCAGTGGAGTCATTTTTGCATAATCCTGCTAATCCTGTGGTGGTTTATATGGGCTGCATTGCACATTAATAAGTGGAACACGATGGGCTGAAAACCCTGCAACTCCTGCAAAATGACATGAATAACAAATGTGCAGGCGTTAACTGCATTTTTTTGGTGCTATTTAGCAGAATGGTTATGTTGCCCGGCAACAGTCCCGTATTTTACTTTGGAGTGAGACTGTTTGGATTAACATCCTGTGTGTCACTGTGGTGCCGGGACGTAACTGTGTTGTAAAGGAGGAAGTTCAGACATGTCACAAGTTAATGATTAAACTTGTAACTTGACTAACTTGTGGACGCTCACAATGATTTACACTTTATTATCTCAAAGATCAGCTTTCTTCACTGCAGTCACAGGATAAGAGGTTGAAACGTCTCTCTCTCTCTCTCTCTCTCGCCTCCTCTCTTGGCTCGTCTTCTCATCCAGGCTGAGATTCTCAGTGTCCTGAGTCATAAGAACATCATTCAGTTTTATGGAGCTGTGCTGGAATCTCCCAACTATGGCATCGTCACAGGTCAGACTAGTGTGTGCGTGTGTGTGTGTGTGTGTGTGTGTGTGTGTGAGTGAGTGAGCTAAGCATCCTCGTAAGAAACCCAAGAGCCTGTTTTTACGACAAAGTAGTTGGAATTTGTACAAATATAATGCACCATATACAGTGGGAGGTTATATTTGTGGTTCATTAGGATTGCACAAGCATCACCGTCTATACATCTCCGAGCACAGTGGGACCTCTGTTAGCATGTTTTTTGGTTCACAAAATTTTGCCTCGGTTTGTGTACATTTCGGTTAGCGTACAATATGGCGCACATTTCGTTGTGACGTTTTGCAAAGTGACGTTACATGTTCACGTGCATTTCCGCTTTCTGAAGCGGATTAATTGTATTTGCATTGTTGCTTAGGAAATTGTTTTGGGTTAGAGTACATTTCAGTTAGTTGGACCTCCTGGAAAGGATTAATGACGCTAACCAAGGTTTCACTGTAAGATTAAATACAAAATAATATTAAAACATGCCAAATTAAAAAAAAAAATACAAATATGACAAATAAATGAATAAAGAATATACAAATATGGGCCTTTTGATGAATGAAAATATATACTTGATTATAATATTGTTTCATAGTCAGCTCACACTTGGTTTTCATTTTCCTTTTTCTACGATGAATGCTGCAATAACATTTTTTAAAACGCCATAAAATACTTATTTATTCATATAATATGTACAATTATAACTAATACTAGAGGCCTTTGGCCTACGCTACGCTACACTCCGGCCTCACGATGGTATCCATGATTCCAATTTGGGCTAATTTGGTTAAAGTTTGTACGGCGGGTTTGTCAGAATATGAGCCCTGATCTGCACCCCGTTCTAAGCCAAATAGCAGCCTTCCTCTGCGTTTTAGAACATGGACTACGCTGACTTTTTTGTTCATACCGTCCCATACCGTACAAACATTTTCCACCAGGTTATACCAAATTTTTCGCTGGTCCTGACGCATCTGCAAATTTTTGTTCATGTTTCGTACCCCCAAATGGGCGACATGATACATTTTTATTTCATTATACAATTTTCAGTATTCAGACCTATGAAATGGAGAAAAGTTTAAAAATAAGTTCATTTTTAGATGTTTTTTTTTTCTTTAGATGTGATCCTTAACGAATGCAGAATCAATGGATCCAATACACTGTTTGGCAGTACTACAATGCTTACAATGATTAGCTTAGCAACCTGCTTATCTTTTTTTGAAGATCATTTTATGATAGTAAATTGTCTTTCATCCCAAACTGTTTTGAAATGATGCCAAATGCAATGATTTTCTTTACAAGATGTAGCGTCCGCTGAATATTTACGTAGTATGTTGTGCGAGGATGTCATTTTGAAGATGTAGATAGATAGATTGACACCTGTTGTACAATGACATATCTAATGTGCTCTACAAATTATGAGAACATTTAAGTTGACACATGACAATAAAGAAAGAAGTGTGGGGTTTTTTTTGTTTTGTGAAAAGACATGTTCACATGCACTGCAGTTGTGCGTGTTCACAAGTAACTCTTTGACTTGTTGCTGCATTTCCTGGCAGGACATTTGGAAACTGATAGCAGCATATTGTAATAAGAAAAGACTATTAAATAGCATCAAGTGTTATGTCATCTTGGTGGGCTGGGAGGTTAATGCTGGGTTTTGTGTCTATGTAAGTAATGTAAGTGGGCTGTGTGTGTGTGTGTGTGTGTGTGCATGTGTGCGTGCAGAATATGCCAGTGGCGGGTCTCTGTATGAGTACCTGTCCAGTGAGCAGAGTGAGGAGATGGACATGGAGCAGATCATGACGTGGGCCATACAGATAGCTAAAGGTATGACATGATTCTTTCAAAAATGACTAATATTCATGCATTCTTCATTATACTGTAATCTTACAACAAGAAAGCACATGATATTAAAGGTCCCCTATTATGAAAAATTGACTTTTTAATGATGCTATAAGAGTAATATGTGTCCCTTGAGCCTGTTTATGAGCACCAAACTGAGCTGAGAAAAATCTATCATCTCCCTCACTTGTTTGCTCCACTTTTTGGAGAGGAGGTGCACAACCGCGCTTCACGGAGCAACACACACTGTTCCAGACTGGGGTGGACAAATACTGCTCATGAGCATTAAAGCCACAGACACATGTGTTCTTAGGAAAAGTACTTTTAAAAATGCCTAAATTCCAGCATGAAAGCTATATTTTTGGTAATGCACATCTAATACCTTATTATGGGACCTCTCAGACTTATTTAAAATTGTTAAACAGTCTAACGTGGGACTATTAAGTATTTAAAGCTCACATGTATCAGATATTTTCTTTTATTTACAATAAATCAATAGTTAAACTACAAATCTCTAAAGTCTGAATGCCCCTGAGGTTATACATTTTAGGAATTTTGACACAATTTTGGTTAAAGAATGTGCCTGTACGTTTTAGCCATTGTCAGATATGATGTCAACATATAGCATGAGAGCACCGGCTTCAAGATAAGATCACATTGGGGACATTCCACTGATGCAGTATAAAATGTACATATAAACAGGACAAAAATAAAAATGAAATGAAAGAAGGATGAAAGTTATCCAATAAAGAGAAAAAATGACAGGATATACAGATAATTGACCATTGTGTGTAAAGTCTTATGCTGTTATTAATGCTTATTCTCCTCCATTAGGGATGCACTACCTCCATGCAGAAGCTCCCATCAAAGTCATCCACAGAGACCTCAAGTCACGCAATGGTAGTGCAGCTTTTATTTGCTTTTACACTTGCAGACATGTAACCTGTTGTTTCTTACAGTGGTCATGACGGCAGACAGAGTGCTCAAGGTGAGTTCAAAAGTCACACTGATTTTGTTACTGAACCACGTCATTGATGGGGTTTTTTTTTACCCACCATTGCAGATTTGTGACTTCGGAGCATCAAAGTTCTTGTCCCATACTACCCACATGACGGTGGTGGGCACCTTTCCCTGGATGGCTCCGGAGGTTATTCAGAGCCTGCCTGTTTCTGAGACCTGTGATACTTACTCCTATGGCGTGGTGAGACCAGCATGTGCCTTTGCCGGTGCTTTTAGTGCTTGTATTTAGACAAAGGGTTTATCAAGTAGGTGTTAATTGGGATACACTCATTTTTGCTAATGACTTAGTGTCAATTTAAGGAGACAACAAATGGTTACTTGCTTAAAAGGAAAAAAGAAAGAAAAATCAGTGTGTATGGCCTCCTAGTGCCCGTACGCAATCCTTTTTACAAAAGTGTATTTTTCAGAGTGACCAAACATCCTGTTTTCCCAAGACGTGTTCTGTTTTCATGTCCTGCTCCGGCCGTCCTGTTTTTTTTTAAGTGATGAAAATGTCCTGGTTTTCATTGTTTTTCATTGAGCCATTAAATTGACTGAATTTGCTAATCTAGCTAATGTTATTTGATTATTAAGAAACATTATTTCGATCATTATTTCATCCCAGGAAATGCAGCTATTTTTGCACCATTGAAACTTATCAAAGAGATATTATTTTAGGCACAATAAAACATGTTGAGTGACCTCTGAGGAGCCTATCTGCATTTGTTTGTTTGGTTATAGAGTATTTTGTAGGGGTGTCGCGAGATCTCGTGTAAACTTGAAAAGCTGTATCGTGAGAACAGGGCAGCCAGAAGCCAATCAGACTGTGAACTATGGCATCGCTACTATGAATGATAATACAGTAAGATGGAATATGGCCGTGTGGAAGGCATTATTGGAAGCGCACATTAAGTGCTTTAGGCACACCTTGCAATCCAACCTACCTCAGCGTCAGCGAGTGACATCTGAGTTAAAGCAGCTGCTTGCTACTTGTTGGTGTCCAAGTAGAAGCTGTAGTAATTCTACATTTGATCAATTTTACTTAAGATTTGTCAAATCAGCCATGTAGATGTTCAGACTTGTCTGCACCCTTAATCACAGAGCGCTTCAATTGACGCTCATTGCATTTGGCTCTGTGCCAACTTTCAAGTACTGGCAACTTTCAAGTACGCATGTGCACATGAAGTGATTTTACCCTTCCTCTCTGTAAAGCACTTTGAATTACCTTGTGGATGAATTGTGCTTTATAAATAAACTTGCCTTGCCTTGCCTTGGCAATCACCAGTTCCGTTTCATAACACACGTCATACAAGATCCATCCATCTTCTTCCGCTTATCCGGGTGCGGGTCGCAAGGGGGTCGAAGTCCAGACATCCCGGTCTCCGGGCACCTCTTCCAGTTCCACCGAGAGGACACCAAGGCGTTCCCGGCCAGCTGTGAGACATAATCCCACCAGGGTGCCCTATGTCTGCCCCGGGGCCTTCTCCCGGCTGCGCATGCCCAGAACACCTCACCACGGAGGCGTCCGGGAGGCATCTAGACTAGATGCCCGAGCCACCTCGACTGGCTCCTCTTGCTGTGAAGGAGCAGCGGCTCTACCCTGAGCCCCTCCAGGATGACTGAGCTCCTCACCCTGTCTCTTAGGGTGAGTCCAGCCACCCTACAGAGGAAATGCATTTCAGCCGCTTGTATTTGCGTTCTTGTTCTTTCGGTCATGACCCAAAGCTCATGACCATAGGTGAGGGTGGGAACATAGATTGACCGGTAAATTGAGAGCTTTGCCTTCCGGCTCAGCTCTCTCTTCACCACGACGGTCCGGTACAGCGACCGCATTAATGCAGACACTGCGCCGACCAGGCTCCTGCTCCGGTTGTACAAGGACCAAATGGCATGTAGTAGCACACCAATCCCGTACTCCTGGAGCACCCCACACAGGACACCGCAAGGGACACGGTTGAATGCCTTTTCCAAATCCATTGGGCAAACTTCGATGTACCCTCCAGTACCCTTGCAAGGGTGTAAAGCTGGTCCAGTGTTCCGCGACCAGGATGAAAACCAAATTGCACCTGCTGCAGCTGAGGTTTGACTAACTGTCATACCCTTCTCTCCAGCACCCTGGAATAGACTTTCCCAGGGAGGCTGAGGAGTGTGATCCCCCTGTAGTTGGAACACACCCTCCAGTCACCCTTCTAGAAAAGGGGGACCACCACCCTGGTCTGCCAATCCAGAGGTACTGTTCCCGACTTCCATGCAATGTCGAAGAGACGTGTCAGCCCAGACAGTCCCTCAACATCCAGAATTCAGGAAGAGATCCATGTCAATAATTTAGAGACATGGTTGCTATATTTAGCCATTAAGGGCGTGCATATAAGTGTTTCTTGCGTCATGCATTTATTTGGTAATTAAATACAAGCCATCAACAAAGGTGAAGAATCCGCTGAACAGGCAAGCGGGAGCGAGCTCGATCTCCACGTGCAATGCACATCTGAAAGCTGTAAAAAAAAAAAAACCCTCTACAATGCAACCCATTGCAACCCAACACAGCCAAGAAAGTAGAGTTTGGACACAATCTTCCTTCGCCTTGCTGCACCGTGCCTTTCTGGCAAAACACGCACTGTTGTGTGGCGCAGGGGCCATTTGTGGAACACGGCTCATTGCAGACATAAACAGAAACCTAGGAAAAGTGGAAAAATAGATCATGTACCTAGGAAAGGCTCAAATGTTGACCCACCAGTTGAGAATAACTGCTGTAGACAATTGTTTTTCAGTGTTTTGATGGGAACGATAACACAATTATTTACATTTTGAAACTTTTACTTACAAAACTAATGGATTTGGTGCGTTCAAAGACCGTGGAAAAAAGTGGGACGGGTCGCCACTTGCAACAAACAACATATACATGCAAAAACAGTGGGATTTCTAACTGGATATTATTTTTCATAGAAATAATGACCCATATTCCAAAATTGTTGTACATTTAAATACAATAATTTGATGTAGTCATCTACAAATTCATTTTGTAAGTGTTTTTATTTTTTTTATTTTTATCATTGCGCTTGAAAGTTTAGACTGCCCCCCTGGTACACACCACAACTCAAAGTTCAGAGCATTTTATTCAAAACAGGCTGATGATGTTTGAGGAGTGGTATATTTTTACATTGATGCTATATAAATAAACACACAGTATGAGGTCAGATTTTTAGCTTGTATTTACTTTTTACTAAAAGACTCCTGAGAGTCATTGTACATTTTGAGGGAAAAATGAGGCCCTGGGCAAAGGTTTTTTGTTTTTTTTTTTAAATTTTGATCCCGGGTAAATGAGAAAGGTTCCTGCAGTGTTTCCAAAACTGCGCCTAAATCTTGGATCTTGCACATTTATCTTGATCTGCATCAAAATTGTTTGTATTCTTCCTTCCAAACACTTCTTTTTGAGGAAGCAGATTTGGGTAACCTTGTTAGACAATGGGTGATGAAAACGTACCTCCTTTGGGAGGGTGTCCGCCTGTAATTATCTGTAGTGCCATTCCAGTTGCAAACGATGCATTGACGTTGCTGTGAAAGGACCAACCCAGTCTGCTTTGTGACCAGGTGCTCTGGGAGATGCTGACTCGTGAAGTACCTTTCAAAGGCTTTGAAGGGCTGCAGGTTGCATGGCTGGTGGTGGAGAAACAAGAGGTGCACACACACACACACACACACACACACACACACACACACACACATATACACGGTGAGCATGTGTAATAGAGCCACCTGAGTTTGAGGAGGCTGCAGCAACAATGCAGTGCTCTCATGATTTCCACTGTGAGCTCGTGAAGCCGGCTGTGTATTTTTAGTGGTGATGTCAGTCGAGGCCTGCTGGATACACAAGTAGTGGCACTCACACGGAGTCCACAACTTTGACAACACGGGGCGAAAAAAAGACATATGCCGGTGATAAGCAGGTTGATGCTTACGCTGCTGACGTGTTTTACTCGAATTGTCCCTACAACCAGTAAAGACACTCTTAGAAACACATGCGCACACACACGCACACACACACACGATGGAGGGCAACAAACAACTCACAGAACATGATTCCAGTGTAGCTGTTGGCTAATCTCCAAATTCTCTCCCTAAATAACTCCCCCCCACCACCACCCTTTTTCCCAGTGTCTCTGTCCGTCCATCGCTCCCCCACCACTCTCCCCTCCTGACCCTCTCACTTGATCTCGCTCTCCACGCAGAGTGGCCGATATTTTAAGATTAATCTCCAGAGAAAAGAGTTTCCATTTACTGCAAGCTACTATGGAACTGTCTGGGCTCATTCAGAGCTTCTTCTTCTTTTTTTTTTTTTTGTTACAGAGGACGTTAATTTTAATGGATGCTCACTTTTATATGTGTTGACATGTCATGTTAAATATGTGAGTAGTATCTCACAAAAGCCAGCAATCATTTTTTTATTATTGTATATCTTGTGAAGGGACAATACTATAGGAGTTCAACTTGGATATACTTTACAATAGTCAGTGTCCAGCTTATATAGTATTAATACTGTAAATATACTATCCACTGAAATTGAGTCAACACACAGCCATTGTTGTCTAAAAAGGATGCGGAGGGCCCCACTGACTAGGTTTGCCATGGGCCCCCAAATGACTAAATAAGCCCCTGGGGGCATTAAAAGTGAAAGGCAGGAAGTGTTTCTTGCATTGTGCATTTATTGGGTAATTAGATACAAGCGGTCCACAAAGGTGAAGGGTCCACCGCGCAGGATCTCCACCTCTGATTGTGAAGCAGACACACTTCTCCTTTGCACGTGCCTTCCTGGTGAAACACACATGGGTGTTTAAAGTGTGGCCCGGGGGCCATCTGTGGAACGTGGCTCATTGCAGAAATAATATAAGATAATAATAACAGACAGGCTAAATTGCCTTTGAGGAAATACATGTTACAAACGCCAGTTCCGCCTCTTTACAGAGTGAAAGATGACATCTTAAAGGAAATATTGCATTATGATATATTGTAATTTATTATTATATATTATACTAGGGTTTATTTGGTCTCAAAAAATGTAGAGAATGATGTTGTTAGCGCCAATTTGTGGGCCAACAAGCATTTCAAACCCCCCCCCTGCATGGATATGTGACTTGCTAATAAAAGTTAGTTTGTCCACTCATATTTTTTTATTATACTTTTCTTCAAATTAATGTCAAAATCTTGTTTTGTCTCGTTCTCGTGGACGCAATCTCGTGTCTCGTCTTATCTCGCGAGTTGGGTGTCTCGTGACACCCTGACTGCTCACACTAAATATTGACACTTCCTGTGAGACATTTATTGTGAGGTGTGCTCACTTGTGTTGCCGGCTCTTTAGACAGTAATGGCTGCGTGTTCACTCATTTTCAGTGGATGATAAATCAGCACTCCTATACAAGCTGTACACTGACTACTCTAAATTATATCCACGTTTCATTTCTGTAGTATTATCTCTTGAGAAGCTATCATAAAAAGGCCCCGGATTGAATAAAACAACTGATTGATCAGCTTATCAGTTGCTGTTGTGTGTTTGTGTTTAGAGGCTTACCATTCCCACCAGCTGTCCAGCAAGTTTTGCAGAGCTGATGAGGAAGTGTTGGCAAGCTGAACCAAAGGTAAACTCATGTACAATACAGTGACTTATTGAAACATATCCGATTGCTAATAAAAAGAGATATTTATTTTGAACGCACATGTTCTCAGGAGCGTCCACAGTTTAAACAGGTGCTGGTAACCTTGGAGACCATGGCTAACGACAGTCGGCTACCTGACCAGTGCAACTCCTTTCTACATAACAAGGACCAGTGGAGGTACATGCACACGCACACTAATGCAGGGAGTACGACAGAACCTCTGCAGTCGTACAATTTGGAATTTGAACAAAATTTGGGGAAAATGATGCCTTTAAATGACCACCTTTACAGTGGTTTACTTCTTTTTACACTTTGCACTAAAATGCATGAGGTGCACCTGCAGCACAACTCATGTCTGAGTTGGCCTTAAGGTTAAAATTGAGTTTTTTTATTGTACATGGCATCTTGATGTGAATGACATCAATAAAATGTTGTAAAGTTAATAAAGGTTTTATGACGAGAACAGGTTTACCTTGGTATGGATTATTGCCACTGCTTCCTATTGGAATTAAGAAAACACGACTAGCTGTTTACATCTTGCAACGCTCATCGTCCCACACACACACACACACCCTCATATACAAGTAGAAGCCTGTGGGGTTGTAAAGGCTGAAAAGCTCAGGAGGACTGACCCTCAACTCTGCTTCAGTCTATAATAAGCCTTCTGCTAAGTGTCCACGCTTGAGATTCCTCTGCTCCCCCTGTTGTTCTGGCTCCACTAGAGGGAGGAAGAAGCAGCAGGAAGGGAAGCAGTGCTAACAAGAAAATGTTGAGAGCAGGAGGAAAACTGTGAGAAGTAATTGTGGACAGATAAGGGATGACGAAGAGCGACAGGAAAGGAGGCGTAAAGGAAGGACAGCTACTGGGAAGAACAGAGGATGAAGATTTTATCACCAACGCTTCTAGTGACCTCTTGTGGTGTTAGATAGTATTGCAGCCAAAAAGAGAACGCATACACTACTGTGACCCCTTATTTCCCCATTCATTTTAACGCTTCACCTTTGAAAGCCATGTTGGCTTCCAACATTGTGGGAAAAATTTGTGCCCTTTTTCTGTTCCCTGTGCACAAAGCAAGGTCCATAAAGGAAGGCTTGGATGTGTTTGGTGGGGATAAACTTTGACATTAACTCACAAAGTTTGTGTATAAAGTCTGACCAGCAAAGTGCTTGCGGCTAATGGGGAGGATCCACCCCATATCTCCGTCCCGTTTACCTCTGTGTCCCAATATTGTCCATAATACTACTTAATAATAATAATAATAATACATAGCATTGCTGTAAGGTTGAGGTAGCATTCATGGATGTAAGACATGTATGACAGTTTTTTGTTTTATTGCACAATAGATTCCGATGACCAGTCAAATTGACTTCTATTGTTTCTGTCCAGTTAAAAGCCTCTATTGCTAAACTGACTACACATTTGGAAAGAAAAATACTATCTTATCTTTTATTATTATTATTTTTTAAATGAGCTTACAAAGCATAAAATATGCTTTCATTCTGTCTCTATTAAATTTTCACTTTTGGAATTTTTAAATGCGTGCTTGCTCATTTAGTTAAGTCATGCTAGACACGAAGGAGAAGAAGTATAGACTTGTTAGTAACTATAAGAAAAGAGCAGCTGTAGTTGCAGTGCGCCATCTAGTCGATTGAAATAATAAGGCATGTAATAATAAGAAGAAGTAAGTGAATAAATAAATTCAATGAAATCTAATAATAAGGCAGGACAAAAGCAAGGAAATAAACACAGTAGACAGGCTGGACTAAATAACATTAATAACATTTTAGCTCTACTGTAAGTGAGCTGTTGATGACCCGCTCACCATCTGGCGTTGCGTGGTCTGTACAAATACTCCAGGTGTGAAATTGAGTCCACCCTGGAGCGCCTTCGTAAGCTGGAGAGGGAGCTCTACTCCAAGGAGAAGGAGCTGGAGGAGCGTGAGAGGAGGCTACGGCTGTGGGAGGAGAGGCTGATGGAGCGGTCCAGCATGTCTCCCAGTCCCACCTCCTTACTGATGGATGGCTCCAGCATGTCGCCAGTGAGTCACGATGGTCATCATCACTTTTTAGGAAGACGTACTGTCATGTTCACCCCCACCTTTCTGTCTCAGCAGTTCTTCACACCGCTGTCCATCAGTTCCACTGGTTCTTCTTTCTTCCGTTCACACTCTCAAGACTCCAACAGTGCTGGGGTCAGCAGTGCGGGGGTCAGCTGCCTACTTCGCACTCTCAGCAACGGCGACAGCGAGAGGGGGAGTAGTGCTGTTCTGGAGAGGGGGGTGGGCTCTCTGGACAGCGGGCGGCTGCACGTCATGCTCCGAGGTTTGCAGGGGAGGTTCGGAGAGGAGGACAAGGAAGACGAGGGCACCCTGGAGGAGAAAGGTTGGGGTCAGAGAGATGAAGGAGGGAGCATGGAGGGAGGACGAGTGCAGGTGACACTCCGGAGCTTCCCAGGGGGGAGGCTGGAGAGGGAGGAGAGGACGTGGGAGGAAAAGGACATGGAGAGAGGGGGGATGCAGAGAAGCAGGGTGACCACCATCGTCAGAGGCTACTCGGGGGGGTTTGGAGAGGCAGAAGGCGAGAAAGAGGCAGAAAAAGTGGATGAGGGAGGACTAGAAGGAGGGAGGCTTCCAGCCATGTTTAAGGGTCTCCATGGTAGCTTAGGGGGCTTGGGGAACATGCTGTCCTTAGACATGGATGACATGGGGGAGATGGACGACATAGGGGACCTGGGGGTCATGAAGGTCAGAAGCGAGCTGGGGGTGAGGGGTCATAGGAGCGACATGGTGGTCCAGGGAGTCCGAGGCGACCTGAGCGAGGCCATCAGCCAAAAGATCAGAGGCGAGATGGGGGTGGTGGGTCACTCGGGGGTGCAGGTGAGCATGCGGGCCTCATCCAATCAGAACTCTGTGAAAAGCTGCAGCGTGCGACATGGTTCCAAAATCAACATGGCCACCGCCGCCATGGACATGATGGAGCTGGACTGGTCTGACAGCGATTAGGAGAGACGTGACGACACCAAGGCCGCACCACTGTTGGTCTTGACGTGCAAAAAAACACTTTTGTTCAAATGTTCTTTTTGTATCAAAGCAGTGTAGACTAAACCGTTGCGTACTGTATGTGCTGCCAAGTGGGAAGAAACACTTCACCTGTGTAATTTACTACTACATAACACACTGTAACAAGTGACTGACATTGTTTTTCTTGGCTTAGTACGTAGATTTTAGACAAACTGTGATGTTGTGTGGGAATTTTTGGCATTTTCATTTTTCAATAAAAAGACTGATACAAAACAACCATGCAGCTCAGGAGGCTCTTATTGGTAAGAACGCGGTCAAATTAAGTGCATAGCTGTAGACGCCCACGACGTACCCCACCGGGCATCCTCCAACTGATTCTATGCCTGCTGTACAGCCGAACATGTCAAGTCAAATGCTCTTGAGGTTGTACAATTTGGAAGTCAACTCGATCTGGGAAGCAAAGCTGCCGCAACGGTTTTTCTTTTCTTTTTCTTTTCTTCAAATTGCAAATGGGAACATTTCAACCAAAATATATAAATATATATATTATGGTAATGGTTATGGATTCAATTCATTTGAACATACATAAAAGTTACAGTGGATGAAGCAAAGCTTTTTTAATCCTACCCCCCATCCGTTCCACATCTATTGCAGTACATTTATTCACTTCCTGTATTCCACATGTGATTTGTTAATTCATAGAAGAGTGATGAGGTAATGTAACAATGTGATGGTGTAATCGTAAAGATTTTTTTCATAACAAATAGAAATCATATATAATAATTAGTGTAATAAGAAATGAATAATAATGAATAGAGACAAACCAGCTCAAGACTCTTCTTCCTTGTATTTTGCAAATATCAGCTGCTTGTATTGTGTTTTGAATTCGCTCATCTTGGTGCTTTGTTTGAGTTCCTTACTCAATCCCTTCCATAATTTAATTCCACATACTGAAATGCTGTGGGTTTTTAGCGTTGTTTTCACGTATAAGTGTTTCAAGTTTAGTTTTTCCTTAAGATCATATTTCTCCTCTCTTGTTGAAAAGTATTGTATGACATTTTTGGGTAACAGGTTATTGTTAGCGTTATGCATTATTTTAGCGGTTTGAAAATGTACTAAACCACCAAATTTTAATATTTGTGACTTTAAAAATAAGGGATTTGTATGTTCTCTATGTGCGGCATTATGAATTATCCTCACTGATCTTTTTTGCAGTACATTTAGCGAGTGAAGTTTACTTTTATACAGTAGTTATTACCCCATATCTCCACACAATAAGTTAGATATGGTAATACCAAAGAACAGTAAAAAGTGTGGAGTGATTTTTGATCAAGAACAAATTTTGCTTTTTTCAATATTGAAGTTTTTCTTGCCACCTTATGTTGTATATTTTTTATGTGAGATTTCCAGCTCATATTTTCATCTATTATGATCCCCAGAAATGTATTTTTGTTCACCCTTTCAACGTCCACTCTGTCTGTTTGTATTTGGTCGTATGTGTCCTTTCTGCTATTACCAAATAGCATTATTTTAGTTTTACTTAAGTTCAAGGATAATCTGCTTTTATTAAACCATCTTTTTAATATGGCCATTTCATCCGTGACTTTTTAATTAGCTCTTGTGTACTTTCCCCAGAACAAAAGGCAGTAGTATCATCCGAAAATAATACCAACTTCAAGTCTTTCGTCACTTTACAGATGTCACTGATATACAAGTTGAACAGTTTTGGTCCCAGTATTGACCCCTGGGGTAAATATAACCACCAATCGTGGTTTAAAAGAACAGATTGTACACAAAAATGTCACAATTACACCCAATTAAACGGCATAAAAATCGTTATAAATTGTCATTCAGCCTGAATAAAATACCTGCCGTTCATGGTTGTCACTCATCGCTGTCATGTATTCACGTACATGTCTGTAGCGCTACACATAACACAACAACATTCTCAAGAGAAGTCATTATGTGGTTATGATAGGCTATACATTCAATGGTAGCTAACATTAGTAGCTAAACGCTGTCAGATTGACATCATTAGGTGACAACAAACATAACTAGTGTGCATGAGTGTGTTACGTGGGGCCTGTATCTGTGCTTGTAGTATGTTCAAATGTTGGCGCCCTATAGGGAGCGAGAGGCACCCATTGCATACAGCGCCCTTTAATGTTAAGGTTAACTTATTTTTACACTTGTATGAAAATTAAGAATGTTATCGTGTTATCTGAGAATGCCATAAATTGCATGTAAAGTTAAAAAAAGGTTTATGATAGTGACAGTTTTGGAGATTTGGACAGAATTTTCATTATTACTTAGAGGTTTCATTGTATATGTAGCATAAAAGTCAAACAATTAGGTTCCTATTCTAAGGTCGTGTCTAATTGAACTGAATGCTAACTTCTTAATAGGGGAAGAATGCAATACCAATAGTTGCGTCACGTCACACGCTGAGAAGCAGAGCCACTCCAGCCAGGACCCACTTGGCGGGTCGCTCTCTTGTCTTCAAGCTCAGAGTCCAAACATACGTGGGCCCTCTGATCTTGGTCTTGTAGAGAGGACACTCATAGATGTTCCTGGTCTCCTGGCGGTCGTTGGGCACCGCTCGGACAGAGATGACAGGCATGGCAGGTGTCAGCTCCTTCAAACGAGCTTCAGTGATCACTCCGGCCTGAGTATCCCATCTGGCTCCTGTGAAGATGATGAGAAAATGACCCAAATATGACACAAAATGATGCAAGGAAGCAGTCTGTTGGTAACTACCTTCCATGTAAAGTCCATATACATAAGCCCCCTCCCTAGCAGGCTGGTTGAACTCCTCCTTAAACTTCTTGGTCACATCCACAGTCAAGTTCACTTTATCCAGGGGCCACTCGTTCTTACGGGCCAGGCTCTGCATCACGGCTAAACATGGAATAATATTTAAGTAAATATTTTATGCCAGTGTTCCTTTTGGGATGAGATCATACAGTATGTATGTCACCTGTGAGGAAGGACTGCGGGTTAAAGAGTCCACCCAGCCACACAACGGTAGGCAGCGACAGGTCTTGAGTCCAGCTGTCTAGTTCTTTACAACGCTGTAGCACATCATTATACCTATGCGCACAACACACACACACACACACACACACACACAAATACTGTATATGCATTCGCACGCCTGCTTGAGCTCAATGACCAATTAACGTTTTAACTCCACAAATGTGTTTTTATATACCAATAAAATGAGCAATTTAATCTATAACATTTGTGATAACAAGAAATAACCACAAAGCTCACAATGTGTCCTTATGCTGCCTGTCGACAGACACATACGACACCTATTTATTCCAGTAATACCTATAAAACGCCACTGGATGGCAGTATACCTCAGCAAACACTTCCCTGTTCCAGTTTTACTTTATTTTAGTTTTATTTGTTAGTGGCATTACTCTTGCATGGTAGCATGACCACATGTTCACATGTAGCAATACCCACAGGAAGAGTGCAGAAATGGCATTCCTTCGAAACAATCCCCCATCACGATACACATATGCACGGTGGTCATACATAAATACCATATAGCCAGGCTGTAGGTGGACGGGTAGGCCAGCTTGGTCCATGAGTCAGGAACATTGTCAAGAAACAAAGCTGCCTGCAGCTTCTCCATCTCAGGGGAGATGGCAAGCTCGCCCTTGAAAGGAGAAGTTCAACATGGTACAAATAATGTAATCCAATAACCCGTCAAAGTTTAAGCATACTTTGAGTCCCAGGTCCAGCTCCTTGAGCGAGCGACGTATCTCTGAGATCAGCATGTTCATGCGCTCACACTCCTGGAAGCACACCAGGATGTAAGGCGACCGTTCAGCTGTCTTGGAGGTGATGTCCGTCATGTTGTACTGCTCTGGAAGCTTCTCCAGCACCTCATCCAACACTGTTTTCACCTGACGATGGGGTCAGTAGTATGGATTCCGACAGAAAGGTTGATAATGAATGAAAGTGGCAAAGCATCTCTCTACCATCTATGGTTTTCTATGAAAAATCGACTGTATGTGTTACCTTCTCCTCCAGGGTGCCTGAAACGCCCTCCCCCATCACAGCATCAGGAGACTGCAGCTCCAGCAGAGTGTGGAAAAGATTATCTGACGTCACGGTCAGGAAGTCGATTTCTGCGTTGGGGTGCAGTCCATAATGCGCAGGACTCTCATGGGGCAGCATCTCATCGATGAAGTCATGGTACCCCTGGAAAGGCGAGGAAAGTACCAGATCTAGTGATCTGTACTCTAATAAACACCCCACTTCCAATAAACGCCTGGTATTTATACGCATTTTTATAAGGAAGATGTACATTTTGACAAAGTGGACACATTTTTTTGAACAGCTGACCTGGTAGTCCAGGTTGGATGGAACAAAAAATCCCGGAGCCAACGCAAGCTTCCGGTCAAACTGTGGATAGAAATAAACGTCTAAGTTTGGATATCAAACACTTTAAAACATTTAAATAATGACTACTGGCTAAGTGCCTGGTTAGGCTGCATGTATTCTTCCAAGTAGGTTCTGCAGAGTCTTCTGTCCCAGTCATCAGTGATGTGTCCTCCATACATGATCTCGCCAAACAGATATCGCAAGTCTTCCCACGGCACCTTCATCAATACACACTCATCACACTTAAACATTGCAGGATGCAACGCACAACCCCTTACTATTGTCTCAGCCCACCTGTGCATTAGCCTCCAGGTAGTTATACAGGACATTAACAGATATGGTCAGATCTCCTGTGTTGAAGGGGTACTTCCTGTTCCATCCCTGGGGTCCAAACTTCCGCCTCTCGGCCACGCAGGCGTGAAAGTAACACAGAGAGAAGAGGATGGTCTTGAACTCCTGCTCGCGGCTACTCTGGTCCAGGATACCCTACACAAGAGACAAAAACAGCTAACTAACATCATCAGGCACATATTTGTAGTAGATTGGATACTACTAACCTGGTCAAAGTTATCCAGAGCTGCATGCAAGTTAGCATGCATGCCTGTGGGAGGCTCGTTGGTGATCTTGATGGCATTTTCCAGAATGCCCTGACAGAACAAGAACAGAATGATTGTATTTAAATGACTAGCTCTCTGACAGTGCCAGGCAGATTGTATTAGACAGTAATGCTTGGCCTTACTTAGCAGTATGAAACTTGCTGCAGGTACCTGAGGAATAATGTGTTCCTGAGTGGTTGGCGCAGGCTCCGCACTCATAAACACTCTGTAGTCAGGATGACTGTCCTCACCGTAGCGTTCCAGAAGCTTCTCCAGTGAACCCAGCCAGCGAGCAACCAGATGGATGTTCTGCAATAATACAGATGAACTCATGGATGATATTTCAATATGCTGCTAATTTTCAGATGCTTTTAAAATGACTTTGTATCCCAATGGGATATAAGTTTAGTAGGTTTCAATAAAATACTGCATAAATGTCATGTTGCTACAGAGTACAGAGAGTTTATTGGCCGAAACTCTGATTCAGCAGCTGCCTCCTCCCCCGACCACGCCTACTATGTTGCGATTGGTCAGAGGTTCAGGGTCGGCTCTAAAAATAAAACAACACGGTTCATTTTTGCTCCCATTATAAGTGAAGAGAAGGAAACCATAACAAACATGTTATTATTATCACATTTATATGATCAAATTAATTACTTGAATTAATTGCACCAATCACTACTATCAGTTTGATTTTAACATATTTTGTTTGCCTGTACAAACTCTTATCTTTGCTATTTCATTAGATTCGGTCAGGCTAGGCTAAGATACATCACATTATGGTGCTACACTACGATAGGTAGGTAGGTAGGTAGGTAGGTAGGTAGGTAAGTAGGTAGATAGATAGATAGATAGATAGATCACTGTGCCAGCCTCCACCTGTCAGTGGATCACCAGCTTCCTGACTAACAGGAGGCAGCAGGTGAGGCCCCCAAGGGTGTGTTCTCTCTCCACTGCTTTTCTCCCTCTACACTAATGACTGGACCTAAGGGGATCCTTCTATGAAACTCCTCAAGTCATCGGTCTCATCCGGGACAGCGAGGAGTCCGCATACAGACAGGAGGTGGACCAAGTAATCATCTGGTGTGGTCAGAACTGATTCTTGAGCTGAACCCGCTCAAGAATGTGGTGATGACAGTGGACTTCAGGAGAAATAAGCCAAGCAAATACGCCTGTGAATGTTCTCATTCATCCAGTCAGTTCTACTAGAGATGTCTTTTCTAGTCTGACTGGTGTGTGTCCCACCTAGTCTTTGAGCATAAACTGATGAAACCTGCTCGGATGCCTTCTAAGACAACCTGAACAGTGCAGTTATGATCGATTGAATGCCCCAAGAAGCCAAGCGAAGCTAAACCCAGATATGCTATAGGCTAGGCTAAAGTAAATTAAGCTAATTTATGATACAATACATTATGTTAAGAAAATTCAGCCAAATTAAGCCATGTTAAGTGAAGTTATGATGAGTTTAGCTAAGATTGTTTATGTTATAACAAGCAAAGTGATGTAATGAAGAAGTAGACCTGCAATATAACCCAGTGACCCTCCTTTGCAGCGGTTTCCATGGCAGCCTCAGCCACAGCCTCCTGGCCCTGACCCAAGGACACGTTGTGAAGCTTGCCAAGGTCGATGGTGAAGCCCAGCTTTCTCCCTGACAAGAAATAATATCACATAAACAAGTTTCACACCAGCATATGTGTATATATGCAGTTTACTACATAGTACATGTCTTGTACCAAGACTCTCCACATCTTTAAGAGGGTCCACTCCAGGTGAGAGAATGAAGAACATGGGAGAGGCCGGACCACTTTCCCTGAAGGACTTTGCAAATTCTGTCTTACGGCCTTCTGTATATTTCACTCCGAGCTTCTCCTCCACAAAGTTCCTACAAGCCAACAATAATAAGAGAACTGAACTGCAAACCAGCTGATATCGTGATCCATAGAGGTGCTTCTCACCTGACAGCATAAGTCATACGGTCGGGTCTCAGCGCTCTCATCATGATGAGTTTTTGCAGGGAGCTTTTGCTTTTCCACTCCTGTGGAAACTTCTCTTTCTCTGGACACTCGGACTCCACCATCTTCTTCCAGCGCTTTGGAGAGCCTTCAATGTCTCGGTCCAAACTCCGAAACTCATCAGTGAAACTCATCACCTAAGCAAAGTGACAGAAATTAGCATGTCAGTAAGTAGCGTACTGGATGCGCATCTTGGATGTACCTTGATGGCGCTCCACGCAGCGTTGGAAAGAAAGTCGAGAGGACTGACGTAAGCGTGGTCGATGTTGAAGCGTAATAGGAAGTCAAGCTCACGTACATCTATCTCCTTACTCATCACGAACAACTGGAAGGAGAGAGATTTTGTTGTCACTGATGCAGACACACACTCTAAAACACATTTACACACACACACCTACACACCTGGAAGACCAGTTGTGCACTGAAGGTGAGCTTGTCTCGCTCAAAGAGCCCCCTGCTGATGCAGTTGAAGGTGGAGTAGGTAACGGCGTCTATTAGCGTGTTCACTCTACTGCTCACGTCCTCACAGGCCTCAGCCATGTCCACTGCTTTGTGGAAAACGACATTGAATGCCTGAGGGGGGAAAGGAGGAGGGACTAGTATGTACACTTTGGAGTTGGTGAGATCTTCTGTGTGGCTACCTTGAGGCTGAACTGGTACATGGGGTTGATCTTGTTCAGGTCGTTCATGATGAAGTAGAGCAGGGAAGCTCTGACAGCGACTGGACGGTAATGCTCTCTGGCTTCGTTTATCTTCACCTCATTGACTTTAGCTTCCAGAACCTGGAGAGGGCGCGGGTAGAGAGATAGGCATTATAGCGATCTAATTTATCTTATTTATTATGTATTGTGTAAAACTAAGACATGAATAACATCAAATTAAAAGCACAAAATGAATGCTGACCCACCATCCACCAGTTCAAGCCTGGAGATTATAACATTTATTACATGACGTGTGTGGTAAAATGCAGTGTGCTAGCATGAATTAACTTGAGACAAATGTGCACATTAGCACTCAATAAGTTATCAAAACTTACCTTTATGCATTCCCACATAGTATCAGCATTTGAGACCAAATATCAGGTGAAAGAAAAATGGTAAAAATACAGTAGAAAGTACAGAGAGAAAGTCAGCACACGCACAATGGACATGCGTCAAGTGAGACGGATGTAACAAAGAGAATCGCACCACTTTTCAAAACAAAACATCAAAATAAATAAATAAATAATGGCAATTATTTTTTCTTTCTGTCCGGTACCAAATGACCGGGGATCACTGATTTAGACCACACATACGGGCGTAATAAAGACGTTGATGATGTTCGGAGTGTCCCTGTTGCATATGGCGACAATGAGGACGTGTTTATGAGTTGGAGATACATCTATGGTGTCGGAATTAAACTGATGTCGATGTATTCAAGTCAGAATAAAGTTATAAAAGATCGTCAGACTATGTGTGACTCTGTGGGGAGCTGCACTGTGCTGCCATCTGTTGTCATGACAGAGGGGTGCGGCTTGCCATGATGTGTATGCATTAATTACTCTTAAAAATGTAACTTAATTAAATAAATTATACAAATTATATAAATCAGTTTATCATTTTAAAAAATTGATTATTTATCAGTATTTATTTTATACTGATTCTAATTTCATTTTCAGTCTGTTGCATATACAGTATATCCAACGACAATACAGTAATTGCTATTTGTTTTTGTCTGCAGCAAGAAAATAATGATTTTACAATGACGTCTGCACCCTCACCTTCATCTCAATCTCAGCAGCAGTATGCTTTGTGCTCTCCAGCTTCTCCACCAGCACGTCGTCCCCCAGGAAGTTACTCTCTGCTGCAGACAACCTGGTCAGCAGCTCGTCTTCTAGAACTTTTAGCTCAATCTTAAACATGTTCTGCTGTTTAGTCAGTTCACTCTGCAGAGAAATGTGCATACATATGCTCCGTATTAACACACATCTGAACTGAACTACAATCTATGAACTATTGTACCTTGAGGTGCTCAAGGTCGGGCCTCTCCTGGTTGACAACCTGAGCCAACAGCTGGTCCTCCAAGCCGTCCCTGGTCACAGTAAAATTAATAAGGGTGGTCTGGGCTTGAATCTCCGGCTTATAGTGAGGGTTGGCCAGTTTAGTGTGAAGGATGAGTCTGAAGCCGGGATGGAAGAAACACTCCTTGTCTCCCACTTTGATACAGCTGCAATACAAGTTGAGAAGATTCAGCTTGGGCAGACGAGACGCAAAGTCACAATCATGTGCTTTGTTACCTTCCCTTCTTGATGGTGTGTCTTCCGAGGAGGGGGTCAATAACCGGGTCAATAGTCTCCTCAAGGTTTTCGATGAGGACGGTGTCTCCTGCTACTACAGCTTGCTCGATCACATCAACATAGCTAAGGAGGATTGGAAGATTTGGCATAATTAAAACACAAAATGTGTAATACAGTGGAACACGTTTAAGGCGATGCGCCTCGAACAGGTTGACTCATGTCGACATAACCGGAATGGAAAAACTAGCCATTGCTTGCACATTTACTAAAGGATTTTTGAATCTACGGCGTGCTTGTTGACATGTTTTTTTTTCAATTTTTGCACATTTTTATCAGATTTTTCTGTTTCCATATATTTTATACTCTTATCTGCACTAATTTTGTTGTATATCTTGACTGCAGTGACACTAAAGCTTTTGTACATGCACAAATCTTCACAAATCACGTACTTCCGGAACAATCAAAAAAAAAAAAATGGGTGCATTTTGTCAGTTGCTGTGGTAGAATCCAGTCTACTGAGCTGTAATATGAAGGTATGGCTGATTGTAGATTTCTTACCCTCTCTGACCAAGACTGACAACCTTGAGGCTGCCACCATAGCGACTCTTGATCCACTTGATGCCCTGCAGCTGAGGGTCAATGAGGAGAGGCCAGCGTTCACCTGAAGCAACACACAATGCACCCATTTACTGGCTAAAGCCTTAATTACCAATAATATTGCTTATTTTTTCATCTACTATTGCTGAACTACTATTCTAAACACATCATATCTGTTTTTTTGTCTGATTGTGGAATTTCCCATCCATTAGACCTCGAACACGTCAGATATGTTGCTCTTATGTCTTATGGCCCTAAGTCCGTCCCCAAAATAATTGAATAGGCTACAAGCAATTTACATCGATTTGATGCTGACAGTGATTGACACTTGCAGATGCAATACACAACAGAAAACACATGTGAGATGTTAGTATGGAAAATTCCACAATAAGTATTTTCTTATTATTGAATACACATAAACAAATGTACATACTAAAAAAAAAAAAACATCAGCAGCGATATTTGACAAAGGTAACCAAATGAGTTAAGTATTGACGATGGTGATGAGGTACAGTGGATCAACTCACAGTTCGTGAGGATGGTGGCATTCTGAGTGGACATTTTGTCCCCTGGTAGGCCTTCATTATTCCACAGGGCTACCATTGCATCATCCGTCAGCATGGACACTGGATCCAAGTGTGGTGTCATGGGAATGGATATCTGTGGGAGGAGAAATCGATAAAGTTAATCAAAAAGTTTGGTCGTGGGAAGATTATTTGTGTTGCCAACTACGTTAGGTTGGACCATAACACAATTCAAGGCAATAATACGTACAAAAAGCACAAAACAACAGCATAGGGCTCCAAGTTGTAATAATACAAGTAAAAAACTCTAATATATTACGAGAACCAGATAGTATTTTTTTAAACAAATATAATATTACGAGAATGAAATGGGCCAAAATGTAATATTACGTGAATGAGGATGTATTTTTATGAAACAAATGTAATATTATGAGAATAAACTTAGAGGGGGGGATAGATAGATAGGCATTATAGTGATCTAATTTATCGTATTTATTATGTATTGTGTAAAACTAAGACATGAATAACATCAAAGTAAAAACACAAAATGAATGCCGACCCACCATCCACCAATTCAAGTTCAAGCCAAGTTTTTCCTGAGAGATGATTACATCGCTGTTTGACGTGTACGGTAACAGGCAGTGCGCTAGCATGAATTAACTTGAGACAAATGTGCACATTAGCACTCAGTAAGTCATCAAAACTTACCTTTATGCATTCCCACATAGTATCAGCATTTGAGACCAAATATGAGGTAAAAGAAAAATGGTAAAAATACAGTAGAAAGTACAGAGAGAAAGTTAGCACACGCACAATGGACATACGTCAAGTGAGACGGATGTAACAAAGAGAATCCGGCTACTTTTTAAAATAAAACATGAAAAAAAGACGATTACAAGGAAAAAAGTTGTAATACTGTTAGATAAAAATATGACACTAAAATTATGTCATTTATTCCACCTAACTATATAAGTTTATTCTTGTAAAATTATTTTTTTTACATTATATTTTTTTATATTATTTGTTTTTCTTTTCAGTGTGTCCCCAGTACTTTGAACCAACTCATGAACAACACTACTTTGTTTTACTTTTCTATTCACTACAGTGCGATAAACTGTAAATGCAGGTTATATTTTACAACTGTAAGGGAAGCCCAGAAGGCAAGATTGCTTATTCTGACTACTTTAAGAAAAATAATAAGACGTGTCGTCATTATGGGAGTTTTTAACATTGAGACCTTCTGGCTGAGGAGAAAGGGCATCCATAGGTTGTCCAGCAGCTCCTTGCGGTACTTTTTGGAAAAGGACCCAGCATAAGAGATGAAGGCTGCAGTTAGGAGGACGTCTCCACAAAGAGTGGCCTCCTGTTTGTGGTACTGAGCCACTGAGTGGGCCCAACGCACATTTTCACTCTAAATTGTAAATGGAAAAATACAAATTCGGTCGGAGTTGTACTTAAAAAAAAAATTAACCAAACTGGTGTTATTGCAGCCACCTGCAGCCCTTTGACCAGGCGATTGGCTAGTTCGATTGTCTTGTTGGTGCGGTTAACATCGTCTTGAAAATGCAGTTTCTCTGAAGTGGCTTTCTCGTATTCGCTTGTCAGTGCTT